>NC_029787.2:127778231-127791699 GCF_000816755.2 Arachis ipaensis
AGATTTTTTTAATGTTCAACTAAATATGTCAAAAATAAATTTATTTTGTTTATTAAAAGAGTATATATCTATTTTGGTCCTCAAAGAATTTTAGACTGGACATTTTAGTCCCCAATTAAAATTAATTACTCGATTAGTCCTTAACAATTAATTATGTCAGTCACTTAAGTCCTTTACTCCGTTAATTCTAACGGAGGACAAAATAGTCACTGACAACTCTAACAGGAGACAAAATGGTCCTGACAACTCTAACAAGGGACAAAATGATCCCTGACCCCTTTATTCAAAAAATGGCACTGTTCTTCTCCATTTTTTATCATATCTCGCATAATCCTAACATTCATACTCTCTTTCTTCACCTTCACATTCTTCTTTTCCATATTTTCCTTCCTCCTCTTTAGCTCCAAGATTAAGCCATGGTGTAATTATCACACGTGTCGCGTCTACCTCAACATGTCATGGACCACACACTTCCTAAATCTTTATGACTGGTACATCCACCTCCTCTGCACTTCACCCACCAAAAACATCCACTTCCACGTCTTCGATAACACCACCTCCAACCCCGACATGTCCACGACATCCTCAAGACCAAGTTCCACAACTACTCAAAGGGCACGCCTTTCTCTACTCTCCGGCAAGCAACATAGATTGTTGGACATTAGGACATCATGAGAAGATTCTCCTTCGACATCATATTCAAATTCTCATTTGAAATAGACACCAAGTGCTCTCCGGTAAGCAATATAGATTGTTGGACATTAGGACATCATGAGAAGATTCTCCTTCGACATCATATGCAAATTCTCATTTGAAATAGACATCGAGTGCTTCATTCCTTCTTTTCCAGAGTCCAAGTTGGCATATAGTTTCAACCTCGCATCCAAGCTATCAGTACAACGAGCAATGTCGCCATTGCCGCTCATATAGAAACTGAAGCGATTACTGAACATTGATTCAAAGAAGAAGTTGAAGGAAGCGATCGGAGTGGTAGACAATGTGGTCATGGAGATGATAGCGTAGAGGAGGAGGGAGATGACAACGACGACGACGGATCTTAACAAATCAGACTTGCTGTCTAGATTCATGGGATCCATCGAAGACGATAACTAGTTGAGAGACATAGGTATTAGTTTCCTGAGTATGAATTGGTTGAGAACAAGTTGAGAATTTTTTTTGTGAACATTAAATTTATAGAGTGTGTATTATGTAGTTTGAAGTTACAGTGTTAGACTGCTAGTGTTATGCGAGACATGATGGAAATTGGAAGAGAACAACGTCGTTTCTGAACAGAGGAGATCAGGGACCATTTTGTCTTCTGTTAGAGTTGTCAGGGACTATTTTGTCCTCCGTTAGAGTTAACGGAGTAAAGGTCCTAAGGTAGCGTTTGTTTTGAGGTATTGAGATAGAGATTGAGAGACTGAGACTCAGTATCGTGTTTGTTAGTTCAGAGACTGGTACTAAAATTTCTGTCTCTGTTTCTAAAATTTCAGTATTTCAGTACCTCCAAAAAGTAGGGACACAGGGGACTGAAATTTTTAGAGATGGAGACTGAAACTTTAATAACATTTTATACCTAAAATACTTTCATTTCAATTAATTAATTCCAATTTTATCCTATGTGTAAATTAAATTAGAGTTTTATTCTTGTTTCAATTCCTGTCTTCCATTTTGCACCAAACAGAATACTGAGATTTATTTCAATCCCTGTCTCTTAGTCTCAGTCTCAGTCTTTCCGTCTCTGTCTCTCCACCAAACGCTACCTAAGTGACTGACAGAATTAATTATTAAAGACCAATCGAATAATTAATTTTAGTTGGAAACTAAAATGTCCGGTCTAAAATTCGAATCAAAATAGGTATAAACTCTTATTAAAAATTTACTAAAGATTAAAAAAGAGGTGTAGCCAAGCTGTCTTGCTTGTAGGACCACAATTGAAGGATCAGAATCTCAAACCGATTTAATTGCCTTAACCATATATATATTTTTTAATTATTATAACCTTAACATTGTTGCCGTAATATCCTGTTTTCCCCTATCATCTTCTCCATATTTCCATTCCGAATTGCCTTTCCATGTTTCCATTTTTGTGTTTTGGGGTCAATGTAGAGGTTTCTACTTTACATCTAACCAAAGCATTTTTTGGAAGAAATCTGAAATTAATTGGCTTAAATACAAAACACATTAATTTCTATTATTTTTTATACAAATATTTTATTATTAGCCTTGACTTCCAAAGATGCTAACGAATGACTTTTGATTCTTTCTCCAATATTCACTCATTTTTCATAACCAAATTATATTGAGTTAAATCAAAGTGGTTTTTAAATTTGCAACCGAATTTTAATTTTGTTCTTTAATTTATAATTGTTCCAATTTTTTTTTTTTGAACTCAACAAAAGTGCCTCACGGTCGTTCTTAAGATATATTTTGACGAATATTCGTAAAGAAAATGATAATATATATGAAGAAAAGTCACGTTATTCAATCAATGACTATATTAGGTGATAATTATAATTTTTTTAACTCAATTTAATTTTTATTAAATATTAATAATTTATAACTCTAACTCCAATTTAAATTCCAGAAAATATTGTTCACCATTAGAAATTATTCTCTTTCTTTTGATGTTACCTGCATTTGAAAAGGATAATGATGGGCGAAGACAACAACGTTATTAGAAAGGAAATAAACAACTCATTTTGATGGTCATGACAAATGGATAAAAATAATTTATAGAGGTGTGTCATCCAAGTATTATTTTGTTACTCAGATTTTATTTCTATAGTATACTCAGGAGAATGTGGGAATTGAAATGATGGTATTTTGATTCTCTAAAATCAAACTTAATTAAAAATAGCTTTTCAAACTTTGAACCAAACATAAGAATATGATATTTTCATCTTAAAATTTTTAGGAATTATTTATATTTCCCCCAATCACAGACCCTGTAATGAGGGAAGCAAAACGCTTAAAGATGCTCAAATGAAGAAATTGATAGAGCATGAAATAGTTTAAGACCTATCATTACAAACATGACTCAAATCAAGCACTTACGATGAAATAGCAGAAAAACAAAATGGGCTTAATGGATCAAAGTTCTCTCTCAAGACGAAACCTTCTTCACTTCGACTATCAATTCCAGAGGTCCAGCTCACTCCTTCTTCAGAGAAATGAGGAAAATTTTTTTCTTTAAGCTGAAAATTAAATATTACTCAGCATTAAAGCAGTTTCTTTCAGAACATATACATAATCAACGATCAGTACATGTAAAACTTGTACATTCTTATTCCACAAATTCTCTTCCAAAAATGTTGCCTTCATTCTGCAATCACATGATGCAAAGGGGGACAGTCCTGTTGCCCTGGCTAGCAGCAACTTCATCTTGGAACATTCCCACTTCCCACTCCTTCACTTTTTAGTGCCTCTACCATAGATTTACCAGAGTTGCAAAAATCGTACCCGAACCTTCACTAGATTTCACTCATCATTACCTTTTCCAAACGCACCTAACAACGCCAAGGAGAAGAAAGAGAGTGACTTCTAACGGTAGATGATATTTTTTAGAGCTTAAATTGAGATTAGGGTTATAAACTACTATCAGGAGCTAAGTTGAATTAAAAAATTATAATTGCCATATAATATAGTGGTTGGTTGTCCAGCGTATAGTAGCTTCCCTCCATATATTTTATCACTTCTTTTGCGAATATTTTTCGAAATATATCTCAAGAACGATCATTTTGTTAAGTTCAGAGAAAAATTTGGGACAATTGCAAGTTGAGAGACGAGATTGAGATTCAGTTGCAAGTTAAGGGATCACTTTAAGATTTATTTGATATAAATTAACAAATTTTAGGACAAAATTAAAATAAAATAAAATTTAAGAATATTTTTAAAAATTTTAACAAACTTAAAAGATAAAAACTATACCTTATCTATTTTAATAAAGATTACAAATTTTGAGAAAAAAATAATAACAAAGTACTTTATTTATAATTTGAAAAGTAGAAGAAACAATTATTTTTACACAGATGAAGTTGTTTTATTTATGGTATTTTCTAATTAGATAGGATAAAGACTAATTTGTTATGAATTTGAATTCTATTTAAAATTTTAGTACTGAATACTAGTCAATAGATTGTTACATATACAAAACAAAGTTAAATTTCAGACATTTGTTTAAGATTGACCAATTCAAATTGGTTAGGAAGTAGTTATTTTGATGTGTAAAGTTTGTAAACCTAATTTAGTCAAGCTCTCGTAATAAAGTAATGCTACATGGCTTGAATTATAGTAAAAAAAGTAACAAATTAGCTTACAACCAATTAATTAGGAGGAAGTTTGAAGGAGACTACTGTTCATTAATATGAAAGCAGTTTCGTAAAACAGAATTGATAGTTTGATACTCCGAAATAATTATCGTCAAATGCAGTACAAATAATGCACAGTTATCAAAACTTAATTAGTACTTTAGTTATATCTTGGTTAAAGTATGGAAATTTTCACCGTTCCGTGATTTTCTTAACTTCTTCTCTCCTTGCATGGTTATAAAATATTCTTAAAACAATCTATACGAATTTTCGTTTTGTACTAAACAATTGTGCTTTCTGTAAATTTTTAACGCAACAAGGAGGATTTACAACCATTTATTTGGAGGTCGGAAGATGAAATGAAGGGAAAGATAGATTTTTCATCGTACACAACACAAGGATCTTTCTTTTCTTTTACAAGTTACTTACTCATGCGTTCTATTGTGAAAGTGATTTCGTAACTTTCAGCATTTTGGAGAGAAAAGGGAAGGAAAAGAGATAAAAGAAGTGGTTGATCACAAAACAAAGGGCAATTATACATACATATCACTTTATCGTATATATTCGTGCCGTTTATTATTCTTTATGCAAACATGTTTTATATCATGTTGTATTTTCCATTTTTCTAATTAATGAAAAATAAATAAATATACCAAAACTATCCTTCCTTTTTGATATCCAATCATGTATTATTTTTGTCACCAAAAAAAATCATGTATTATTTTTAAATCAGTAAAAATAATTAATTTTTAAATAGACAAATTTAGAAATATTATCATGGGGACCAATAATACATATAATATTAAAAAATTATGTAAAAAATTATATAATGTAAAATGTATTACAAAAATATATCGATAAAAAATATATTTTAAAATACAAAAAATATTATGTACTTTTTACTAACGAAGTGGTCGATTTTTCGTATCATAAAATTCATCAATAATAGAATCTGTGTCAAATTTTTCAACAATTTTTTTTTAATATAATTAAAAGACAATTAGTAAGAAATTCATCTTTCATTTTATTTCTGAGTTATTTTTCACAATATTCATAACTAAAAAAGATCTCTTAGTTGTAGTAGTTGAAACAGAAAGAATTAATACCAAATAAATCAAGAAGGACGCTCACAAAAAGAAAAAGAATCCACTTTATGGGATTTGAAAATTTTTATTTAATTAAAAAAGCCTTATGTCCGTCCCTGGTTTCACGCATATATTGAAAAAAATATAAAATGGTTATTTCTCGATCATATTTCATACAAATTTGTATTTAAAAAAAAAAAAATAACATTACTTTATTTAATTTTTCTCTTATTCGGGGAAAAAATAAATAAGTGAAACTCTCATATTAAAATGTTTTCCATGTTTTCCATGTTTTAATTTATATATAATTGTAAAATATTTTGCATGAATACTCAAAATATTCATTAATTGTTTGCCATATTACTTCAAGAAATGTTAATGCAATGTATTTTTTCTTCCCTTTTTTACTTTATAGTGTTTTTACTTTTTAACAAGCTAAAGCCAGAGAACCAAAAAACACAAAATAATAGCATTTATCAATCAATGGCCAATAAGAAAAATGACTGTTATCCATTGTATTAAAGTTCCATAACTAGTCGCTTATTATATCTATAGGCAGGTCAATAAATAAGGAATTTCAGCTACCTAACAAGAAAATAATATAGGAAACAATAACGTGCCATAAACTTGGTACAAAGAGACAAAACCTTCTAAAAGAAAGTGTAAGTAAAAAAAGAATGAGAACATTCAACATATACCAGGATATGATGCATTTTATCTTGAATCAGAAGTTTCCCTCTGTATATAACTTTTTATTTTGTATTCTTTAATATATTATGCCACAGCAGGCATGTCCTTGAGCCATGGATCTAATGGCTTTCCAATGCAATAAACAATGAAGCCAATTTTCCTGAGCTTATCAGCATCCACAATGTTCCTTCCATCAAATACAAATGCTGGCTTCTGCATTGAATCAAACACCTTCTGATAATCAAGCTTCTTGAACTCATCCCACTCAGTTAGAATGCAGATACCATGTGAGTCCTTAGTTGCCTCGTATGCATCACCAACAATAGAAACTTGTTTTATTGAAGTAGGGCTTGCAGGTTGAAGATGTGAAGGGTGGTCCTTATCAAACTTCTTCATAGACAAATCCTTCAAAATCTGATCTTCAGTTACTTGAGGATCAAATATGCTCAATCTGGCCTTGTCCCCTAAGAGTCCCTTGCATACATCAATAGCTGGTGTCTCCCTTGTGTCCCCTGTATCCTTCTTGAAGGCGAATCCCAAGATCGCAATCTTCTTGCTTGAAACTGTATTGAACATGGACGAAACCACCCGGTTCACGAACCGCGACTTCTGGTAGTCATTCACCTTTACCACCTGTCATAAGTGCACTATTTACTATTTACTATTTACTATATATGCATTCCACATGCATGAGAATTGTTCACTTGGGTGCTAGTTCATATATTTTGGACTTATAGAAAGAAAAGAGTGCTAAGTTTAGTGTACCTGCTTCCAGTAATTCGCAACCTCAGGGAGGCCATTGCACTCACAAATGTAGACCAAATTGAGTATGTCCTTCTGGAAGCATGATCCACCGAATCCAACACTGGCATTCAAGAACTTGGGCCCGACTCTAGAATCCGTCCCGATGGAGTGCGAAACCTGCGAAACATCAGCACCAGTTGACTCACACAATGCAGACATTGCATTGACAGAGGAAATCCTCTGGGCAAGGAAAGCATTAGCAGCAAGCTTTGACAGTTCAGCAGACCAGAGATTAGTGCAGAGGATCCTCTCCTTAGGGACCCAATTAGCATACACATCTCTGAGGGCATTTATGGCTTTTTGCCCCTCAGGTGTCTCCCTTCCACCAATTAGCACCCTATCAGGATTAAACAGATCTTGAATTGCAGTTCCCTCAGCAAGAAACTCAGGATTTGATAGAATTGTGAAATTGATTCCTTTCTTGTTATGTGTCAAGATTCTCTCAATTGCCTCTGCAGTCTTCACAGGGACAGTTGATTTCTCAACCACAATCTTGTCCGACTTCGACACATCGGCGATCATCCTGGCAGCGCTCTCCCAGTAAGTTAAGTCGGCCGCCTTGCCTGCGCCGAGGCCCTGAGTCTTTGTAGGCGTGTTGACGGAAACAAAGATGATGTCAGACTCCGCCACGTGCTTCTCCACCTCCGTGCTAAAGAAGAGATTCTTCCCTCTGCATTGCTTCACCACATCATCCAGCCCTGGCTCGTAGATCGGCAGAGTTCCGCTGTTCCACGCATTGATTCTTGGTTCCGCTATGTCCACCACGGTTACTTGAACGTTAGGGCACTTCAATGCAATCACCGCCATTGTTGGCCCTCCAACATACCCGGCTCCAATGCAACAAATCTTCACCATTTTCTAGGTTTTCTATTTTTAGATTTTCAGCACCTACAATTTATGAAATTGATAATCATTCATCATTCAAATTTCATAGCATATGGAGATCTATTCTAACTCCTATCTATACCACTAAATCTAATATTCTATTGGTGCAATCATTATGTGATGTTACCTAAAATCAGAAAATGAAAGTGTTCTTGTTATCTAATTCTACACGCACACATGCAAACATGAAAAAAGAGACAAATTGTGGAATTAGACAAGTGTATGATACAATAAAATATATGGTAGCAGATCTTAGACAATTCACACAAGTGCCAATATTGGATCTCTATCCACCTACAAACAAAGAGTTCAACTTCAACCAAGTTTCTAAAGGCAACTCAAGATAAGAACATAGCTCGAATGATAACCTTGTTTGTGCGGTAGATTAGAAGAACAGAAGAAAAAGAAGAAAGTGACGGTGATGAGGGTGAAGGTTTGTTTCTGTTATGTGAATGTTTGTGTCTGTTCTGTGGTGAGCTAAAATAGTGGAATGAATTATTTCGGATCTATTTATAATGATGCTATAATTACATTGTAAGTGGCGCTATCAACTCATTAGTATCATATGTACATTTGAGGAATCAATATACATCCGTTCAAATTTCTGAAAATTAATCAATTTATTGTTTTGTTTATTTAATAGCTATAAACGTAAATGTTTACATATTAAAAGCAATGTCTTCTTTTTGTTTCTATTTATCATCTTTCTTGTTTGTTAGCGTTTTTTCCCCCAAATAATAAATATTTTAGTGAGCTATTTATAATTATAAAGATTTTCTTTTTAAATTTTATTACTTATACAAATACTTGAACTAAGTTATGAATAGATTGATTTTCTGTATATAATAAATTAAGTTCATATTCATTTACAATATAGAAAATGAATATGTTTTAACATAATGATCTTGTAGAGTTAAATTTGAAACTCTGTCTAAAGTATATAGGCAAACTTGTTTCTTATTAAGAATAAGAAAGTTAAACCATCGTTAAAAATAAAATAAATTTCATTTTATTATCTTTAAACATTACAAATCATTGAATGTGGTTTCTTTTGCTTTCATGATCTAAACACAAGGTGTACACTATAACCTATATATGTATATATGATTTCGACAGCTATTAAGATGGTTTCAAGAAGTCCTTGAACCATTGAACAGATTGTTTAGGGTATCTCTTTAGATTGTTTTTGTAATCAACAAAGTATAGACCAAATCTTGAACTGTATCCAGCTGCCCACTCCCAGTTATCAAGTAGTGACCACACAAAATATCCCTTCACATTGCAACCATCTCTGCAATTCATCAAATCAGATAATCATTGCTAAGCTTATAATAATACAATTGACAAAAATATATTGGTAGTAATGAAATGAAGCCATAAATTATTAGTACATACTTTATAGCAGCTTGTAAATTAGATAAATAGCCACTGTGGTACCCAATCCGTTTCTCATCCTTTAGAGCATCCTTAATGGAGGTAAATGGGCTATTCCCATCATCCATCCCTGTCATAAGTCACAACCATTGTAGAAAGTAAAGATTTAGCTTTCTAGTCAAAACTATAATATATACACTTTAGTGTTATTTATGGAACATGAAAGTACACAGAACAAAGTATATTTTAGATTAATGCTTTAGATTCTGTGACATAATGTACATAGTAAGCATCAATTATGTAATTTATGTTTTGAAGGTTACCATTTTCTGTGATATAGACTGTAGGGTTTCCATACTTTTGTCTGATGTAGTTCATCAAGGTTCTCATGCTTTGTGGCACTATATACAACCATATAGAATTTGCCTGAGACAACACAGCATTTTAATTTTCAAAATTAGGTGGTGCTAAAATAGATTAGGCCAGGATCTCATATCACATATCAATTAGAAAAAAGAGAAGGTAATGATGCAAAGGCTTACCCTTTTTCCAATAGCTTTAGTACCATTGAATGCTGAAAGCAAGTGAAAAAAAGGAAAATACTTCAGTGACAGTGCAAAACAGAAAAATTACAGTGCCAACAAAATAAAAATAATGACTAGTTGATATTTGATAGTGTAGAACTTACGAAGAGTAACAGCACCAGAATCTGCAACAGTATCATGGAGCAGAACTCCAATGAGATTAGTTTTATTGTCTCTTGCATAAAAAGTGGTGTAATGATTGATTCCCACAAAATCTAAGGAACCTTTCACAAGGGCAGCCTCAGATGGGGTAAATTTTGGGAGCCTGTTCCCTACTCTGCTTCTCATTGAAGCTGGATAATCTCCAAACATCAAAGGATCAAGAAACCTATCATTATAATTAACTTAATTAGTAATTGGAATTTAAATAGGAGTAACGTTATTTGAATATAATATTTGTGAGACACTGGTATTATTAGATAAGATGTGAAATCTATTTGTTCTAAATTTCACATTTCATCTAATAATAAATAAGAATATCTTGATAAGTAGCCTTACCAGCCTAACTGGAAATCTTGTGCTCTTTGAGCAGCTTCAATGTCTTCTTTGGTGTTTGTTGCTGGCTCATACCAAATCACATCAAAGGCTATCCCAAGTGATCCACCCTGTGCAGCCTGTGGAATCACAAGTTCTTTACAAATTACAACCACATAAACTTTTTAATGACATACAGATTAAGAAATTATTAGTTACACAATTTTAGAAGACAACTTTTTTCATATTTCAAGAAAATAAATTATAAATTTGACACATTTTTATATATTCAGTTTTCTTCTTAAAAAGCGTCTCAATTTTCCAAGTACCAAAATGTTTTTCATGTCTACACAGAATTAGAAACCTGCACTAAAAGGTAATGAAAATAGAATTTAATTTCGATGCACTATTAGTGTAAAGTAATTTTATACGTGCATTTAAATACGTAATGTTATATCAGTAAAAATAACTACTTTTCACATTGACAGTGTAAATGATCATCCAAAAAAACGGATCTGATTGCATGACTGTGTAAAATATTTTACACTGTCAGTGGATCAAAATTAACCATAACCATAAAGTCTTCACCTTATACTTTTTTCTATATATATCAGCAACAAGTGCATGAGAACGAAGGACATTATGAGCAACAATGTAAGGTTCAGTAGCAGAGTTGCCAGCCCTACAAAACAGGTGAAGAACAATGGAGCATCTTCCAGGGGCCTGAAGACCAACATCATAGCCTTGTGTGGCAAATGTGTGTGGCTCATTAAATGTGATCCAATGCTTCACTCTGTCCCCAAATTTCTGAAAGCATATCTCAGCATAATTTGCAAAGTCATTTCTGCAAGTGTCACACAATCATTAGTATATTAATTTTACTTGAACTTATCATTAAGCACTGTAAGAATGCAATGACATAACATCACAAAGTTGAAAAATGCTTCATACATGATATCAGCACTGAGCCATCCATTATACTTGTCTTCTAAGGCTTGTGGTAGGTCCCAGTGGTATATGGTCACATATGGTTCAATTCCTGTAAACTCATCAAGCAATCAAAACCATATCTAATAAGTAATAAGCCCTCTTATTTATTTTTGCATCTGCATCTAAACTCTATTACTAAAAAAATCTAATTAATTACCTTTGGCGAGTAATGCGTCTATGAGTTTGTTATAGTAATCAACTCCTGCCTGGTTAATTTCTCCGGTTCCATCTGATACATGAATTTTAAAGCAGGTAAATTTGACATTTATAACTGAAAATATATACTGTATTTGATACTTGATAATTATCATATCAATCCTCTTCCTGAATTTAATTTTGATGTACTGTCAGTGTAAAATAATTTTATACGTGTATCTAATTACGTGTGTATCTAATTACGTAATGCTACATCAGTAAAAAAAATTACATTTCATATTGACAGCGTGAATAGTCATCTAAAAGAACGAATATAATTATACGACTGTGTAAAACACTTTATACTGTGAGTGCATTAAAATTAAACTCTTTCTTTTTCTTGCTGTAAAAATAAAAGAGTGCAGCAATTGATTTTTGTTTGGTATCTTGAAAGGGGAGATTCACAGTGGTGTCAAGTGTCAATCACTTGGGAACTACAACATTATTGTGTTATACGATGAAGTTATAGTACTACCTCACATGATAATGACATAAAGCAACACAATACAATGCAATTTGAGTGAATAGATCAAATTGATGAGATTGAACAATTAGTAGTATTTATAGCAGGTGGTCCACGTCCCTTGGATCACAATTCACAAGCATAATTAAGGCATTAAAGCGTTTACAATGAATAACAAAATAATATATTTAGCAACATACTTCGTATCGATGGTATTGATCCACTGCAACATCAGCATTGCTGAAATCGAGTATCTTGCCTGAAACAAAAGTTAAAGGGGAAAAAAAATTATTAGCCTCCATTTATTAAGTAAACAATTCCATGAGCTTTGAGTAAAAAATTAATATAAATATAAATACACCTTTATTTTTATCAGCTGAAATTAATCTGATTTTAGTTAGAATAGTTTTCAGACTTTATTTGGATATAGCAACAAAACAGCGAACATAACCAATTTTGTATAAGAATGAGAAACTGTAACTGTCTTAGACATTAAAGTCATATCATATATGCATGACATATGTTTCAACAGGAAAAATACAAATAGCTAATAAATACTCATATTGAAATTTATTATCACTTGACATCAATCTTATTTATATTTAGAATTTTGTTAACTTGTGTTTTAAGAACATAAATTAAGCATATCTTAAAAGAAAATGTTTTATAAAAGTTATGGTAAAATTTAATGCTTTTACATTTTTAATGCATTGAATACACATCAAAAGCATTAAAAAATATTTTATTATTATACTTTTAAAATGTATTCTTAGGACACAAATTAGTTAAATCCTTATATTTGAAAAAAAAAGATCACTAACAGTTTAGTCGATCCAAACCATAATTTAGTACTATATATTAAATTAAATAGAAATTAGAGTTAGAATTAGAATATAATTAAAGAGTAAGTTATGGATATTTAAATATGCATGTCTTTAGGTAGTAATGTATAGTTTATTACCAAAAGTATGTGAGAAAGTATCCCATACAGATGGTCCCCTTCCGTCTTCTTTTACTGCTCCTTCATACTACACAAAAGTCAACAATATTATTAATTCAATCACATGCTTGCATAGTTGTATATGAACAATTATTATATCATTATTGATGAGAGAAAAAAATAAAAAAGAAACGAAAACATGTTATGAAAAGCTAAACAAATAAAAGAGAGACGTTAACAAAATTCTTTTTAAGAACAAGAATAACAGTAGTTAATCAGTGTGCCTGCATAATAACAACAACAAT
Organism: Arachis ipaensis; assembly: GCF_000816755.2. Taxonomy (NCBI): domain Eukaryota; kingdom Viridiplantae; phylum Streptophyta; class Magnoliopsida; order Fabales; family Fabaceae; genus Arachis; species Arachis ipaensis. The sequence continues at coordinate 127,791,331 of NC_029787.2, forward strand.
AATATAGTTATTGCATCTAGAAATAAATCTTGTATTGTTAATGTAATATTGTCTTTAACAATCATCAAAACATACTTTTCTACAAGTTTTTTTTTATATAATTTTGATTTTGATATGTTGTGTTTATAAATTTTCTTATGCCATTCGAATTTTTAAGACAATTTTTAATATAGATGAAAAAAATTAACAAATATATTATTAAAATATAGTAAAGTTTATTTATCTTTTAAGTTTTAACCCAAAGGAAACCAGCTAGAGAGCTTGTAGCTTACTAATTACTTAAGTTTAATTCAACAAGTACAGAAAAAATAATTAATTAATTTTAGGTGAATTATAGAATAAAGATGTAAATTTACAAAAAAAAAATTT
>NC_029787.2:127791781-127795444 GCF_000816755.2 Arachis ipaensis
ATCTTTTTATCTTCTAAATTTAAAAATTTTATAATAAATAAATTTTTTCATATGAATAGCAAAATGAAATTAAAAAATGTCCAAAGATCAATTTTTCTCCCTTTATTTTTTGTATGCACCTACTTCTAAAAGATATTGTAGATATCCCAACAAAAAATTGGATCATCAAATGCGTGAACCATTTATTTTTTATAAAAGATAGTGTATTTAATTAAACTTAAATTATTTCTGAATGATCAAAATATCACTGTATGTTCTCTGAATTCAGAGACTGTTTTATCAAAATTAAATATTGTAGAGACTAACATGATATTTTATTCGGATTATAATTATAATAGAATATATGAAAGGTAATACCGTTCTACTGGAAATTCATAGCCATTAGGTATAGTGCCACACAGTTCAAGAGCCTCACGTGCATTGTCATCAATTTTGTGCTTTTTATACCATATTTTCTTTTTAGGGAATTCCATACGTTCATGTTTTATAAATGATATAGGTAATTTCATCACATTATTATTTAAGTTTTCTTTCTGGTACATTCTTGGCCCTTCCTTTTGCCTTTAATCTTCCTTTCCGTCAAAAGAAAAAGGAAATAAAAAACAGAAGATGAGGAAAAGAAGAAAGCCTCCACTATTGTGTTGATTCAATCTCAAAATTTCCAATATTAAAAAAATTTGAAATTATCTTTTTCTGAAAAATAAAATCAATGAGAGTCAAACAATAAGGTAGTGCGTGACCGGAATGAGGACAAAGTTTGTTATATTATTATATGGCATCCACCAATCAAACGATATAATTCATAACAATATAACGGGCAATAACACTATTAATCTGGCAGTGGTTGTTGTGGTTCTTTTTATCAATCTTATCTTCTCTCCATCACTCATCTCCGGTAACGGTTTCTTCTATTCATGCTCCGCACCATTGATACCATCTAAAACCTCGAAACATATACCTACCTATTTATTTTTCATATTTTATTATTCCTAACTTCTCAACAAGTGGCTATCGAGATAATTAATATTTAAGTGATTAAACGAGATAAAACTCATAAAAGTATAGAGGGATATTAGAACGCTATCAGAATTTATTAGTCATTAATATTTAAAAATATTAAATAAAATATGTGATTAAATTATTAAATTAAATAAATTAAATTAAAAAAATTAAATTAACGACGACTAAATATAATAAATTCTGATAATACGAATAGTTTTCAAAATATAAGTACCTGATATTTATCGGAGTTTTCTAGAAGAGAAGAGAAGACTAACCTGAAAGGCAGAAGAAGCAGTGCCAAATGTAAAGCCGTTAGGAAAGTCCGCCCTGCTTATCTCCGATTTACACATCGCAACTTGAAGCATCAGTGTAATTACCATGGCTGCCATTATGCCTCTTCTCAACCCCATACTTACTTATTAACAATCAGAAGAAGGAAAAATTGTATGTACAAGTGATGATGATAGATGTAGGAGCTTATACATAATTATATATAGATATAAGAGAGAGAAAGGCGGGATTAGCGGTACAGATTGGGGAGAGTGTGAATGGGGAAAGGTATCATGCTAGAAAAAGAAAGGGAATGTGGCCATATGCCCATATCATGCTATGTTGTTAGTTGTTACTTGTTAGTGCGTGCTGGTGGGGGTTCTGTTACAATGGTCAAATTCTGTTTATTAATATTAGAGAAATTTTAGTTGTATCGGAATATTTTAAAAAAAAATTTAGGAGTGAGATTCGAATNACTTAACAACTTAATATAATTATTTTATCTTTATCCCTTTTTAAAAATCTAATACACGCATATCCGGCATACATCTTAATCAATATAATGTGATTTTATACTAATATCTTCGTAAGTTCGTATATTGGAGGGATCTGTTTTAATTAGGTATTACTTTTATTGACTTGTTCATTCAATAACTAACTTATTTGTGGTGAAATTTATCCTCAATTGTTGAATTTTAACATCATACTATTAGATCAATCTACTAAAAATTAATAAATTTTAAAATTAATTAATTTAAAATTTGGAATTTTGATTATATATCATGATAATACTTTATTTTTAAATATATTAACAGTTTTAAATTACATATGAATTAGATTATATTTATTAATATCAGAATTTTCTGAAACTTAATCAAACTATATCAGATGAGCAACATTTCTATTTTGCAATTGAATCAATACTAATCAATTCTCTAATTTTTTCATTAAAGATATTGACCTCTTAATTTTTCTCGTTTAATAAATTGATTATTAAAATAATTATCAGATATTAAATTGATAAATTCATAATGTATATATACACAGAGTTATTATTTGACAATATAAATTAAGAGTCACAGCTAGTAAAGTTACAATGGACGTAGCAGCACAATCCGATTTTGAGAAAATGTCTGGCTATCTAGTGGGGTCTTGAAGGAGATGTTCCCAAGACTGTTCTCGATCTCAAACCTTAAAGGATCTGTTATTGGGACTGTGAGTTTTGGGATGGATTAGAGTGGATATGGAGCTTCCAGTGGAGGAGATCGCTGTTTCAATGGGAATTGGAGCTTTTGAACCAACTCCATGAGATCTTACTGACAGTAAAGCTATCAACTAAGAGAAGGATAGGGTTGTCTGAAAATTTGATAGAACTGGTATTTTCTCGACTAAATCATTTGTACAGGTGATGCAAGAAGCGGTCTCCCCAAAGAAAATAACGAACTATAACTTTACTAGTGTTGTTTGGAGGGGTTTCGTCCCACACAGGGTTGAACTGTTTACTTGATTTGTGTTGATTGAGAGGGTGAGTACTAAAGAACGACTATCCAGACTAGGTGTTATTGGTCAGAGTGATAATATGTGTGCTTTATGCAGTAAGACTGTTGAGTTCGCTTTTCATCTGTTTATTAGTTGCGAGATCACTTGGCAGGTGTGGAGTGCGTGGCTGTTCGCCCTTGGAAGGTCATGGACCATACCAAGTACACTGAAGCAACACTTTGAGAGTTGGACGCATGCGGCACGGAGAAAGTTTGAGAGAAAGAGGTGATTGGTTGGATTCTTTACTGTTATTTGGGCAATTTGGCTAGAGAAAAATGATCGAATTTTCAATAACCATGGCTCAGAAGTCGTCGAAATAATTAACAGGTCCTTCATGTTCTCTGATGAGTGGCTTGGTGGTGCTTTCTTTGGTTGTTGATGGCAATGACAAAAATAACCAAAAGTTGATACCACTCTTAAAATTATTAGTAATATTTGTAATTTGAGATTTACTTATGTTCTTGACTCTAATTACTCTACTGTGCTATGTTGAGTAATTCAAACAAAAAAGAGTCACAGTTAGTATATATATGTATGCAAACGAATTCATCCTCGTCATATCGTTCATGGATATGGTTCTATGTACGTTAGGACTTTCTTATGTTCTTATTAGAATTAATTAAGACTATCTATCTAATAATAGGGGTCGTTTTAGTATAAGTAAATTTAATTTTAGATAAAATTTTATATGTCATGAAAAATTCTTTTGAGCAGAGGATTCAAACCGTAAACCATTCTGATTCTCCAGGCTGCAGAGAAATAAGGACTAATACTTTTCTGTTAAATATTTATAACCAAATATAAAGAATTAGTTGTCAATGAATTATAATTTAAATGATATATTTTTTTTTA
>NC_029787.2:127795463-127797863 GCF_000816755.2 Arachis ipaensis
TATACGTATTAAATCTAAAAATTACTTCATAAAATGAAGTAAAGTTTTTATACTTAAAGACTCTAGTATTATCATCCTCGCTCACGCTCGAGACCAGAGTTTAATGTAAATTAATTATTGTACGACTAAATTAATTGTATTTATATCTAAGAATGTAAATTAAAGCTTGCTGTAGCCATGTAGGACTACTAGGACTATACTCCAACAACCATAGGATAGAGTTTAATGCTATAAATCTTAAATTGGAAAAGATTAATTGAACATTAAGAGTAGGGTTTAAATAAAATAAAGAAACCTCTTACATCTCCTAAAAAGCATAAAAAATGAGGAAAAACAATGATAAACAACAAGATTATTTTATTCAAATAAATAATAAACATACATGTCGTATTTACTAACATTATAACTTGATGTTATGATATATTTTTTTCCTTTACAACTTGTAGCATTAGCATATATATTGCAATGACAAAAGTAAAATGTTTTGGATAAAAAATTTTAAAAGAACGTTACAAACAATAACTATACTTTTCCAATAAAAAATAAAATAATAAAATTCTAACTAAAAATATCTTTTTTACTTATTTATATAATTAAATTATGTGAATGCCTTTTCATAATCCGAGTGACTTGTTATCATTTATGTCTGCTGTACTTAAAACGTTATGCATTAATTAATAGTCAATCTTTTATCAAATCCTAAAAATATTACTGTTTAAGTCAAGATTTATGTTAAAAACATTTAACTAAAAAAGGAAGATGTCATCATTCTATTTTTGTGGTCTCAACATATTAAAGTATTAAACGCTTTATATTTTAATTTGATACTTTTTATTTTTTATTTTCTTTTCTTTATTAGTGAAACATTTTTCTTTCTAAATTCACTTTTTACTAACTGATTTTTTTCGAAAATCTTAAAGGCTCTAAAAACAAATTCGGAAGGCGATCAGGTAGTGTAATTTTTTAATTTTAATGGTAAATTTAGTATTAAATAAATGTGCTTTCTCTTTTTAAATATCTATGAGGATTCTAAAGTTGATTTTTTTGTTGTTGAGAATTTAGAAAGTTAAAACCCCTAAAGATTGTACACTTTTTTTTGGCTAGTTGCTAATGAAATTCTTTTGACAAATGAGATTGAGTTTGCAGGCACATGACACAAGAGAATACTTGCTCAGTTTGTGGTTCTTCTTCAAAATCTTTGCTCCACGTCCATTGTGAGTATAGAGTCGCAAAAAATACGTGAAGAGCATTGCCGCTTCATTGAGTTTTGGTAAGTTCTTTGACCAATTCCTCTTTTTCCGATTGTTAAAGAACTTATTAACTCAATCTTATTTTCCAAGGCGTTCTTTGACCCTTGTTGTTTACTTGCATCCGATGCTCTCTCTGGCATCGTCGTAACTGTTCGATTCCTCGCAGGTCCGGTAAGATGAAGAGTTGTATGGGATGGGATGGGATTTGGATCTTGAACGCGAGATCTGTGGAATGGAAGGCTGGTGGGACTCGTCGATTGATTGGCGGGTGGAGTCACCTGCAAGGACACTCCAATACTAAAGTAAGCGTTTGTACAAAAAAACGACGAAATTAGGGTAAGGTGTGATGTACCTTGGAGAGGAGTAGGTTCCTTCCCTTTATCCCTTGTCCTCGAGTGGACCTTTTTACTTGGACCCAATTGTCTGAAAGCTGCCAACTATCCAGACGATAGTGAAGGGTATTGTGTTATGTGATGGCTCGGACGTATTGATATCCCGTCGGGTCGTGGGTCCGTCGGATGGACCCCAATTTTTGTTGGGTGGGTCGGAATAGCAACAAATATATTTTTGAGAGGGACAATGCAGTAAATGAAAGTAAGATTTATGATTTGGCTGTACACTTACCAAAGAGTATAACTTATATTAGGAGATAGTTTGGGTAAAGAAAAGAATTGGATGCTTTGCTGAAAAACAAATCCGTTGGATACCCCCAAACTTGCCTCCCCCCTATTAAGCTGAATTCTAATGGTTCTGTTACAAAGGACAGTCAGACGGTTTGCGTTTTACTTGTTATAGTGCGAGTCTAGGTAATTGTATGGTAACTTAGCAGAACTATGGAGTATTCTGTTAGATTTGGAATTGACTCTAAACTTTGGGTGTACATAAATATTTACATGGAAGTGAACTCTAAGGTAGCACTACCTTCAAAAAATCATTAAATTGCACTCTACAAAAATATTAGTTTTGGCTATTAAAAAACAGTGTAGTAAATTAAGTAATTGGAACATTTATCTTGAGTTTCAAAAAAAAAAAAATGTTTGTACAGATAGATTGACATGACAAAAACATGAGTTTCAACTGGAATGTGTTATTTTTTTTTCTTTTCTATTTTTTTGTGTATTTTTTTTAAGTTTTCATGCAAATTTTATTG
>NC_029787.2:127797900-127800666 GCF_000816755.2 Arachis ipaensis
TTAATTAATTATATATTTATATTGGTATTGCAATTTGAATCTATAAAAAAATTTATTGCTAACTTAATTATTTAAATTTTGTTGTAAAACAAACTAAGAAGTACTTAATTTTAATCTAGCAAAGTAACAAGAAAGAGTAGTTTAATTTAAATATCTAAACGAGGAGAATTTGTTTATTTATTTTTACCAATTGGATTGAATGGATAGATATGAGATCCAAATCAATTAAGTCCTGTATCTCATTTAATAATAAAACTATAAAAGAACATGAACCAATCAATATAGAGTAAACATAGGGGTAAATATAACACGCACAACACTTTTAACGTCACAATCTTGCTTCATTGAATCAATGCAGCATCCCCTCTTTCACTACTTACTTTTAAATTCATAAACTAGCTAAGGTACAATATACACAACATGACATTTCATCTTGTATGATATATGCAAAGATGAAATTTCCTTGTAATTTCCGTTTAACACGTTAACTACTAGTTAATTAGTAGTAGTAACAATCGATATAGATATAGTCATATAGATATAAAAGATTGTCATTTTATTTATTTATTTATTTTCCGCGGTTCAATATGCCATGTTATCAACCATAAATTGTACGTTAGCTTTTTTTTTTTTAAGGTATTTTTTAACTCAATAAATTAAGTATTAATTCGTCACGAATTTGAATTTTATTTAACATTGGTCTATTGTTAGGTAATCAATTATTACATATATAAATCGAAATTTGAATTTTTAATACTTATTTAAGCAGATGAATAAGTTGATTATTTTTGTTTTAGTTAAATCTTAGAAGTTAGAAGGAACACGTCCACGCGCTACCATTCTCGTACTTTAATACTGGACTCCTTAGTTAACAGAGTATTACACTCAAATTTATTGAATTGATTAGCTAATTAAAACGATAAAATCTTCAAGCTTTCAATTTCGTAGAAGGAACATATATAACACGAACTCACTCTTCTAAGCATTAATGGTATATACGTACGTACGATGAAAACTTTATCTATAATATGGGAAATGCTAGGTAAACAATTATTATTTTGAACAACATGAACAATTATCAATCAAATAAAAATACAGTACATCTTAGTTTAATGCTACTAATTAAATTTAAGATTAATTTATTCTTTTAACCCTATTAATTCACATTGTTTACATATTGTTCAAAAATGTTGTTGGTTATCTATACTTTTCCATATAATATATATTAGATTCTGTTGTTTTGTTTATTTTTTTTTTCCCTTTCTTTTCGGTGAATTTTCCTCCTTATTGCTTTCAAGGAACAAATAAGGCCCATTCTTATATGCTTTAATTTTAACGATAGGTTCCGTACAGAATAATAGTATATAACTATATGAGTAAATTGTTAAATTAATTTTCGAAAAAAATATTCATTTTTTAAATTAATTTTAAAATATTTTTTTAACGTAATTCGTATTTTAAAGACCTTAAATTAGTTGTTAGTTTTTCTATCATTTTTATTATTAACGGTGTCAAAATTTATTGATATGATATATTAAGAAATATCACAACACATACTTATTAGTAGACTAATAGTCCTAATTGATTATTAACATGATTAATTTATGAAATTTGATCAAATTAACTCCAAATTAAAAAATTTCAATACGTCAAGTTCTTCTCTCAATTAGGTTTTGATTTAATCTAATTTCATAAATTTATTATGTTAATAGTCAATTAAGACTCATAGATATGTGTTGTGGTATCACTTAACATGCTACATTAGCAAATTTTAACACTTTTTTTTATTAAAAATAGAAGACTCGAACCCGCAACCTCTTAATTGAGTATGATGAGACTATGCCATTTTAACACTTATTAACAAAGAAAATGACAAAAATATTAACATAACTAATTTAAAATTTTTAAAAGACGAATTTGATGAAAAGAAACTTTCGAGAACGAATTTAAAAAACAAGTAATTTTTTAAGAATTAATTTGACCATTTACTAATATATATATATATAGTGGCTGCTGGAATGATTATTGGATGAATTTGAAAAAAAATAGTTTTAGTTACATAACAACTATTGCTGGTTGTGTATAAAGTTTTCCAACTAATTAAAATGTGCACTCTAATAATGAGAGTTCTACAAAACAATCTAATCAATTGAAAAAATGTATACAATGACCAAACAAGATAAGAAGATAATTCATTCATTTAGCTAAACGGATCAAAACAATTTGACAAAAGAAAGTGTATGAATCATTTTCATTTTCATTGAGGAATACATTTTATGATAGAAAATATCATCGTTCCAAATTGTTTTTCATTTACATAATCATAAAGTACCAAATTTTTAAAGTAAAGATGCTTAATTTAAAATGGAGGTTTTATTAATTTGGTATCTCGCATGATCCATAAGTATTTCTTGTAGATAACTAAAATACCCCTTTATTAAAATATGATAGAGCAAAAAGTAGGTGTTTTTGTCTGACCTATTAAAAAGATAAGAAGAACGCGACGATGAGAATTAAAATAATGCACCAGCTCTAGCGCTAATCCAGATTTGTTCCTAATAATAATTTGGTTGAATGAATGTCTTTCATATTTGGAAGAGATCAGAACAATGATTAAAGGGTGAATGACACATAAATATGAAAGAAAAGTGTGGTGCCGCAATCTCGTCTAATTAAAATCTAACGTGTATAATACGGATTTGGATTTTTTAAATTTGGAATTTTATTTTATAGAATAAAATGTGATTTTTTATTTTTTATTTTGTA
>NC_029787.2:127801046-127802692 GCF_000816755.2 Arachis ipaensis
AAAATTAACATTTTTAATTTGTTATCCAATGGCTTCTTGCCATTTTTTTTTTGTTTTCATACAAGGTCAAAGGATTCTTAAAAGTTAAAAGCGTAATCATCATATGGTGACAAACAACCATTTTTGGGAAGAACTTATTTCTTAAGTTTACATTTATATATGATGATTCACATGTGCATTACGTGTACTAACAGAGACATGCATCTTTTCCTATTATAAATTCACTTAAGAAAAATTCACCACCAAGTTTAATTTAGATTGTCAACTAACAATCCCTAATTAAATTAACAACGTCAGTATAATTTTTAGGTGTAATATTTCGAGTATCCGAGAGTTGAAAACCAACAATTACGTTGCGTTTGATTTTTGTAGAGGATACAAAGACCTNTTTAAAAAAAAAAAATTCAAAACTCTAATTTAAGTTTCTTTTTTGCATCTCATTTTTAGAGAGATATTCAAAAAATACAAAAGTACTATTTTTTTCTGTTTTTTTTTTTTATTTCTGTGATTTTCTTCTTTCATTGTGTTCTTTTTTTTCAATTGGAGTAAAAAGATCAAATTCATTGCTTATTGAATTTCTTAATTTACACAATTAAAAATTCAGAAGCAAAAACATAAAAAATTTAAAGAATACAAAAATAAATGTTAAGTTGGACAAGAAAGACTAAAAAAGGTTAAGTAACAAGGAAAGAAAGAGTGAGAGACAGAGGGAGAAAAAAGAAAATATGAAAAATGTATCTATTTTAATTATTTTGTATAATATTTTAGTCTTGTCTATATATATCTAAATATAATATTAAACATTATATTAGTGTCTTATATATTATATTTAAACACAATATACAAAAAATAATTTTTAATATTTTTATTTTATTGTCTTAATTTCAATGTTATATTCTATCCTATTCATAAAAACAAACACAATCTTAATTCCTAGTAGTAGCTCTGAGTTCCTACTACATACATGTCATCCTTAAAAAGAAAATCTGAAATATGATATTTAAACAACTCAAACAAATATTTTTATATATGGTTAAGTACTTCAATATTTGTTTTTTGGTTTAGAAGTACTTCACTAATTTTTCTTTTTTGGTATTGAATGTACTTCAATATTTATCTGTGTTAGAATATGTTTTTTTTTTTGTATGGTTGGGTTTTTAACAAATTTCAAAAGCTATAATGGGCTTGTTGGATTGACAGATCGTGTATCATAGTCTTTTAACTCAATCAGCTGCCACATCTAACTGGGCCGCTATCGTGCTGCGATGGTCCAACTAGGTGTCCATATTGGTTAAATATTTTGGATCAGTTCAGAACCACAACCGATAACAATATTTAAACGTTTTGTTTTTGTATGGAATATTTTTTTGTGTTTAAATATTAACAAAAAAAAAATTATCCTATACTAGAGTGTATGAAATATAATAATTTAACTAATTTATCAATCCATTAACATTAACGAGTATCAGTATGGCATGCATACTAATAAATATTTATCATAAAAATTAGTTTAAAAATTAACTTAAAAAATTTGCATATTCTAAAACTATATTTATCTCTAAATAATTTAGAGTGGTGTGATTCCATCATTCATCTTATTTTTTAAAATAAAGCTCAAAATACTTTTTTATTTATTTTATATTTTA
>NC_029787.2:127802769-127811974 GCF_000816755.2 Arachis ipaensis
CAATCTTAAATTATAAATTTTTTATTTTTACATTTTTGTGACTATATTTTTATTCAATAAATTAATTATCCATACGTTCTTTTATTCCAAATTAAATAACAATATTAAATAAAAAAGTCTCATAAATAACATGATCTATTACTCTTTGTATTAACTGTGCTATGTTTTTATTTGATTAGTAATTGTTTATGTTGTTTAAAATGGTCATTATTTATCTAACACTCTCCTTCAGAAAATTGAATTTAAAATGATTGATGAATCCATGAAATAGGAACGGATACAAATGTGTCTCCACCGCACGGAACATGCATGTTGATACGTGTTGTGAAAGAGTGGCCTCATTCCATGGACGTGGCAGAAGATGCAAAAAGTATGTATAATAATACCGACTCGCATCTGGGAATATATATACCCTACTCATTCATTCTCATCTCTTCCATCCTCGTCTTTTATTTAACATAACAATGGCGCAGGAACAGCCAAGCCGAGAGCAGTTATTACAAAACGCTCCTACTATCGGCGACCAGCGTGAGCAGCAGGCTGATGTTAGGAAGAGCGAGGATCGTGATCGGGGCAGAGAGGAGCTTGGAACTCGGGCGGCAGGTGCGCCTGACCCGGGCCCCACTTCGGAATCGGACCCATATGACGTGACTGATTATGGAACTATAATGTTTGACAATTCTGCTTGTGCTGCGTTTGGTGGGACTGAGACTGGAGCAAGGAACAGGAACCCGAGCGTCAGGGACCTTGATTAGCTTATATGCATCACTACTACTCTTATCTCTCTCTGTTTCGCTGTAAATAAATAATAATAAATACAAGAAATTAGGGAGGTCAATAAATATACAATATATAAGCATAAGTTATTAAGTTCTAGCTATATATATATATGGTAGGGTGCACTTTCTAGTTTGTTCCTAATCAGAATCCGAGGAAAATATATATATGTCTATATAGCTTGTAGTGGATGAGGAATTTGATAACGTTTGTAACTCGTGCTGAAAATTATTTTTATGAATATGAATTTACTTTATGTAATTGGAAGGTGACTATAATGTTTCGAGACGATTTTACTTTTATGATTTGTATAGTTTGCCAATAAAATATGAAGATCAAGTGAAGGGAAGATATATGTTTCTTATTGCCAAAAACTTGACTTGTTTAAAAAATGAGTGCACCATAATATATGAACCAAGTACAATGTTTTTTTTATTTTTTTCTTAAATGGAAAATAATGTAGTGTAATCATGTGCTTTGCTCTCAATGATTGTTTTGCGTCGAAAAAGGATCCGCAAAAACTTGAGGGGAAAATACTTGTAACGCGGCATCATTATTGGGAGGTTTTGGGTGAAATTTTGAACCTCTGTTGCATGACCAAAAAAAAAAACCCTCTGTTTTGAGAAACATCAATCAAGCGAATTTTAGGAGATTTCCCACGAAGAAAATTAAAGAAGTCGGCAGTGTTACTTGAAGACATTATTTTAGGAGTGTTTGTGATGCATTTAAACACTAATGGTGTGGTTTGAATTTGATAATTTTTATAAAAAAAATTCGACCAAGGATCCAACTCTCAAATTTTTGGATCTAGAATTTTAATACCATGTCATGCNTCCTATATATATATATATATATAAATTTTATTGGTTCCTCATATTTTTCCTATATATATATATTTCACTTGTAATTACTGACTTATTCAATGAAAATCATTCTTCTCTTTATTTTCTTTCACGTTCTAATATGGTATCAGATGTAATTCTTTTTTACACTTTTGCATTATTCTTTCTCTTTATTCTTTGATTTTCTCGAAAAAATTTCTCAATTTTTTATTCTTCTTTCTTGTTCTTTCTCGTTTCTGTAAGAAAGTTCTTCCTCTTTCGACACTTTTTTTCTATTCTTCTACTCATCAATCAAAATGTTTACGATCTCTGTATCCACAGTTCTTCAGGGAGATTTCAATACTCCTCGAGTTCTGACACCGGCCTCGCCAATTCCTTATGCATATTTGCTCCAGTCCGGCGATCACTCAAGGCTCGTACTTGTTTCACAACCTCTACAAGAAGACAACTACGCTTCATGATACAGATCGATGAGGCTTGCGTTGAGTGGAAAACGCAAAATCTGCTTCATTAATGGCTCCTTCCCGAAGCCAGATCCAGTTCTTGAACCTGCATTCGTTGAATCGTGGCAGTGGACGAACGACATCGTCACTACGTGGTTGCTGAATACTCTTTAAGGATATTACGGCAAGCGTCATCTATGCCAGATCCGCGACTTTACTCTGGCAAGATTTGGAGACTCGCTTCTCTCAAAGCAACGCACCTCGCATCTTTGAACTGAAGAGGTCACTCATGTCTCTGACTCAAGGCTCTCTCCCGGTCTCACAATATTTCACAAAATTGAAGATACTTTGGGAAGAACTTAACACCTTTAAGCCATTGGTATCTTGTTCCTGTGGTGGCGTTAAGCCAATTCAAGCCTTTCTTGATCAAGAATATGTAATGTTGTTCCTTATGGGTCTCAATGAGAATTTGGCAAATGTTCAAAGCCAGATTCTGTTGTCAGATCCACTGTCTCCGATCGGAAAGGTCTTTTCGCTTGTGTTGCAAGAGGAGAAGCAGAGAGCACTCACCTCTCCAATTCAACATATGGCCTTTGCTGTTAAACAGTCTCCAAGACCCACCGCTCCTTCTGGACCTAAGACAAAAGGGAGGAAAGATCATCTACTTTGTGCTCATTGTGAGTTGCTGGGACATACTAAAGATAAATGCTATTGTCCCATGGATATCCTCTTGAATATTCCCAGAACAAGCCTGTGAATGCCAAATCCCAAGTGCATCATGTTATCAAGGTCGCTCATGATCAAGAAAGCCAAGATCCATCTCCTACATCTAGCTTCTCACTTACAGCAGCTCAGTACAACCAATTGATGATTCTCCTGCAAACTCAACAAGCTCTTCAGGACATTGAACCTGAAATTTGTACAGGTGAAGTGTTTTCCTTATATTATTCGAATCAAAAGGCAGAAGTTAGTTCTTGGATAGTTGATTCCGGAGCCACCACTCACATCACTAATTCTCTTAAATTTTTAAAAAATTCCAAACCTCTTACAAATTACTTTGTTTCTTTACCTGACCATACCAAAATTCGTGCTTTAGTTATTGGTAATGTTGTTTTTAATCCTTTACAATGTCATATTCATTCCCTCTTTTTGAGTTAATTTGATTTTTGTTAGTTCTTTGTTGAAACTGTCTAACTGCACAGTCTTCTTTTCTGACTTAGCCTTCGTCATATAGGACAGGACCTCCAAGAAGGTGATTGGCAGAGGTGATAAAATTGATGACCTGTTTTTGCTACAATCACCATTCATAGTTCATACTGAGAGTTCTGTTCATAGTTGTCGATCAGTAACTAATGTTGTAGCACTTTTTGGTATGCTCGTTTAGGTCACGCTTCCAAAAAAAATCTTAAACAAATTGAGTCCTCACTTGTCCAATAAAACTCTTAAATGCATCCATTCTAATTGTGAAGTCTGTCCCTTAGCTAAACTCAAGCGTTTGTCTTTTCAATCCAATAATCATTTTTGTAAGAATTCTTTTGATTTGGTTCACTATGATATTTGGGGCCCTTATAGAGTTCCAACTTATATTAACATGAGATATTTTTTTACTATTGTGGATGATTATTCTAGATTCACTTGGACCTTTTTTGCTAAAATGCAAATTTGATGCTTCTCACACTCTCATCAATTTCTTTAATATGATTGAAACTCAGTTTAATATAAGAGTAAAGTAGGTGAGATCAGACAATGCTGGTGAACTAATGCTCCTTGATTACCTGAATTCAAAGGGTATACTTCATCAATTCTCCTGTGTAGAGCGGCCAGAACAAAATGCTGTTGTTGAAAGAAAGCACTAGCATCTACTCAATGTGGCTAGAGCATTGTTCTTTCAGTCCAAGATCCCAATTGCCTTTTGGAGAGATTGTGTCTTGACTGCCACTTTCCTCATCAATCGCTTACCAAGTCCAGCACTTCAACACTGCTCTCTCTATGAGAGACTCTTCCTTAAGCAACCTGACTATCACTCTTTGATAGTCTTCGACTGCTTGGCTCATGCGTCTTCTCTTCTATCTCAGAGACACAAGTTCTCCTCTAGAGCAGTGCGTGCAATCCTCATTGGCTACCTTCTGGTTACAAGGGTTACAAGTTGTATGACCCAGTGAGCAAGAAGATTTTTATCTCCATAGATGTTTCCTTTGTCGAAACCGAATTTCCCTTTCAACAATTAACCAATACTTCCAGGCCCATGGTGGACAATTTTCCTGATATAGTTATTCCAGCATCTATCACTGATGCAGCCCCTCCAGCCACACTTATCAGTCCTCTTTCTGCCCAACCACCATCTCAACCATATGTGAATACACTAGTCACTGAACCTACCTCACAACATCAATCTATTATCCCAAGCTCACCAATTAACTTGAGAAAATCGTCTAAACAACATATACCACCACCTTACCTCAAGGATTATCAGTGCAATATTGTCTCTCATGGGACTCTAGATCAGTTTCGACACATCTCACACCATCACTCTCATTTCATAGCTAATGTCACTGCAATTCCTGAGCCCACCTTCTTCCATCAAGCCATGAAGTACCCTGAGTGGAGGCATGCTATGGATGAGGAGTTTCAAGCCATGGAGGCCACTAATACTTGGGCTTTAGTTCCTCTTCCACCAGGAAAACACACCATTGGTTGTCGTTGGGTGTACAAAGTCAAGTGTAAGGTAGATGGCTTAATAGAGCGCTATAAGGCCCGTTTGGTTGCAAAGGGCTATACGCAGCAGACAGGCATTGATTTTAAAGACACCTTCTCTCCCGTGGCCAAACTCACCGCTGTCAGGGTTCTCCTTTCTTTGGCAGCCATCAACAATTGGTTTTGTTGCAGCTAGATGTGAACAACGCCTTCTTGAACGATGACTTATTCGAAGAAGTTTATATGGACCTGCCTCTGGGTTACAAGACCCAGAACTCTGGACTCGTATGCAAGTTGAACAAGTCCATCTATGGTTTGAGACAAGTCTCAAGACAATGGTTCCATAAATTCACTTTAGCGCTGCTTACTCACAAGTTCAAACAGTCCAAGCGTGATTACTCTCTATTCTCTTATGGCAGTGGCGACAAAATTGTTTACTTGTTGCTTTATGTAGATGACATAATACTAGCCAGTACCTCCAAGGATATGATGCATAAGGTGCAGAAACTGTTAGAGGCCTCCTTCAAATTGAAGATTCTGGGCGATTTAAAGTATTTCTTAGGCTTGGAACTAGCACGGTCCAGTAATGGAATTGTCCTCAGCCAAAGAAAGTACACCTTAAGCATCTTGGAGGATACCAATTTTACAGATTCCAAGTCTGTTTCTCTGCCGATGGATGCTAACCTCAGACTAAACAACTTCGATGGTGATTTACTTGCGGACCCATCCATCTACCGGAGACTAATAGGGAGGTTAATGTACCTCACCATATCCCGTCTGGACATTACCTATGCGGTGTCTACCCTTTGCCAATTCTTATTTAAGCCTAGAACTGCTCACCTGGATGCACTTCACCATCTCTTGAGATACTTGAAAGGAACTGTGGGTCAAGGGTTATTATTTTCTGCAAAATCAAAAAAGAGGTTAATGACGTATGCGGATGCAGATTGGGCAGGATGTCCCGACACTAGGAGAAGCGTTACAAGTTACTGTGTATTCATTGGAGACTCTCTGATTTTCTAGAGGTCAAAGAAACAACAAACAGTTTCTCGATCATCTGCTGAATTCGAATACAGAGCTATGGCGGCAGTGGTTGCTGAACTGACTTGGTTGACAGGATTCCTCTTTGATTTTCAAATCAAGGCACCATCTTTCATGCTGTTTTGTGACTCTATTTCAGCCATCCACATTGCATCAAATCCCACATTCCATGAGAGAACCAAGCATATTGAGGTAGACTGCCATTTTGTTCGAGAGAAAGTTATGGCAGGATTTATCAAACTGATCCATGTTCGAACTCAGCATCAGCTTGCCGATGTCTTCACGAAGCCGTTGACTCCAACCCAGTTCCACAATCTCATCTCCAAGTTTGGCATGATCAACATATACCTGCCAATTTGAAGGGGGTGTTATGGATACCTACTCAATGAAAATTATTCTTTTCTTTATTCCCTTTCATGTTCTAATAATTTGCGATTTTGTAAATTAAAAAAATTAAATACATATAATAAGCGTCAAATATCAAAATTTAAATAATGGGTTAAGTACTTTTTTCATCCCTAAGATTTGGGGTGAAAATCAAATTTGTACCTGACCTTTTTTTGTTATTAAAATCATCCTTAACGTTACAAAACGTTATAAAATCGTCCTTTCTCTAATTTTGGACAAAACTACCCTTCACCTTAATTTCATCATTTACCTTCATTTCTTCTTTTTCTTTCAACAATACAAACAGAGAGGAGGGAGAAAGAGAAGCAGAGACTCAGAGAGAAGGAAGCCTCGCTGCGCCTGGCCATCGCCGTCGCAACTCACCGTCGCCCTTGCAGCGCCGCGACTCCCCTTCGCTAGCGCCGCGACTCGCCTTCGCAGCAACGCGCCTGGCCCTCGTCCCCCTCATGTTTTCCAATTTCGGATCTCCCTTTTCTCGGGTTCATATCTCCCTTTCCTCCCTTCTCCAACGACCATTTCGAAGACCAGTGGCGGCAGTTGCGACGCGAGTGCTCTCTCTCCGCGCGTGCTCTCTGTTTCGTCTTTCAATGGTGGTGGCAGCGGGATTGAGTGCCACTGTCGCCGTTGAAGAGTAGCAGTTTCAGAAGAAGAAGAAGAAGATTCACCGAACATGGAGTCTCCTTACCGGTCCTGTCACCCTCTTCGGTGGTATAGTCAGTTAGTCACCACCGTCGCCGCCGCTAACTTCATCCTTGTCACAAATGTAAAATCTTCTTCTTTTTATTAATTCCCTCTTTTTTTTTTTCATTAAGTGATTTTTGGTCGTTTTAGATCTTCCTTCTTCGAAAGGAACAATTTTGATTCGTTTCTATGGAATCCGAAGCTGAATCATGAGTTAGGTTCATAGAAAATTTTCAAATTTTTTGTTTTGTTCGTGGCAATTTCTGAGTTTTGTTTGTGTAATTAGGGCTAGCTAGCTTCTACTGTGCAATATGCTGTTAACTATGATCTTGTATGGTTTTGTGAATTGAACTGAAATTTTTTGTTCTTACGATTTGATTTTGTGTTATTCACATTTATCTTGTGGATTTTGGAAAGTAATAATTTTATTTACCTGAAGATTAGGGATTCTTATAGTTGAATTTAGGGGTGTGCATGGGTCGGGTGAAACCGGGTTTGATGTGACCCAGACCCGACCCAAAATATATATCGGGCCTATTCATTAGACCCAAACCTGGCCCTAGACCCGATGAAACCTATACACTTTCAGGCCACGATTATACCGGGTAAAAACCGGGTGAAAACCGGGTCGTTAACACTACATTACCTTGATACCTTCTTATAAGCTAGCATGTGAAAATATCCGAATTTTCATGACTCCAACCATTATTTGACATGGTAAAATTCACTTAGAAAGCATAACCATAATCAATACTAATATTATCTAATAACACCAAATATTTAAATCAATATAAATAACACAATATTATGCATTAGTCTAAAATCTTATGCATTTTAAACATAAAATATTAACTTATAGTCTTATAATAACTAATAACACAAAATATTAAGGTTTACAATACTTAAATTCCACATAAGAATAGCCATCATCCATCACTAATAACACAAAATATTAATTGTGTATGATGATCGGGCCACTGGGCCGACTTCGGGTGACCCGAACCATGGCTTGGACCCAACCCGAAATAATGACTGGGTCTATTTTTGAGACCCTTACCCGATCCTAGACACAGTGAAATCATACCAAAATAGCTCTTAAAGTGTTCGGGGTCGAGTCGGGTCTTCGGGTCGGGTCAGGCCATGCACACTCTTAGTTGAATTGAAAAATATATATTGATAATGATTATGAAATCTGAGATGGGAAGGAAAGGGTTGGAGATAGTAGGTGGGGTGGTAGTGGTTAAGGTTGATGAACTGGTAATAAAGAGGTAAGAAGGTGTGATGGTGATAAAGAAAGGAAGGAGAAGAAGGAAGTCTGGAAGTGTGTTAGTGGTGAGAGTGGGTAGGAAAGGGTTAAGGTAGTTATTTTTATAAGGGGTAAAATTGTCTAAAAATTATTAATTTTTTGTGAAAATGACGATTTTATAACGTTTTGTAACGTTAATGATGATTTTAATAACAAAAAAATGTCGGGGACGAATTTGATTTTCACCCCAAATCTTAAGGACGAAAAAAGTACTTAACCCTTAAATAATCAACAATTACATAACAAGTCTCAACAATATCTTAAAATACTAACGATAAGATAACAATAGAAATTAAATTATAAGTTAGTTAAAATAAATAAATAAATAATATTTTAAACATAAAATATTTATTAAATAATAATAATATATGAATAATATAAAAATGTATAATAAATTTAATATGTTATAAGTATAATTGTAAATATAATAATAAAATAATAATATTAGAGCACATTATGCGATTTGGATTGGATTAAATCAGTTATGAAAAATAGATCTGAAATCCAATCCGATCCAGCAGTTTGTAAAAAATAAAATCTAATCTAATCAAATCTAAATGAGTACGGTTTTAATCGATTTTCGATTTAAATTAAATTGGATAAACAGTTTAATTTAGATCGGTTTAAATTTGAACACCCCTATATTCTTTGACGTTATAGTCTAAAAGTCTAGAATTAGAGTCTGGGAGTTTAAGATTTACGTAAGTTAATTTTTTTTTTGTGTTTTTATTTAAAAATTAAAAATATTTTATGTATGAATAGTTTTTTGAAATTATATAATAACATGGTGAAAACGACAAAATAAAATGATGCAAGTCCATACTTGCAAAAGTTTAAAATGACATGAAATTTCTATAAATGGTGGTTAGTAAGAATAGAAGGACGAAACACTTGATAATATCGTCTGTCAACCACGTTCTAAATATCAGAAATAATAATTTCTTGTCCACTCAAACAGAAATTGAAACTAAAATTAAAATTTGAAAATATAATTAATATAAGTTTTTAGTTTA
>NC_029787.2:127812040-127814080 GCF_000816755.2 Arachis ipaensis
AATATAAAAATTGTAATTTTTTTTTATTAAAAAATATTTTTAACTATTTTATCACATTTTAAATTTGTTTTGAGAAGATTTATCATTTAGTCATTGCAAAATTTTATTTATCCTACCTCCTATAACTTTGCCGAATAAGGAATATTTAAGAGGTTACAAAAATAGGATTGAAAACATGAATGACTACTTGTAAGAAATTGATGACTTAGCACATGGCCACGCAGCAATACCAGTATCAGCATCCTTATAAATTATAGGAATTCAGTTATTTAACGTTGGAATATATTTCCCTTGTCAGTAAAATCAAATTGATATATAGATGGAAGAAATAGTTAGGTACTTGATTACCTGAATCGTTACGTTATTGTGGGGTAGGATAAGAAGACTACTTTAATTTGAAAGTTAAAACATAAAAAATGTATGATATGATAATGTAGTGTGTGTGGTACGTAGCTGGACACGCAGCATATGTTACGGTTATGAGCTGTGTCCAACAACTCCTGCCTCCAACTTGCTTCAACAAAACATATGTTTCTCCTTTTATTTTGATTCACTTTTTAAGTTTTACCTTACCCTAGCATAAATAATATAAAAAAATATAGGTAGATAATACTAAATAATATGAATAATAGAGATATCAGATGTTCAATTCATGTGCAAATGATTATCTTAATATTAAAATTTAGGTGAGTAATTCGAAGTGTAGTGTATTTTTATTTTATTGGACTAATTTTAAAACTTATTATTTATATTGTTCATAAAAATCATTATCTACTTAGCAAAATAGCACATCATTTTTTAAACATAAATACATCATTTTTTTAATTTATCCAACATAAAATCAAGAATATGTACGTTCAAAAAGTATAAATATATTTTCCAAAAATTTTACTAAACTAAGACTAAACTAGCAGTCTTTGATTCGGTGATTAGGGGTGTTTGCGGTGCGTTTGGATCAGTTTTGAGTCAAAAACTCATTCGATCCGAACACTATTTTTATTTGTGGTGCGGTTTGGATTGGATGATTTTTTAAAAAATCTGATCCGATTCGATCTAATTTCGAGCGGTTTGGATTAGATTGGATTTGCGGTTTTGTAAATTAAAAAAAAAATTAATATATATAACATGTCTCAACATCAAATTTCAAATAATCAACAATGACATAGCAAGTCTTAACAATATTTTAAAAAACCAACGATAATATAACAATAGAAATAAAATTATAGGTTAGTTAAAATAAATAAATAAATCATATTTTGAACATAAAATATCTATTAAATAATAATAATACATGAAAAATATAAAAATGTATAACAAATTGAATATGTTATAAGTATAATTGTAAACATAATAATAAAATAATAATATTATAACACATTGTGCGGTTTGGATTGGATCGGATCGGATATGAAAAGTAGATCCAAAATCCGATCCTATCCAGCAGTTTGTAAAAAATAAGATCCAATCAAATCTAAATCAGTATGATTTTAATCGATTTTTAATTTAAATTGGATTGAATGAACGGTTTAATTTAGATCGATTTAGATTTGAACACCCTATCAATTATGGGATAAAAAGAACGCAGGGAGTGACGGAAAGTGTTCCTCCCAATCATGTCCGAGTGTGACACACTCAAGATAATGTTAACTTACTCATTTAAACTAGTGCTTGAACAACTTGCTTTTCGATTTTTTTTATTTTTTTATTTTTGCATTTAATTGATAGAAACTATATGATAAAATGACACTTCAATTATCAGTTAACGTAATGAATAACATCAAACGAATTTTTTACTTAAATTAGTCTTCAATTTAATTCATGAAATATAATTCCAACTCTCTAAATGTATCCCATCTTTGATAATTTTTTCTCTTCTCGTTCTCTTTAGGTTGCAAGTAGATTATATTGAATTACTCAATCAATTTCAGATAATGATGACTAATAAAAAATCTCCAAGACTTGGTGACAAGTCATCATATGATGACCATCATCATAAAACCATAATTAAAACGAAGTTCAACTTTTTTTTTTTTTTTGGTT
>NC_029787.2:127814100-127831416 GCF_000816755.2 Arachis ipaensis
TTCTATAATTTAGTAGGTCAAAGACTAATTTATCGTGGTACTGAATTCTCA
The DNA here is from genome assembly GCF_000816755.2 of Arachis ipaensis. Lineage (NCBI taxonomy): Eukaryota > Viridiplantae > Streptophyta > Magnoliopsida > Fabales > Fabaceae > Arachis > Arachis ipaensis. The sequence goes on from NC_029787.2 coordinate 127,814,152, forward strand.
ATACTTATTAAATGAATGAATAAATTAACTACTAAATCAATCTAACTTAATTAAATGAAGTTTAACTTTATTGCACATAAATATAAATTTTTGGTTGGGGCTACGAAAATGAAAGTCGCCTTAGGATGGTGACATCATTTGTGATTGAGGATTTCATAAGCACAAAGTTGTCCCATTAGTAACCACCACCTCAGTTGTTGGCTACAAAGACATAACAAGGTTTGGGAGATAGGATTAATAATGTTTTTCAAACTGAATATTTTTTAAATTGATTTTATTTTGTTCTTACTTGGTTGACTTTTGTATGGTATAATCAATTTTTCTCAGGTGAGTGAGATATACTTTGGTGGGTTAAGAATACAAAGTGTATAAAAGACATTTCGACACTCGATTTAGTTTTTAATATTTTTTCGAGTTTTTAATATCTAAACGAGTCTTTTACATATTTTTTCTTTTGTTTGAGTTGTTCTTTTATAAATAGTATGATATTGATATCTGTATAATCGTTGATTCAGTTACTAATTATTTTATCAATCAAATAATTATTCATCAGAAATAACTCTTATATAACCAATGTTTTATGCATGGAGAGATTGGCATGCTTCATTTTTAAACAAGTTGACGAGAGTATTTGGGATGGTGTGGCTGTTTCTAGAGAGGGACTTAGAGTTTCTCACTTGATGTTTGCAGATGACCTCCTCCTTTTTTGTAAAGCGAAGAAAAGTCAAGTTTAGAATGTTGTGCACACCTTGGAGTTGTTCTGTAAAGCTCCAGGTATGAAGGTTAACATTGAAAAATCTAAAGCTATTTGTTCTAAAAATATCTCTAATAGAAGGAAAGAAATGTTGTCTGGTGTTTCTCATATTCCTTTTACTAGTGGCCTGGGCAAATACTTGGGGGTGAACCTTAATCATCCTCGAGTTGCTAGATCTATTTTTTCGGACTCTTTAGAGAAGATCAAAAATAGGCTGGCTAGTTGGAAAGGTCGGCTCCTTAACAGAGCAGGCAGGCTTTGCTTAATTAAATCTGTTGCTTCTTCTCTTCCTATTTATCAGATGCAAGTGACTCTTTTTCCTACTTCGGTTTGTCAAAAGATTGATTCTGTGCTTAGACAATTCTTGTGGAAGGGAAAGGTGGGGGAGCGTTGTTTAAATTTGGTCAAGTGGAGCAAAGTTGTCATTCCAAGAAAATATAGAGGCTTGGGAATTAGAGATACTCAATGCGTAAATTTTGCTTTACTCGAAAAGCTTGTTTGGCAATTATTGCATAATAAAGATAAGTTTTGGGTAAGAATTATGTTGGCAAAATATTTATATGAGAGTTCTTGCTTTTCACCCAAATTTTCTAATAATGTTTCAAGCACTTGGCGAGCGACTTATAAGACAATAGAAAAGCTTCGTGATGGTTTTGATTGGTGTACAGGCAGAATGTCTCAATCCTTTTGGTATCATGCTTGGCGACCATGTGGAACGCTAGCTCCTTTGGTTCCTTTTGTGCACATTTCTGATTCTCACTTGAAGTTAGAAGATGTCTGGCACCTTGGGCATTGGCGGTGGGATATTCTTTGCACAATGATTCCGGAAGAAGTTAAACTTGATTTGATGCTCTTTGATCCTATCAAGCAGGCAGGAGATAAAACTGGTTGGTTTTGGACAAACTCAAATACTCTCACCTACTCGACTAAAAGCGGGTATGAATGGCTATTGAAGAAGAATTTGGCTGGAATGATAATGAAAATTGGCTTTGGCTTTGGCGCTTGAGAATACTGGAGAAGATAAAGTGTCTGCTCTGGCTTTGCCTCATCAACGGAGTTTCCACAGCTAGTTACCGGTTTCAAAGAGGTATTTCTACTTCTGATTTTTGTCAGAGATGTTATCTTGCTCTAGAGGATATTAACCACTGCTTTAGGATTTGCCAAAAAGCTCGTCAGATTTGGATTAGCTTAAATTTGGGAATGACCGCTGAGGACTCTAGATTGGATTTTGTGTCTTGGATTCGTTCTAACCTCAACAAAAATGAGTTTCTCTTTGCAGCGGCCTTTTGGTGGATTTGGAGGGATAGGAACAATGACATCTTCCACCAAGATGATCCATGGAGTAAGGAGAAAATTGTTCACTTAGTTAAACATGTTGCTCGAGATTTCTCTAATGTTGTTATCAACCAAAAACATATTATTCCTTCTTCTTTGAAATATAACTGGGAACCACCTCCAATGAATGTCTGTAAAGTGAACTGCGATGCAAGCGTTTTTGAAAATGAGCAATTAGCTGGTTTTGGATGTATTATTAGAGACAGCATGGGAATTTGGATAAAATGTTGTTCTGTCAGTATACCTATTTCTAGTGTTTTCTGTTGTGAGCTTCATGCTATTTGGAGAGGATTTGTTATGGCTTGGGATTGCGAGTGCAAAGAGGTCATATGTGAAACTGATAATCTTGATGCGTTTCTTCTTGTTTCGCGAGGCACAACCAGCATGATTATGAATGACTCTGATCTGCTTGACAAAATCAAAGAGATGCTCCAGCGCAATTGGACAGCTACTTTAGTACAGTGTTCATCCAGCGAACAGCAAATAGAGCGGCTGATTTAATAGCTAAGACTGCTGTTTTAAACAAGCAGGTGTATTTAGAGTGGTTACTGCCTCCTAATAATTTAGACATTATTATTAGAGAGGAGTACTACTCTTTTTTTTAGGTCTTTTTTCTTTGTATTATGTTCAGTCACAAAAAAAATGTATAAAGTAATAAAATATATTAATATTCGACTTATAAATAAATAATAGGCGAATTAAAGCGGTCAGATCATATTTAAATTGAAATAATTTGAATTAAGAATTTATTACTGTGATTAGAATCAATCATGTAAAATAGGAATTTAATTGGTTTAGAAATAAATATTTGTTTTTGTAATGTATAATTTAAATCGATAATTTTACTTTTATGAGATATTTATAATTTTTATTAAGTCAAAGTAAAATAAAAATTTAAAAATATTTAAATTTTTTATATCACAAATATTTAAAATATTTTAAAAAATGGTAAGTACTAAGGTAGCGTTTGTTTTGAGGTACTGAGACAGAGACTGAGAGACTGAGACTCAGTATCGTGTTTGTTAGTTCAGAGACTGGTACTAAAATTTCTGTCTCTGTCTCTAAAATTTCAGTATTTCAGTACCTCTAAAAAGTAGGGACACAGGGGACTAAAATTTTTAGAGATGGAGACTGAAACTTTAATAACATTTTATACCTAAAATATTTTCATTTCAATTAATTAATTCTAATTTTACCCTTTGTGCAAATTAAATTAGAGTTTCATTCTTGTTTCAATTCCTGTCTCCCATTTTGCACCAAACAGAATATTGAGATTTATTTCAATCCCTGTCTCTTAGTCTCTGTCTCTCAGTCTTAGTCTTTCGGTCTCTGTCTCTCCACCAAACGCTACCTAAAGGAAATACGACAACATTTTGGAGTTATTTACTAACAAGAACAAAAGGATATTGTTTTTGTTAAGTGCTTTTTGGCACTTATTTGTCTTTGCAACGTGATTCACATATATAAAAATATCGGTAAATACTACCTCAATTCAATTTTTTAATAAAAAATTAACTTAATTTAAGCGTGAAATACTGAAATTTCATAAACACTATTTAACGTTATTAACTTGGTTCTCTTAATTCAAAGGTTCTACTTATGATGAATATTATGTGTTGTCAAATTTATGTAATATTTACAGACTATTTAACGTTATTTTCAGTTACATATAAATGTATCATTAATAAACTCTAGATCATATTTAATTATATTCTTTTGTCATATTTTTTACTAGGAAAGAAATAGAAGATGAAAATAACTGGTTTTTTTTTTCTTCTGTCTAATAAGTAATAACAATTAATTACTAAATGGACTCTTCTATAAAAAAAAGGATGGTTGATTAGTCTGCTAATAAAATTTTAATTATTCATCGTAAACAAAATCGATTATTGTAGGAAGAAAATATTTAATATTAAACATAGGGTTATGCTACGTGTATACTAAAATCAGTTACCAAAGTCAGTTACCAGTATAAAATACACATTGAAAATGAATTAAACCACACATATATTTATATACAAATACATTAGTAACTGATTTTAGTAGCTGATTTTAGTGTACAAATAACAATTCTCTTAAAAATATATATATATTATGACAAATTATTAACATTGATATACTTGTTAGACAATTGTCATTCCTTCTACACCAATACCCAAAACCAATAGAAGTTAGGTTTTGTTTTTTTTATTATAGATACGAGTAGGGGTGTACAGACCCGGCCGGGTCCGAAGGCTCGGTCTGGTCCCGAACACTTTAGGGGCTAATTTGGTGTTATTTCATTGGGTTTAGGGTCGGGTAAGGGTCTCAAAAATAGACTCGGTCATTATTTCGGGTCGGGTCCGGGTCATAGCTCGGGTCACCCGAAGTCGGCCCGGTGGCCCGGTCATCATACACAATTAATATTTTGTATTAGTGATGGATCATGACTATTCTTATGTGGAATTTAAGTATTATAAACCTTAATATTTTGTGTTATTAGTCATTATAAAACTATAAGTGAATGTTTTATGTTTAGAATGCATAAGACTTTAGACTAATGCATAATATTGTGTTATTTGTATTGATTTAAATATTTGGTATTATTAGATAATATTAGTATTGATTGTGGTTTTTTTTATAGTATTGATTGTGATTATACTTTAATTTTAAAGAAGGGTTGGTTTTTGTTATACTTTTCTAAGTGAAATTTACCATGTTAAATAATGGTTGGAGTCTTGGAAATTTGGATATTTTTACATGTTAGCTTACAAGAAGGTATCAACGTAATGTAATGTTAACGGCCCGGTTTTCGCCCGGTATAATTGTGGCCTGAAAGTGTATTAATTTCATCGGGTCTAGGATCGAGTTCGGGTCTAATAAATAGACCTGGTGTATATTTCGGATCGAGTTTGGGTCACATCAAACCTGGCTTATATATAAAGGAAAAAAAAAAAAAAAAGAGAAAAAGGAAAAGAGGAAAAGGAGCAATCTAAAGACTTTTGACACAACCGGAAATAGCGCTCTTCTTCCACCGTTGAGGAATTTGCTTGCTCAATCAAATCGCACTCTCTTCTCTTCACATTTTTTTTCTTCAACCAAAAACCCTAAATTCTCCATTTCCATTCACTGACAATTCTACGCTCTTTGATTTTGATTCGATTTACTTGGCGTTGCGTTTCTGAAATAAAGACAATAATAAAAACTTCGGATTCAGTAGTGACTTGTCCAAATTCTGTAGAGGCGATCCGAACTTTTGATCGGTGAGTTTGCGCGATCAGCATTGCTTGATAATCTCCTCAGATTCAGAATCGTTTGTTTCGGCGGGTGAAAATTCGAACTTTGTTTTATTCTTGTAATTGCGCCGAGCTCCTTGTTTCAATGCTTCCAAGGAGAGTAAGGAGGATTCACGCTTTAAAGCTATGTTCTGATTCGAAAATTAGGGTTCACGGAATTCAAAATTTAGTGCGGTTTTTAAATATATTGTTTTGAGCGTGTGAAAAGTGGCTGAAGTGAAGTTCTCGAGAATTTTCTTTGGACATGAGAAGCTCCTGGTTCAATAAATTGTTCATAATTATTGGTCCAAAACCGCCACTGAGCTGGTTAGTCGTGTGTCTGATCAGCGTGCTAGCTCTAATTGCATTGTTAAGTTCTTCTCCGTCTTCTTCCAGTGCCATTGATTCAGCAACTCGTAATCCGGCATCAATCGTCTACTCTAACTACAGAAGGATAAAAGAGCAAACAGCCGCTGATTATTTGGAGCTGACGTCTGTGTCGTCCGCTGGTGGCGCTAAGCCGAGGGAACTGGGAATTTGTGGAAAGGAGAGGGAGAACTTTGTGCCCTGCCACAATGTCTCTGCCAATTTGTTGTCTGGGTTTAAAGGAGGGGAGGAGTTTGATCGGCATTGCGAAGCGTCGAGGGGACTGGAGAGGTGTTTGGTTCGCCCTCCCAAGGATTACAAGATTCCCCTGCAATGGCCGATTGGCCGGGATGTTATCTGGAGTGGGAATGTGAAGTTAAGCAAAGATCAGTTTCTTTCCTCTGGAAGTATGACCAAAAGGTACTTCATTTATTTGTAGGATAGAGTGCGAAGGATGACCTTGTTTGGGTTAACAATTAAAATACTGTTCCTGCATTTCAGTTTTTGTTAGGTTTTCTCTGTTGTGATTCATACTTTTGTTGTTTGCACTTACTTTTTTTTCTTGGGTCAACTTCCATAGGTTGATGCTACTAGAAGAGAACCAAATTGCTTTTCACTCAGAGGATGGCTTGATCTTCGATGGTGTGAAAGATTACTCTCGCCAGCTTGCAGAGATGATAGGTTTAGGAAGTGATGCTGATTTTCTCCAAGCTGGTGTAAGTCTTATACATATCATAATCCGAAAATTGGTGTTCTTTGGGGAAGGATATAATGTTTTAGAGGGAAAGGGGTTGGGTATGACATTTCCATGTATAGGAAGTTAAGAAATGGTTCTGATATGCAGCTGTCTCTGTTCTGTCTTCTGATTCTAATCAAGGATCATGTTGTTTGGCTGAATAATATATGTGACTGATCTAGATTGATCTCATTGTAACAGGTTCAAACTGTACTAGATATTAATTGTGGATTTGGTAGTTTTGGAGCTCATTTGTTGTCACTGAAAATAATGGCAGTCTGTATTGCGGCATATGAGGCAACTGGAAGCCAAGTCCAATTGGCACTTGAGAGAGGCATCCCTGCTATGATTGGCAACTTTATTGCAAGACAGCTTCCATATCCGTCATTATCATATGGCATGGTTCACTGTGCTAAATGTGGCATCATTTGGGATGAAAAAAGTAATTATGGTTTATGAGCATTACTCTCATTTTTTGCATTGTAGATTTCCTTTTAGTCACATATATAATGTTCAATTCCTCTTGTTAGTATTATTTCTTTTCACGTTGATATATGGTGTCATATGTTTTGACAATTGGTATAGTTTTTTGTCAAAAGTTTTGTTAAATAACAAATGAGAGGAGATGATTAAGCTGTATCACATATGCGGTTGAAGCCTGCATGGCTGTATAAGTATAATAAGAATGTCTGTCAAATGCCAAATAGTTGATTGAGTTAACACTGATCCTTAATATAACACAATCTGTTGAACCTTGTTTACAAATTTATTCTTAGCCACTACCTAACAGTTGACGGTTTTGGGTTAGTTGATTCTTGACAGGTAATTAGAGCATCGTTAACCATATGTCATGATACTTGTCTCCCCACTCTTTATGACTATCGTTTTCTTTACGAGATAAAGTGGGCCTACAGCCCTATACATTATCCATTCTTTAAGCTTTTAGGGCTCGTGCATGAAGGGGTTTTTAACTAATAGCCATAACTTTGGGATTGTTGATCCTTGATGATGGACAGTAATAAGTTTTTTGTGCAGGTTTTGGATAGCAATTTCCGTAGCCTTTATGTGTTTCATATTTATGTATCTTCTATATGACGTATCAGGGAATGGATATCATTATAGTCAAGGCCTAATTCACTTGTATTAGATAGTTTATGCCTTTATGGCCAGTAGTCTGTGATCTATTGTTCCATGGCTGGATTATACCTTAGTTTTTTGGCATTTAAATTTTTTTGGGTTTATTAAATAATATAATGTTGGTTTCATTTGCAAGTAATTTGTTTGTCTCAATCAAGTTGATACTTGAAATGATGTAAGAATGGTCATATGAGAATCATATGTATTTTTTTCTTTTTCTTTCACTTCCATTCTCTGTAATTTCTCTATCATTTCCATTTCTCTTTACTTTTCCATCTTGCAATGACTTTTATAACATCGTGAATATAGTATAGCTTCTGCATGAACTTCTCTCTTTCTTTTGCTCACTAACATTGACTTCATCCCACAGATGGAATGTTCCTTATAGAGGTTGACCGTGTTCTTAAACCTGGAGGATATTTTGTTCTAACATCGCCCACAATCAGGCCACAGGGCAGTTCATCACGGGAGAAAAATAGAATCATGTTGAACCCAATGGAAGAGCTGACCCAGCAACTCTGTTGGACTCTTCTAGCTCAGCAAGATGAGACTTTTATCTGGCAAAAGACTGCTGATGTTGATTGTTATTCATCTCGGTAGGGATAGTGGTATAATGTGAACAACATAAATGACTAGTAATATTAGTCAATAGCTGTTTCTTTGATAATGCTAATATTAACACTTAGTCCTCCAATCCTTTTTAAAAACTCAATTGCTAATATTCTGAAACACTTACTCGTCCAACTATAGTTTTTTTTTGTTGAAGTTTATTTCTTATATTGTAGGAAGCAGCGTGGTATACAGCTATGCAAAGGAGATGATGCCCATTTATATTATCATCCTATTGTACCATGTATCAGTGGGACCTCTAGCAGGCGCTGGATTGCAATACAGAACAGATCCATTGGATCTGAGCTGAGCCCAGCTGAACTTGAAATTCATGGAAAGTATTGTGACTTATCAGCTTTTTGCAATCTGCATATTTCTACCTGCTTTTCTTCCGTAATTTCATTCCTGTTTTAAAATGCTTTGCCTTTTCAAAATTCCCTCTATCATTGCAGGAGTTCAGCCTGAAGAATTTTATGAAGACATGCAATTCTGGAGATCAGCAGTCAATAATTATTGGTCATTGCTTACACCACTAATTTTCTCTGACCATCCAAAGAGACCTGGAGATGAAGACCCAATGCCTCCATATAACATGATACGAAATGTTATGGATATGAACGCTAATTATGGAGGTTTAAATGCTGCTCTTCTAGAGGAGAAAAAATCGGTGTGGGTTATGAATGTTGTTCCCGCCAGGGCTACTAATGCACTTCCTCTTATACTAGATAGAGGTTTTGTTGGTGTTATGCATGACTGGTAAGTTGCTATTTGTTATTTGTGTATGCATGTTGGGTTTCAAACTGCTTTATATATGTTATATAGCAAAATCCATTTCTGAAGAACATCCAACTGTTCAAACCTCAAAATTTCCTCCTCTATACCATCTTTTTGTTTGAGTTCATCAACAAAACTCATTGTAAAATAAAGTTGATGCTTCTTCTGGCTTGAGTAGTTCATTGTTTAATCTGGCTATTGATCTCAAGGTGTGAACCTTTCCCCACCTACCCGCGGACATATGATATGCTTCATGCGAATGGTCTCATCTCACATCTCGCATCAGAGAGTTGCAACATGCTAGAATTATTCTTGGAGATGGATAGAATATTACGTCCAGAGGTACAACATCCCTGTTACTTACAGTTTCATGGTTACTATGGAAGAAAGTTCATCATTGATTTTGTACACTGTACTAACTACTGACGAAAAAGAGAGCAGAGAACGTATTCAGTTTTTGCCATGTGACTCTAATGATGCGTATTCATTTTATTGTTGTGATGCGCACATAACATAGTTTGTTGGTTTATTACGTATAGTTTAAGTATTAGAATATTGGAATGGTCCATAAAATCCTAATTGTCTATTACATGCCATCATTTTCTAGGGATGGATAATTCTTTCTGATACTATGTGGGCTATAGAGTTGGCTCGGAAGCTTGCAACACAGCTACGTTGGGAGGCCAGGTTAATTGATCTTCAGAATGGCAGTGACCAACGGCTTCTTGTATGCCAGAAACAATTTGTGAAAAAATAATTGGTTGAAGACTAGTATTTCTCACCATTGCATATGATCACGATTCTTTTGCTCTGGTAATTACTCACAATCACTTTCTAATCTGTATAGCATTTTCCCTTTTTTCAGTTAAACGGGGTAGAGATCTTTTATGAGACTTAAAAATTGAAAATTATGGCTGCACTAAAACAAACAAAACTCCGTGTTTGTTTAGGCAGAAATACATTTGCATTGGTCTTGATGGTGACACACTTGGATATTGATCCATGTACCATGTTGCATGTTGTAAAGAGTCTATGATATCATAACCAACCCCCCCAAAAAAAACGGCGTCAGAAATTTTGCATCTTAATGTTTATGTTGAGTGCCTGCTACGAATTGATAATTGCCCTGTTTGTAACATTACAGAAAATGGATATATTTTAGTTGGCACGTCTTGTATATAGAGTGCTCAAAGCCTTGACGTTCCCCATGTTTTCCACAACTGCGTCAGGGAATTGAGGAAGCTGTAGATTGTGAAGGTTCATGTTGAATTCAGTTCCACCTTAATTTTTTTTTGTTAATGTTGATTGTAGTAATTCATTCATCTAATATCTTTTAGCATTTTTTTCCCTTCATGATTTCTTTATTGAATCATTGATTTACTAGTTTTTGAGAAAAAAATTGTGAATGGCCTCGAAATCCAAGAATGAAATTGATATTGCAACTCCATCTACTTGGGTTCATCTGGTCTAACTTCGGTCGGCCGGTGATGATCTTAAACTCTCTGTCTTGCTGTAATTCCATTAAATACACTGTCTTGCTGAAATTCCATTGATTCCATCTAATGTCTTTTAAGAGACACTTGTTAAATTAAGACTTTCAAAATAAAATGTACTTGGAATGATCATGCTCTTGCAGATCCTTTTTTTATGTAATGTTTTACAGGTGAAAATTGAGTTGGACCCATCAGATAAATAAATAATTGAGTTTGATGGTCATTCCTGTTCCGAAATAAATAAACGAGGAAGAGGTAATAAATATAAAATAGAGAAATATAAATATAAGACTCTAGTATTATTATTCACCAATATTCTTATCTCACTATAATAGAGGTAATTTTTATAAAAATTATAATTATTTTAAGTTAAAGCCATAGAAAGAGAAAGAGTTCATAGTATAATGTAAAGAGAGAAAAATATTTGTTTTATTGCATGTGTATTGTTTCAGATATATGCTTCTATTTATACATGCATAGAGGTTTTTTTTCCACTTTCACTGAATGTAAGGACCTTGGTAACATAGTATTTCAGTATGGAAAAGATGAGCCGTCCATGGTTATCCATTTCATTCTTATCACAACACTCCCCTTAAATGATCATTTAGGATTATGTCTAGTTAAAACTTTACTTAAAAAAAACTCAATCGGAAAAAACCTTTAGTAAAGGAAATATGCTTAAATTGAGCAATGTATACTGTATTATTTTTAAATAGAACAGTTGGAGCTATCTTTTGATCAATCAGTCCACATGATGACAGAACATATTGGATCAAACTCCTGAGCCAAAAACACTCGCGACTAGCTTCATGTATCGCTAGTATTTCAGCATAATTACAGGATGTTGCCGCAATCGTTTGTTTTGTGGACCTCCATGATATAGCTGTACCACCATATGTGAATAGGTATCCTGTTTGAGATCTCACTTTGTGTGGTTCAGACAAGTATCCTGTATCTACATAGCCAACTAATTGTGACTTGGATCCATAGGGATAAAACAATCCCATATCAACCGTTCCATGAAGATTTCAAAATATTTGTTTGATTCCATTCCAATGTCTTCTGGTTGGAGAGGAATTATATCTTGCTAGTAAATTCACTGCAAATGATATATCGAGTCTTGTATTATTAGCAAGATACATTAGCGCTCTAATGGCACTAAGATATGTACTTCAGGACCAAGGATATTTTCATTTTCTTTCTTAGGACGGAATTGATCATTTTCTACATCCAAAGATCTTACGATCATTGGGGTACTTAATGAATGTGATTTATCCATATAAAATCTCTTCAAGATCTTTTCTATGTATGTTGTTTGATGAATAAAGATCCCATTTTTTGTATGCTTGATTTGCAGGCCGAGACAAAATTTAGTCTTTCCAAGATCTTTCATCTCAAATTCTTTTTTTAGAGTTTTTATAATTGTTCGAATCTTTTCAAGAGTTCCAATGATATTTAAATCATCAACGTACACAACAATTATAATGAATCCAGATGCAGATTTCTTTATGAAAACATGGGCAGATATCATCATTCTTGAATCTATTTTTGGCCAAATACTCAGTAAGACGATTATATCACATTCATCCAGATTGCTTCAAACCATATAAAGATTTTTGCAATTTAACTGAGTATAATCCTTGTGAATATTCATTGGATGGTTTAGATATCTTTAATCCTTCAAGGACTTTCATATAGATATCGCGATCTAATGAGCCGTATAAGTAGGTTGTTACCACATCCATTAAATGCATATGTAGTTTATAATATGCAGATAAACTGACCAAATAACGCAATGTTATTGCATCCACTACAGGGGAATACGTTTCTTTATAATCTATACCGGTTCTTTGTGAAAAACCTTGTGCTACAAGTCGAGCTTTGTAACGTACAACTTCATTTTTCTCATTTCGTTTTCTCACAAATACCCATCGGTATCCAACAGGTTTTACATCTTCTGGTGTACGGACTATAGGTCCAAAGACTTTACGTTTTGCAAGTGGGCCTTCATGGCTTCTTCCCATTTTGGCCAATCATTTCTTTGTTGACATTCTTCGACAGATCTTGACTCAAGATCCTTACTTTCATGCATGATATTTAATGCCACATTATATGCAAATATTTCATTGACAATTGTGTTATTTCGGTCCCATTTCTCTCCTGTAAAGACATAATTTATCGAGATCTTGTCATTTTCACAATTTTCAGGTACCTGAACGTTTTCTGGCGTTAAAATTATATCAGAATTTTGGACAACTGCAAGTGTCTTTACTATGTCTTTTTTAACAGGAATATTATTTTCTTCTTTTCTTTTTTGAGAATTTTTGTCTTTAGAACCGACAAGCCTGTCACGCTTCTGGCGTGAATTTGTTTCAGTGGCAATTTGTCTGACTGGGACATCAATTCGAATTGGGGTATTTTTCGCTGGTATATAATATTTGGTTATTCTCTTTGTATCGGAAAATGCATCAGGCAATTCATTTGCTATTCTTTGCAAATGTATAATCTTTTGAACTTCTAATTCACATTGTCCGGATCGAGGATCTAAATGCATCAAGGATGATGCATTCCAATTAAGTTCCTTTTTATGAAGCTTATTCTCTACCCCTAATATTGAAAATTTTGATTCATCAAAATGACAATCTGCATATCGGCATTTAAATACATCTCCAGTTTGTATCTCAAGATACCTTATTATAGAGGGAGAATCATATTCAACATATATCCCCAATTTTCTTTGGGGTCCCATTTTGGTGTGAGAAGGTGGTGCAATGGGAACATATATTGCACACCCGAATATTTTTAAATGAGAAAGATTTGGTTGCTGGCCAAAAGCTAATTACATAGGAGAGAACTGATAGTAACTTGTTGGCCTCAAACGAATAAGTGCTGCGGCATGTAAAATAGTTTGTTCTCGTAAGTAAGGGTCTAGCAATTAATTTGAGGTATTTAATAAGTGATTCTGCTAGCCCATTTTGTATGTGAACATGAGCTACTGGATGTTCAACACTTATTCCATTAGCAATACAATAAGCATCAAAAGCTTAGGAAGTAAATTCACCAGCATTATCAAGACGAATTGCTTTGATTGGATTTTCTGAAAATTGTGCTTTTAATCGAATAATTTGAGCCAGTAATCTCGCAAATACTAGGTTCCGAGAAGACAATAAGCACACAAGTGGCCATCTTGAAGATGCGTCTATTAGGACTATAAAATATCTAAAAGATCCACAGGGCGGATGAATAGGTCCACATATATCGCCTTGAATCCTTTCTAGGAATTCAGAGGCATCAAATCCAATCTTTACTAGTGATGACCTTAAAATTAACTTCTCTTGAAAACATGCAGCACAACGAAATTCACTAGATTTAAGAATTTTCTGGTTCTTTAGTGAATGTTCACGGGAGTTTTCAATAATTCTCCACATCATGGTTGTTCCCAGATGACCCAATCGGTCGTGCCAAGTTATGAATTCATTTGGGCTAGTAAATTTCTGGTTTACAATGGCATGCGATTCAATTGCACTAATCTTGGTATAATATAACCCAGATGAAATTGAGGGCAACTTTTCTAATATAACTTTTTCATTTGAATGATAAGTTGTGATACATAAGTACTCATGACTTCCCTCATTCATAGTCTCAATATGATATCCATTCGGCGAATATCTTTGAAACTCAATAAGTTCCTTAGAGACTTAGTAGACAATAGTGCATTATTTATTATGAATTTTGTTCCTCCAGAAAACAAAATTATAGCTCTTCCGGAACTTTCTATCACATTTCTTGAGTCAATAATAGTATTAACATATTCTTCTTTTGGCACAAGATGGGTAAAATATATATCACTTTTGAGAATGGTGTGCAAACTTGCACTATCCGCAAGGCATACATCATTACATCTTCATTATATATCCTTGTCATTTTTTTCAAAGATAAATAATAATAAAAATGAGTAGTAATACATGCACAGTCAAATTGAATTCTTGATTGTAATTATTTTTCTAAGAAATACTGTACATAATGTCATATACTAAAATTTTATTATTATCACTATTATTATTATTATTATTATTATTTTTAAAAGTTGAAACATTTAATGATTTCAAAAATTTTTAAACATAAACATTAATATTTTATTATTTATATACATTATATTTAAAACTTAAATACATAGAAAGTAAAACTTAACAATAAATTTCTTACATTATTTATTTACATGAATATTTAATAATCTCACATATTAAACTATGTCATCATTGATCAAATGATCAATATTTCCTTCAAGATCCTCAAAGAAATCAGATACATCATAATGAGTGGTGGAATTTTCGGCATCATTTGAAACAAAATTTGTTTCCTTTTCTTTGTCATCCTTTTTCAGAGATGCTTGATAAAGATCAACTAGGTGCCTTGGGATACGGCAGGTACGTGACCAATGACCCTTTCCACCACAACAGAAACATTTATCCTCAGTTGATTTATTTTGCCTATTTTTTCTTTCTTTATCCTACTTCTAGTGAGATCCTTTATTGTGAACATAATTCTTTTTCCTTCCATAATTTTTCTTGCTACTAAAACCTTGCCATTTACCTCTTCTGGGGTAATGATTTGCCGCATTTGCTTCAGGAAATGGAACGGTACCAGCTGGTCGTGCTTCATAATTTTTTAAAAACAACTCATTGTTGCATTCAGCAACAAGAAGGCAAAAAATTAACTCAGAATATTTTTAAATCTTTTTTCTCGATACTACTGCTGTAGGAGCACATTCGAAGCATAGAAGGTTAAGAAAGTTTTCTCTAACATATCATTATCAATTATCTTTTTTCCACATGATTTCATTCGTGAGGTGATTCGAAATATTGCAGAATTATATTCATTTATGGATTTAAAATCCTGTAAACGCAAGTGCATCCATTCATATCGTGCTTGAGGAAGTATCACTGTCTTTTGATGATTATACCTTTATTCAAGATCTTTCCACAGATCTGCAAGATCTTTTAATGTGAGATATTCATTTTTCAATTCTTCGTCAAGATGATGACGAAGGAAAATCATGGCTTTGGCTTTATCCTTCTGGGATGTATTATTTTCAGCCTTAATAGTATCTCCAAGATCCATTGAATCAAGATGGATTTCAGCATCTAGTATCCATATTAAATAGTTGTTTCTAGATATATCAAGAGTATTAAATTCAAGATGAGAGAGTTTTGACATAATAAAAATTTGTTACCTGAGTCTTCCTAAATTTTTATCAGAGTCTCGTGCTGATAACGTGTTGTGAAATAAATAAATGAGGAAGAAGTAATAAATATAAAATAGAGAAATATAAATATAAGACTCTAGTATTATCGTTTACCAATACTCTTATCTCACTATAACAGAGGTCATTTTTTATAAAAAATTATAATTATTCTAAGTTAAAACCACATAAAGAGAAAGAATTCATATTATAATGTAAAGAGAGAAAAAAATATTTATTTTATTACATGTGTATTATTTTAGATACGTGTCTCTATTTATACATGTATAAAGGTTTTTTTTTCCACTTTCATTAAATATAAGGACCTTGGTAACATAGCATTTCAATATGAAAAAAATGAGCCATCATCCATTTCATTCTTATCACAACAATTTCCACTTTTGAAGTTCATTCTTATCACAACAATTTCCACTTTTAAAGTTGAGGGGTAGCTTATTTACTTTACACATGTTAATTAATTCTAAAGCTATATTTATTTTCTATTACTCTGTCCATGCATCCCAATCCAGCTGATGTAGGTTTTGACTTTTGAAGGATCATGCTTGTTTAGCAAACTGGTAATTGCGGTTTGTGTTCATACTTCATATCACATCACCATTATGGCCGGCTACTACTGGGTATTGGTCAAAAGAATGACATTATACAAAAATAAGCTAGACTTTATCTTAATTTTGTCCTCCCAAATATTATATCAACTCTCACCATTGTAAGTTTAATAACTATTATTCACCAAAATCAAACACGCCATAACTTTGAGTTGGTAGATCGAGGGCCTATCACTATTACATACTCATAGATGTAAGCAAAAAATAAGCCAATCTAACTTTGTTCTGTTCTCGCAACTAAAACAACTTCGATATCATATTCTAATTTAAAAGCTTTGCATCGGCATATCTTTATATTCTTAGTGATGGAATACTTTTGTTGTCCATATTCGAATTCTATGAATCGAACAAAGAATCTCACTCTATCAAGAGATGAAAATATTAACACGTAAGATCATGCTCTATGTTACGTTGAAAAACTCATCTCTAGGTTAGCCAACTTTGTTTTCTTTTTTGGTGAACCTAGTTCACATAATATATTAAGGCTCCGTTTGTTTACATAGACAGGACACGGAAACACAAAATCGTATTTGACAGAGAAGACATGGATAGAGACAATGTGTCCAGGAACACTGAATTAGTGTATTTTTGTTAATTTTTTATTATTATATTTTTCGTCTCAAATTTTTTGAATGAAAAAAATAAGAATAAATTAAATTTTCATAATTTGTTCTAATTTATTACCAAATAGGATACAAAAATACAAAATTTTGTGTCTTTATCCTTTATATCTTGTTCTCACTATCTTGTCTTTAAAAAACAAACGTAGCTTTAGTTACACTGCTTTTATTCTCTTATAATTTTTAGAAAATAATGTTGATGCACATAAAAGTTTTCTATAAAAGAACACACAAATTTCCTATAAAACTATCTCATTCTCCTCAACCTTTCGATTAGATCGATTCCTACAAAAGTTAATTGACAAATCAAACAAAAGTT
>NC_029787.2:127831573-127836449 GCF_000816755.2 Arachis ipaensis
ATATAAAGAAATTCTATAACTTTTTTTTTCTTATTTGAATTGGAAACTAAATCAAATTATTCCAATTAAACTTGATTATTTTTATTTTTAACATGCCCCATGTCAAAGTCAAAGGAGACAGAAGTTGTACACCCTATAAAGAAGACATGTCCAGCAACAATACTGAATATATATTACCGGTATATACACGTATGTATGCATTATTGTATGGTGCACATAAATCCAAATCATCGTATGATTATTTTTAAGAAAGAATACAATTAAAGTAGATGGAATTACAGCATAGCAGTGAAGAGGTTGATTTCCGTTTTGGTCGGTTCCAAAATAATCTAACGGCACAGATTCGGTCTTACATTCTCCTCCACAACTTGCTCCTTCCTTTATAACAACTCCACCCCACCTTCCCTTCTTTCACGCATTCTTATTCTTTTTCTTCTTCTTTTTCTTCACAATCACCAAACACATTATTATTGTTGTTGTTGTTATTGCACATTATTACAAAGCTATTGTTGTTTTGATCTCTCTCTGATACAAACAATGTCTACCGAGAAGGAGAGAGAGACTCAGGTTTACCTAGCCAAGCTTTCTGAGCAGGCTGAAAGATATGAAGGTCCTTTTTAGTTTTTACCATTCCTTGTTATGATTTGTTTTTTTTTTTAATCTTAATTAACATAACTTCATTTCATTTTAATGATTAATCACATGTACATCATGCTTATGCTGAATGTATTATATTACTCACCTTCGGAATTGTTGGATTTGTTCAAAAAAGAAATGCAAATGCAAATGCAAATCCGAATAACAAACCCATTAGCTTTCATAAATCTAATTAAGAAAAGGACAAAAATTAGGAGGGATGATATGATTAGAAAAGAATATAACTAGTTTTTTATTTTCAAATTAACGAGAGTTGTTGCCTAATAAGAAATGGTGGTGAGATCCATTTTTATAGATACAAAATGTGTTATTAAGTATTATTATAAGAAAAATTGATCTAAAATACTTTATAAAAATATAAAAATATTATGTATATATTAAAAATCAATTACTAAATTAATTATTTTATATTTAATATATAATCAATTTAAAATAATATTAGTGTTATATGACTAGTGAATATTATTAATTATTAAAGAATTGGAGAAATGTGATGCAGAGATGGTAGAATGCATGAAGACAGTGGCAAAGCTGGATCTGGAACTGACAGTGGAAGAGAGGAACCTGCTGTCAGTGGGATACAAGAACGTGATTGGTGCAAGAAGAGCTTCATGGCGCATCATGTCTTCAATCGAACAGAAGGAAGAGTCAAAGGGGAATGAGGCCAACGTCAAAATCATCAAGGGTTACCGCCAAAAGGTGGAGGAGGAGCTTTCCAAGATCTGCAGTGATATTCTCGACATCATTGACCACCATCTCATTCCTTCTTCCCACTCTGGAGAAGCCACTGTTTTCTACTACAAGATGTATATATCATTCATCTCTCTTCTTAGAGATATAATTATTTATGTTATTTTTTTTAATCAGCTTAACTTTGTTTTCGTAATCCAGGAAAGGTGACTACTATCGTTACCTTGCTGAGTTCAAGACTGAGCAAGAAAGGAAAGAGATAGCTGAACAGTCACTCAAGGCATACGAGGTATTTTATAGGAGTAATTGATTTTTTATGTAATAATTGGTGGATGCTTATGTATGTTTGTTTGCATTGTATGAATAGGCTGCTTCAGCAACTGCAAACTCAGATCTTCCATCAACACATCCAATCCGTCTTGGACTTGCACTCAACTTCTCAGTGTTTTATTATGAGATCATGAACTCTCCTGAAAGGTATTATTAGGTTATATATGCTACTAGCTATGTATTGGGATTATTACTGAAATAAATTGAATTAAAGGGCTTGCCATTTGGCAAAACAAGCATTTGATGAGGCAATTGCGGAGTTAGACACATTGAGTGAAGAGTCATACAAAGACAGCACTTTGATCATGCAATTGTTGAGAGACAATCTCACTCTCTGGACCTCCGATTTGCCTGAGGATGGAGGTATTTCTTTATATTCATGCCAATATCAAGCTTTTATGTTTTAGTTATTTATAATATCTGATAATATATATACTGCATTCAAAAAGTAAATGCTCTCATTAAATGCAGGTGAAGAATTCAAACCAGTAGAAGAAGCATCAAAACCTGCCGAACCTGAGTCCTAAGGTATGTATTTGGAATATTTTTTATTCTTAATTTTGTTTGACTTAAAATCTAAATAGAAATATAAGATAGTATAATAATTAGAGGAATATTAGATAACTATCAGAATTTATTGGTTTAAGTCGTCAATTAATCACTAATATTTAAATGTATAAAATAAAGTATGTTGTTGGATTACTAAACAAAAAATTTAAACTAAAAAATTAAATTAATGACTAAGTGATAACTAAAAATAATAAATTCTGATATTCCTTTAACAATTTTTTTAATGACTACACTTCCTTTTTGTTGAAATACCAGTTTTTTTTTAAGTAAATTGTTCAAATATATTAATTTTTCAATAGATCTAAAAATAAGTTAAAAAAAAAGCTCAATTTAATAAAAAAAATATATTATTTTAGTCAACCAATCATAGTGTTTTTAAACAATTTTGACTTTTTTTTTGTCTGTTTAATTTAGATATTGCAGCAATGATAGGGATAAGAATAATCCTAGATATATGCAAGAAAGGCCAACTTTTCAGCATTTTTGTTGCAATGGATCTGGACCGGACAATATAATGCAGAGTTGCAAACCACAGCCACTTCCTAATTCTTGCGCTTTCCCTTACAATCCAACAACCAAAGCTTTTATTATTACTGCTTTATAATTTTTTTAATTAATTAAGTAGTAAATTGAAACAATATAATGATGAGTCATATTTACGTTCACCTACTAAAAGCATCTATTATTTTTCGATGATTACTTTTTAATTGATTCACTCCAAAATGTTTGTCTTCCCTCTATTAAATAGATTTTGTTGTTATTGGAGAAATTCTATTGTCTTGGTTTGATGATTTTTTATTTTTTGTTTTTTTTTTTTAATGAATTCTAAGTTACAATCGAAGTATTGAATGGAATGATAAAATCTAACTTAGAGATTATCAATTAGTTAGTAGTTACTGACAAACAAATATTCGAGAGTTTATGTCTATTAATCTAAAAAAATAAAACTTTTTTTCACCAAATGTATATGTTGTAATCTATAAAAACTGAATATTTAGGAATTTATGTGTCTATCTAAATCTAAATAACAAGAATGCCAAATATTTCAAATTTACAGTGTTCATGAAGCATAAAAAAATAACACATTATTGTCATATTTCATTTAGATATTATAATTGAATTCCCTTAAAACATGTTAGTAGTAGTATTTATACATTTACCATCTCAATATTCACCCTGGCGAACCCTACCCAGCCACCAAATTAAATAAGGCTCAATTGGATATTGATTAAGTAATTAATTAGGGAGTAAAATTACTATTCTTAAATTATTGATGATGTCATTTTAATCTGAGATATATTATTTTTAATAAATATACAACTCTACCAGAAAAAATAAACTTATTAAATTGAGAGTGACATTATTAATTTTATAACGAAAATAATCAAATATCCCCATGAACTAATCAAACCTTTATCCTTCACTCCTTTCTGAAGTGCTGTCCATGGGTCCAGTAACTTTCTGTATCTCTAATGGTCAAAACCCCAATTAAGCACTTTTTAGGAATATATATACAAAGTAATCTAAAAGCAATGTTGGAATTGCAAGCGGGTTGGTGGCATCGGATTTAATGTGATTTAGATTCAGTCCAAAATATATATCGAATCTATTTGTTATTTATTAGATTCGAATTTGATTTTAGATCCGATGAAACTTACACATTTTTTGGCCAAAATTATACCGGATAAAAACTGAGCTGTTAACATTACTTTCTTATAAGTTAGCATATAAAAATATCTAAATTTTCAAAACTTCAACTATTATTTGACATGATAAAATTCACTTAGAAAAATATAACAAGAACTAACTCTTTTCTAAAATTAAAACATAACCACAGTCAATATTAATATTGTCTAATAATACCAAATATTTAAATTAATACAAATAAGTGAATAACACAATATTATACATTAGTCTAGTTAGTCTTATGCATTTTAAACATAAAACATTAACTTATATATAGTTTTATAATGACTAATAACACAAAATATTAAGATTTATAATACTTAAATTCCATATAAGAATAATCATTATCTATCACTAATAACACAAAATATTAATTGTGTATAATGACCGAGTCACCGGCGGGCCGAGTTCGAGTGATCCGAGCTATGACTTGGACTCGACTCAAAATAATGACCGGGTCTAATTCTAAGATCCTTACCCAACCCTAAATCCAGTGAAATCACACTAAATTAGCCCCTAAAATATTCGGAACCAGGTCGGACCAGATTATGTACACCCCTAACAAATAGTAATCTTGTGCAATAAATAAATGAGTTTTGTATAGTGTGTTTCAAGTTTTATATATGATGTTTTATTTTTTTAAGAGATAGTTAAATAATATTTTTCTTCTTTTTATTTAAAAAATATATTTTATTTTTTTGTATAAGATTAAAATAAGGGGTAAGTACGATTTTGGTCCCTTAAGTATGGGGCCAGAATCGAATTCGTCCCTCTTCTTATTTTGCCATTAAAATCGTCCTTAATGTTTTTTTCGTATTAAAATCGTCATTTTTAATAAAAAATTTTGTTTTATTCCTAAACTACCCCTATTCCTATTTTAATAATAAAAATTATAAAATAAAAAAAAAAAAACAAAACGGGTGTTTGGGGAAGGGGGGAAGAA
>NC_029787.2:127836495-127842320 GCF_000816755.2 Arachis ipaensis
AATTCTTTTAATATGAAATTATTGAGCAAATAATTTTTAATAAATAATTAAGAAAATATGTATGTACAACTGCTGAAAAAATTATCAAAAATATCAATGAAATTTATAAATGTTGATAAAAGTATCCATAAATTAAAGAAATTAATGATGTACTTATGAAAGATGGGTTTTGTACGACAAAAATATTCAAATGCTAATTTTTGGGTATTTTACTTAAATAAATGAAACAAAAATCAATTTTACTGGATTTCCCTAAAACAAATTTCCAAACGTGTTTCCCTCTTCCTAATATTATGTAAATTGTCTTAGGGTGATAAGGGTTATGTAATTCATTAAACATGGCACCGTAGAACGATTTATGCATGCATGGCCTAGTTCGAAATAGCCATAAATTGTGCCAGGTACTCATGGTTACAACTTGAATATAAATCATCCCACCCTACTAGGATTCACGTGATTTTAGGTTAAAGCACAAAGACCCGCCACGATTAATATCCTTTTCTAACCCTAACAATCCTGATGCGATTTACGTTCTCTTTGCTAAACCTAATAGGCCTACCACGATTTACACGCAACGTAGTAACCCTGAGGAGCCTAGAACAATTTATGATGATAAAAATTTTATAAATAAACGAGTGTGGCGTAAACAAATCACACTTGAAGTTTTGTGAGTTTAGCGAGAGATGGCTGAGAGTATATTTTTATTAATTCATCATCGAGGAAAGATTGATGAAAACACAAGTGAAGGTGTTGTGTTCTCTAGTAAAAAACAGATAGGTGTATTTGTAAATCCGTCAAAAGACTTTGATGGAATTACATAGTAGGATATTACATGAGGCAGAAAAGTGTGGCAAAAAATGTGTGAAACAATTATTTTTTCGTATTCCTATATCACTGAGGCAAGGTTATGTTAAGTTTGGAAAGTACGAGATGCTTGGCGATGACGACGTACGAGCTATATTCCACAGCCAAGGAAGATTTTCCGACTTAGGCGCTATAGAGTTGTTTGCCATAATAGTTGATGTAGAGGATAGCTCTGGTGGATTCGCTCCGAATTCGCCAACTGGCATCATAGAAGGGAATTCCAGCGCCATTCCAGCTGGACAACCGGTGACTCCTTTAGTTTCATCCCCATCATTTGCTACTGATTTTTCCGTTCCGGCAGATGACTTGGGTGATGGGCGTACGTTTGGGCAGCTCGCAGTTGCAATGGGAGCAGCATCTATAGTAGATGGTGCACCGGCATTCATGGAGATAAGAGAGAGAGATCCATTTGCGGAGGCTATAGGCGATGATGGATCGGATTCGGAGCCACCAATTATTGGTGATGAAAGCGATGGCGAGGAAGACACCACACGTGCTAGGGGAGCACAAACCCATGCAAGCAGTCAGACGCAGTAGTACCCTCGACACTTTTTCACTTTGGACCTTGATGCAATGAACCAGCCTGCATTTTTAGATCAACAACACCCTACTATTGACGGAGATAGGCCTATTATAATTGGCACGGACGAATTTGAAATCGGGCAATCGTTTGAAACCAAAGACGAAGCTATACTGACAATCAAGAGTTATAATATTCGTCGTGTGTAAAATATAAAGTGATTGAGTCCGACCGATTGAAGTATCATGGGAAGTGTGTGCAGTTCAGGAATGGATGTAACTGGCTGATACGTGTGACTATGTAGCAGAGGAAAGGCTACTGGAAAGTTAGAAAGTACAACAGACTACACACATGTCTAGCAACTGAGATATCAACGGATCACAGGCAGCTCGATTATCATGTCATCTGTGCTTCAATTCTATCCTTGATCATGGCGGATGCATCAGTCTCCATTAAGGTATTCCAAAATGCGGTGTCGTCAAAGTTTGGTTTCAACCCCATCTACAAGAAGGTTTGGATGGCCAAGCAGAAGGCCATTGCTTAGATATATGGAGATTGGGAGGAGTCTTACAACCACGTACCAAAGTGGATCACCGGGGTTCAGTTGTATATGCCGGACACTATAGCGGTGTTGCATACTTCACCAGTGAGGGCAGGTAATATGGTGGATGGAACGAGGGTTTTCTTTCATCGATTATTTTGGACGTTTCCTTCGTGAATTGAGGCATTCAAGTATTGCAAGCCACTGATATCCATTGATGGTACTCATTTATATGGAAAGTATGGAGATACTTTGCTAATGGCTATTGCCCAAGATGAAAACTCGAACATTCTCCCAGTAGCATTCGGGTTAGTCGAAGGCGAAAACACATATTTGTGGAAGTTTTTTCTTGGCCACCTTTGTCAGCATGTGACTCCCCAGCATGGCATTTTAGTGATCTCTGACCGGCATTTTCTCCGCCTATTCAGGAAGAGCTATTGACCGTATATGAGGGACCTCATGTGATCCCCGATCTCAGCATGATGCGAGCTGCTATTGGAAGACCTCAGAGTACCAGGATAAGGAATAGTATGGATGAGACTGAGCTGGATCGACTAAAGAGATGCGGAATGTGTAGGACCCCAGGTCATACATCTGTAATCCCGTGTATAGATCTGTACCGTTGCCTCTGATTCATTGGCGGGCAAGACTCTAAACTTGTTTTGGAACCATGAAAAAGAAACTGTGAAGTCATCGATACAATCATCCGGTGGAAGTTCGTCGAATAGATCTCCAAACCACACTTAGACAGGCTTCCCTCCCTCTATCAACCGCTCGAAGTCACTGAGACACCCGCTCACTGCATGTATGTCAATAGGGAGGCCAAACTGGTATGCCACATTTAACATTTTGTAGTGTTATCGTGCACGTTCCGAACGACATATGGAACGTATGGGTTTCAGGACGCCATCGCTCCACGAATGCACTGATCAGCGGCTCATCAAGCTTGAACCAATAATCATTCAACCTTACAACATACAGTAAATTGGCACGATCTAAGTACGGCAGTATACAATCGTGCATTATCATCTTCTGTTGTCTACGAACGCTCCTAACGCATCGAGTTAACTGATAAAACATAAATATTAGTGAAACAATTTAACCGGTCATTATACAAAAAAAAAATTACTCAATATAAAAGGTTTATCCAATAAGCTACTAAAATTAAAAAGGCCAGGTTATATGTATTCATCAAAGTATCACACTTCTAGCAGCACAAGAAAAAATTTATCACCAGTCTCAAGCATAAAATTATCGACTACTTTATCCACACCTCTTTAAAAAATTCAAACTCTAACATCGTTTAACCCAACCAAAAACCTACGAAATCATTAAACAGCCAAACCCACAAAATCCTTATTAAAAAATGTTCTAACATGCATATTCAAACTAATATTCATCAACATATTAGTGTAATCACCAGAGCCATGACATCAACCAACTCAACTAAATTTACATTTCGATGACTAACCTCGTCGTCGATAAATCTGACAACATGCACAATACCATTAAGGCAGTACATATCTCCGTGGTTGGTCGCCATCCTTCTCGCAAGACAGATTCCTCCCACTCCGCCACGCAACCCATCACTTTGTGCCTCACTATGTCGGCCAATGGTTCCTCTGGCCCAGCCGCTGCCGCGCCGTCGCCGGTGAACGCCCCACGCCTCTGCTTATTGCCACCTCCTCCACCGCTGTGGGCTGTCTTCCTCCCAACCCTTCTCTCCCAAAGCTAGCCGATTATGGTGGCTCCTTCCACACCAACGTAAGTCGCCGCTGTGTGTTGAGGGAAGACTCAAGCAACAACTCGTTGCAACCACCTTAGGGTAACTCTTCAAGCATTAATCGTCCCTAGGCTTTGAGGGTCTCCAAAAAGACCATAAATCGCGCCAGGCTACCCAGGTTATGCTATTGCATGTGAATCGTGGCATGCATTTGTGCTTTAGCCCAAATTCACGTGACTCCTATCAGGGTGAGACGATTTATGTGTAAATGTAACCCTGCCAGCCCTGTGACGATTTACACGTGAATCCCCTAGGCCATGCATGCATAAATCATTTTAGGGTGCCATGTTTAACATATTACATAACCCTTATCATCCTAGGACGATTTACATAATATTAGGAAGAGGAAAAACACGTTTTGAAATTTGTTTACATAATATTAGGAAGAGGAAAAACACGTTTTCAAATTTGTTTTAGGGGAATCCAGTAAAATTGGTTTTTGTTTCATTTATTTAAGTAAAAAATCCCTAATTTTTTGTTAATTTTTTAATAAAATTTCCAAACTACCCCACCCTAATCCCATTCTACCGTCACTCCCTCTCTTCTCACTTCTTCTTCTTTCCTCACTTCTTCTTCTCTCAAAAATCCTCACAGAGTCACATAACTCTCCTTCTACTTTCTCACTGCCGTCCGCCA
This sequence comes from Arachis ipaensis, assembly GCF_000816755.2. Lineage (NCBI taxonomy): Eukaryota > Viridiplantae > Streptophyta > Magnoliopsida > Fabales > Fabaceae > Arachis > Arachis ipaensis. Next base: position 127,840,840 of record NC_029787.2, read on the forward strand.
CCCATCTACCCCGTCACCGCCAATCTCCTCCCCTCTCACTCTTAAGGTGACTACAACATTTTCGTCGCACGTCTGTGACCCAACCTAAGGAGAACATTGCCGTGGCGCTCCTGTCCCAGCCGAGGAGAATACCGTCGTCGCGCACCTGAGAAGAAAGAGGGGTCGTGGTGCTGCTGCATGCAGAAAGAGGATTCGGTAAACTTATAACTAAACCGGTTGAGGTCTGATCCTCCACCACCACCACCACCATACTATTACCATTGATTTCGGCCTGATCTGTTATAGGAGTAGTTTTGGACTCAATGACAAGGGTTTTAAAGGTCAGATTAGGTTATGGAAGGTTGAAAAAGTGAATTGAGGTTGAGGGTATAGTAGTTTGAGAATTTTATTAAAAAATCAACAAAAAAAATAAAATTTGGATACTTTTATCATATAAAACCTATCTTTTATAAATGCATCATTAATTTTTTTAATTTATAGGTATTTTTGTTAACGTTCATAAACTTCATGGATATTTTTTATAATTTTTCCCGCAACTACTTAAGGTGAAGTGCTGCTCCAACTCGAAGCCGACGCACATGTAGTAGAAGAAAGGACCACGCAATATATGGAATGAGAATTCTTGAAAAGAAGCTTTTCACATATGGGTCTATCTTTGTAATTGTGCCAAATATTCCTATACATTTCATATACATATAAACGCTAATTCAAACAAAATTTCCCATATTTGGAATTCCATGCCAATTGACAAGTCGTTGCCGCGGAACATAACCTTCTTTACCCCTCTAAATTAAAGTGCAAATCTACTCATGAAAAGCATTAAGGAAATTTTTAAGTAAACACAAGTTTAATGGCTTAGATCTTTGTGTGTGTGTATATATATATATATCCTGTAATTTATTAGTTTCTTGGTAACACTTTTTGAAACTAAAAATATGCTCTAATTTTGATATACTAAATTTAAATCCTGAAGTAAACTAATCAATATCAAACTTATTTTTATACTTTTCTAATAAAAGAAATATATTTAACATGGTGGTTGAACTCACAATATTACTTTAACATCTCATACATGTCTAGCTAGGCCTCTTTTTATGGAATATCAACCTTATCTCTTATATAATATTTTAATGTGGATTTAATTTCATTATAACATGGATTAAACTTTTAATTTGATCACACAAGTTGATGATAGAGTACTGATGAAGAAAAATGCTGTTTGTAATTGTTTGTTTATATAAAAGTGGTCCTATCTTCTCCTTAACCTTTTCTTTAATTATTAATCTTATTTACTACCAGCGAGTACAATAAAAAAAATCCTTATAATAACGGAAAAGAAACCATTTTCAACGACTCAAAATTATTGTTCAATAATTTTAGATAGAACTAATTAAAAAATATGTGTGTTTTATATATTTTTGTATGAAGTTCACTTCTTTGATTCTTTCTTCCCTTTAACACATGGAATCAAAATCAATACT
>NC_029787.2:127842437-127843880 GCF_000816755.2 Arachis ipaensis
CACTATCTTTAAATTAGTTCTATGATTACGATAGAATGTTTTAATTTAAATTAATTTCTTTACGTTTGTTATCTTAAAAAATTTTATTAATTTTTTTTTACAAATTAATCTATCCAAAATGTAAATTTGCAAGAATTTCTATGTCACCTTACTCTAAAAAAAAACATTTTTACAGTAAAATTGGCCGTTTGAAAACATGAGAAAGTAATGAGTGAATTATAAAACTAAGGAAATCCTGTACACAATTCCCCAGAACAGTACCCTCCCAGTTTATGCCTTTATATTGTATAATAATGCCTTTATCATTCACTTAAATGATGTAAAACACAAGCCATAGTGATATATAGTTTGATAGAGACACCTAAACCACAACACTTCTCTCTTGTCCCTCACAGATTCTTCATTCATTCTCCAAACGCTTTTATCTCTCTTTTCTTCTCCCTTTCTTACTCTATCTTTTCATGGCCCTTTTCCTCTATTTCCTGCTTCTCTTGGCCCTCACTGGCCATTCAAGTAAGTCTTTCTATTTTTGAAGTTTCAAAATTTATAGATAGCTGCTGATCCATGTATGTTTTCTCTGACATCATGAGTTCCTATAATTGATTATTGCTTTTTCTTGCTTTAAGTTCTTGTGAGGTGGATTTCTACTATGATGATCAAAGACATACTATGTAATTCTAGTTGAGAGAGTGAATTTTAGTTGCTAGTTAAGGAAATTTCTAAACATGTTTTTTGTTCCTTGTTGATTTTGCTATTTCTGAATTGCATGTTTTGATTGCTGTATGAGCTGACTGTTCTTGTTTATTTTGTGCAATAGATGCTCTGTACTGTTTATGCAAAGATGGTGTAGGTGATCAAGCACTTCAGAAAGCAATAGATTATGCTTGTGGGAATGGAGCTGATTGTAGTGCTATTCTCCAAAATGGAGCTTGTTACCAACCAAACACTGTGAAAGATCACTGTAACTATGCTGTTAATAGCTATTACCAAAGGAAGGGTAATGCTCAAGACAGCTGTGATTTTTCTGGTGCTGCTTCCACTAGTCAAAATCCACCTTGTAAGTACAACTCCAATTTTAATTTTTATTCTTCTCTTCCTTATTTTTCTTTACTAATTTATTTGCTTAATTTTTAATCTGCAGCTACATCTTCTGGTTGTGTTTACCCCTCAAGTCCTAGGTATGTATATCTTGACTGATTATGTCTTATGATCCTATGAAACTAGTTTGTTTTGGGAGTGTTTTCTGTTCCTACTCTCGAATCTCTTTCATTTAGATGTAAAGGTGATTTAGCATGATTCCTTTTTTTAGGATTATTCCACTTTTCCATTTGGGGTGGGTGGCTAAGCTTATTAGAATCTTTGGTGGGTTTCAGCAATATACAAAAGCATTTCAAAAACTGAGTGCTTTTATTCAGCATTCAAAAAACGTTGCATTTTACAACA
>NC_029787.2:127844166-127887981 GCF_000816755.2 Arachis ipaensis
TCTTTGGTTTATGTACCCTGAAAAAAATTAGTCTAAACAGTCTAAACTTGCGTTATTTGACAGTTTTAGCTAAAAATTTTTGTTTTTCAAGACTTCTAGATTTCCACCAGTTGAGCTAAGCCGTGTCATATGCTTGTTCTATTGAAATTGAAATATTAGCTGTCATGATTAGGATGTTCCACAATTATTCTTGTCAACTTCAACCACTTTGATCTTTACATCTGTGCTCTCATATATAATATTCTTAGATAGCATATTTATTTTATTTTTTTATATCAAATATTATGCCAACTCATTTATCATTTACCATTAGATAAAATGTGAATCTCGCTGAATTTTTATCAGATAGAAAATACTAATAAATCAATGGCGCCCTCTAAAAAATGAGTACAACAAACATTTTCTGAGTTACATAAGAGTTATTGTTATTGATTGATACTTCTTGTATTATATTAATCCCTAAAGTCTTTATTTGCTGATATTTTTATTCTATGGTTCTGTTGCAGCAATGCTGGATCAGGCTCTACAACACCCTCAACCGGTACACCAGGAACATCACCTTCCACTACACCATCAACAGGCACCGGCACCGGCAACGGCACCAGCACCGGCACCGGTTTTGGCACAGGGAGTCCTACTGGTGTGTTTGGAATAAGTCCATCATCTTCAACTGGTGTCAATGATGGGAGTGGAGCTGCTTTGAGTCCTTTACAAGGCACCAAAACCATGTTTCTAATGTCCCTTTTTCTTACCTTATTGTTAGTCTTGAGGGTCTAAATTAAACTTGTTTTGCATATGTATGGACCAGATTTTGCAACCATAGTCATCAATTCAAGCAAAACCCAATTTTTTTCTTTTTTGGAATAAAAAAGGGGTAGGGGAATTTGGCTTCATTATCATCACTTTATATTTGATTGATTTTGACTACATATTAGTGTAGAAACAAACCTAGTCAGTTTTCTTAGCTTTGTTCCATTTGTATATCTATGACTATGAGAGGCACTATTTCTTAATTTAATGGAACCTCCTAGCCCATATATAAATTATTTTTTTAATCTATGATTCCATGCCACTTTGCCATTTTTCTTCTCCCATTTCTTAAATAATTATCCTGCATGATTAGCACAACACTTTACATGTTATTCATATATTCACTTTCTTTCATTTTCAGCTGCACAAGTTTTTTATTAGTATGATATATACCCTGATTGTTTGTTACCTGGCATGGTACCGCATATACATATTTTTTTTTTTTGCAAGTGGTTAAAAAAAAACCTGAAAAACAGTTTGCAACATTCATATTCCTAATGAAAAAGTTTAGTTAGTTCAAAGGTCTTTTCAATGACTAATGAGGAACACGATTTCATTTGTGATTTTCCTTTCTCGTGTGGGGGTGTGGCTGCTGATCATTCATTCCGTGGGAACGTTTTCTCTTATGGATGTTCCAAGTCAATACTCAATACACCAACTTAGAATAACTTTAGTTTGATGTAACAACATGCGTAGCTGACAAATGAGAAAATAAAAAATATATAAAGGTGCATGCTTTAGACGACATCTTAGTAATTTTGAACAGAATCAAACTAGGAAAAAATAATATAATTAGACAGATTTGATCTACCTAATTTGGTTTTAAACTTCTAATATAAAAGTAGAATCCTGTGTATATTTAAACTATTGCAAAGTTTTGCATAGTTGACCTAAGTTAGGCCGTCAAAAGATTGACAGTTATCTAGTTTACAAAGAAACTTGATCGAATCTTTGTAGTATTATGGCAGAGTTAAGTCGTTAACCTATGCTTAGCATGATTCCTAACATTTTCCAACCTTCTGTTTAGTATAAAAGATAGGAATTTGGATATTTGAAATCTTACGAACAAATTAAACAATCATAGTAACACCCTAATAAACATTTACAAGTAGTGTGCCAATGTCACAAAACAAAATCATGGTTAAGCTAAGAAAAATTATGACTGAATGAAGAACAACAGTCTGCACATTCTCTAATACATAATGTTAGGGATATGGAATTCCAACAAGAATCAAGAATCAAGATTGTCTCCTGTTAGTTTCGAGCATAACAATGTTGTTTTGAACATATTTAGCTCTATTGATCACCAGCTTGCTCCTTTTGCAAAATGTTACCTGTTCAGTAGTTTTCTCTGTTGGAGAGTGGAAAAAGGTGATCATTCTGCTGAAACACATTGATTTACTAACTTGGTTTCTCTCTGAACAAACTCAATAATGAATTTGACGACAGAAGCCGGTCTTTCGACATGTGGAAGGTGGCCGCAATCTGGTATTTGGCGTATAATTGCATCAGATAACTCACAGTGCAGTTGCTGAAAAGATGATATAGTCAGTAAACTTTATCAAGGAACAAAATTAAGTCAAATAAACCTGAAACAAAAATAACCGAGGGTTATGTTTCAAAATCAGACATTTTTGTGGCATGTTATGTGTTTCTTGCTTATAATAATATAGAAAGATGAACTAACTAACCACAGCAAGCTTATTGCTGATGATCCGGTCATTCTCTCCCCAAATGATAAGTGTTTTCTGCTTTACCTGAGAAACATATACAAAATATAAAACATCTTATTCAGGAAGATGTTAAGTTCTGGACATACAATTATGGAAGAAAACTACTACATTCAAAAGTAGTCAAGCATGTTTCTGTTATTAACAAAGTTATGCTTCTAGTCATGTGAGGATAAACTTGAACCGTAACTGTTTTAATTTGAAAAGTATAATAAAGGGGAACACTAGTCACCTTGCAGGGTTTCAATTCTCACCATTATCAGTGAACAACAGACTAATAAATGATAGCAGCCTTCTGAGGATGTAATGTATACAGCACTTCAGTGCAAAAACAGTCTCAAATACAATACTATATTGCCTTACCTGAATGTGTCTTGATATAATAACATTTTAACAAAGTATGACTCATACAATTAAAATTTTTTGGTAAGTATATTCCCAAGCACACAGAGAAATGTAGGCCAAAATATGAACTTATAGTCATACTGATGGTAGACTGTTTTGTTTTGGTGATGGGGATAGGGTATATTATTGAAAACGTCACATAACTTAATGGAATTATCAAATTTTGATATATATTCATCAAAAGAATGATGAAACCTTCATATTCCAATGCCGTAACAACATAATGTCACCACTACAACATACATTTACAAACTTGTAATACTGCAATGAAAATACCTTTCTTATCTGGGAAACAACATTATAACCACCACTAATCATAAAATCCACTGTAGCATCCTCCCACCATGGAAACAAACAATGCAAGCGGCCGATCTGATAAGAATTATAATATTATATATAAAGACCATGTTAATCAACCTTATTTTGCAATTTAAATACGTGCAAGTATAAGTGCCATTTAGTACGATGAGGGCACTTTGGTGGATGCTTGAACATACACAATAAGTTCCAGGCAGGACACATTCCTATATGGCTAGGCAAGTATAAGGGTCGAGGATTGCATGTGCCAAATGGCAAATTTTTTAACTAGAAAACATATATAGATTATCTGGTGTATATACACAATGTGATCAAAGAACATGATAGCTTTAGGACCTGGGAACTTACATTAGTCCAATCAAGGCTGGTACTGAAAGAAATGTCATTGAACGTCAAATAGTTTGCATACAACCGTAATGGAACACTCTTCAATACATATGCCTGAATGAAGAGAGAGCAGAGGTGAATGTAAGTTGCATCATATAAGGGTGATTACATCCTCACCACTCCCATACGTATCTTTCCCCACAAAAGTAAAACTCTGGTTAAGAGATTGAACTTGTCTTTCCATAGAATCTACCAATGAATAAGCATTACGGAAAACAAATTACTGCCATTATAAGGTTTAAGCAGAAAAAGGAGTGAAAATTATTAGACTGATAATATTTTCCAATACAAAGCAATGGCAGTCATGATGCTTAGATATGATAGACTTTTCATGATAATTATGGGTAACATGTTTACGCTTAGTAACTTGGAAAAACACTCACCCCGGCATAGGCTATAAGTCTAGGTAAGGTTGCTAGGTTTCCTGTTCCCTCTGTATATACACTAGCATCAATCAAAACAAGCTTTTCCACCTGAAAAGATGAACTGCAAATGAATGATAAGTTCACACCAGAGTCACTAAATGAAAATTTTGCTTAATGTAAAATAAATTACTCAGAAACTGGCTTGTTGTGGATAGTCTGAATTTAAATTATTAGATAGCACATACAGCTTCCGGATAATTGACTGCAAAATCAATGGCGACAGCTGAGCCAAGGCTTGGTCCAACCAATATCATTGGCCTTTTGATGTAAGACTTCCAAAACTGGTAGGTAAATCAAATCCATCCTCAATACAATCCGGAACAATTGCAAGGAAAACAACAATATACACATTGAATGAAACTTGAAAATTGGCAATACAAACATTCCTTCAGAATATAGGCTGAGGAACAAGTCAGACCCTATAGAATAACTGTCTTACTCAAATTCACATAGTTTATTAAGCACCTCATAGAAGTGTTCGCGCTTTGATACCACATCACATGAAGTAAGTTTTTCTGCTGAAGAAAAGACGACAAACTGAACATCATTAAAATGAAAAATCAGGGAGAGGAACAAACATAAAATAGGAAGAGTAAGTAACAAAAACAAACCTAGATCGGAGAATCCCCAACCGAGAATGTCAAAGGCCCATGTCTCAAAACCAGCCTCCTCAAGCAATGGAAATGTATATCTCCATTCTAAACATGAGCTGAAAATAATAAGAAAGAGAGTGAAATCCAGGGCTAGTCTTAGCACAAAAATGTAGAATCTAATTATGTCTCTTGCACATTTGGAGTACCTGTCGAAACCATGAAGAAGGACAACTGGATTTGCCTTGTTCTGTATCATTAATGGCTTCACACAACTACTCATGATAGGATTCTCTGAGAACTTAACCTGATTGTGTCATATTGAAATAGAGAATGATCCATATACTAATTAGATTTATGAATAATAATGATGATGACGATGATGATTATGGAGTGGAATTCAAATATATTCATGAGGTGGCCATATTAGCCGCCTGCAGGCACAACAATTCATTATCAAACATTGAACAATTTTCTGAAGTTGACAAGATTGGATTACTTTCTGAAATTTCAGCTACTCTAGCCAATTGAAAGATAAATTCTGTTTTTTATGGAACAAATTGAAGTGTTAATTCTTGTATATCCATGGGTTTAGACTTTAGAGAATTATGCCTTGTCAGAAAATATTAATCATAATCACAAATTACAAACAACAGCAGCTAGTCATTTCCAATAACCACAGTTAATAGCAACTTTAAAACATATATAAAATGTACATGTGAGTCTGCAGAGCAAAAGAGTTGAATCACAAAAAGTGAAACGCAGAGAGAGCAAAGTAATGAGTAAGTAGTTTAGTTGTTACAGAAACGGGTAGCCGGTGAATACGCATGGCGAGGTTTCGAGCAAAGGGGTCTTTGATTGTGTGAACTTGCTTCGGAAGAAACGAAGGGAAGCCATTGTTAGGTTTAGCTTGAGCTTCACTTACTTTGGTGGCTGTGACTCTGCTGAATGGATATGCCAATGATAAAGCACCCATCATTTTTCTCAAGCCTACGAATTTTTAACCGCTAACTGACTCAGGTGCCAATAAAATGCGCCTCACACACACACACACATAATAATAATAATAATAATAATAATAATAATAATAATAATAATAATAATAATTAACTTGGCTGAACCGTTTATATAAATATTGCAAATAGATACCCACTTACGCAGAGAAGAGTATACATAACACAACTCGGATAATCAAAGGGAGTGACGTTAAGTTTAAGGGCAAGTCACTAGCGTGCTTGTTTGCGTTGTTCCACCGCCATGGATCGCCCGCCGTCGCAACGACCACAAACACCTTTCACTCCTCCGATGCCGCGCCAACCTGATTCCACCTCCTCGATTCTCGTCCCCTTCCTCATCTTCCTCGCCATTGTCGCCATGGTATGTATATCTCTCCACTTCACATTTGCACTATTGCAGCATTCCATCAGTATGTAATGTTGCATCTGGAAACTCACGCTTTTGTTGCTCTTGATCTTGTACTCCTAGCTACAAATCTCATTCGTCCAATGGATACTTTACCAATTCGGTTTTCTGATTTGCTATAACTGTAACAAGTAGAGTACCAATTAGTTTTGATTTATGCCTCGCGTTGCGTTCCTGCATAGTGCCGTTTCTTTCCCTTTCATTCATCGATTTTCTGGATATCTCACAAGTTAAATTCCTTTTACTATTGGAAGATTTCTCGTCAATGGACATGTTTGCTCTTAGTCGCAGCTTTGCTTTTCTAGGTTGAGAAACCCTTAGGTACTCTAACCTAACTCAAAATGATCATGAATGGCCTATTGTGGTAATGCATTGTTCTTTATGTCATTAGTTCTTTATTACTATGTTTTCGGGAAGGAAATCAGTTCAAAGAATGCAATAGTGCATTATTGGTGCTTTACTATTTTCGTTTGTGGTTTGCGCTGTAAACATTATCTAGGTTGGAAGTTTTAGTGAATTGGATAGGGTTTCTCACCAAAATTGACTAGTATAATAAGGGTTGGTTATCGTTTTCTTTGTACTGTTTACTACTTTGGAAAACATCTCTTCAAATACGAGATATTATCTACAGGTTCTGGTTCCTTCGGGATCACCATCCTTCAAAAATTCATTATCCATTCTGCACCAAGTTCCGGAAGGGCATGTGGGAGTATATTGGAGGGGAGGTGCCCTTTTGAAAACCATTTCGGATCCAGGTACCAACCACTCTTTGCTCTATTTCTTCAATGTTTTCCTTTTTTCTTCAATATGTGCTTGCAAACAAGTTTTTGCTTCTGATCTCGGTCAATATTGTTCCAGGTTTCCATCTAAAAATGCCTTTCATAACTCAGTATGAACCTGTACAAGTGACACTTCAGACAGATATGGTAAATTTATTAGAACAACTTTGAATTGTCATTTATTTTCGCTCTATAAGTTCAATTTTGGGATTACGCCTACCGTCGCAGGTGACAGATATACCATGTGGTACTAAAGGTGGTGTCATGATTAATTTTGGGAAGATCGAGGTACTAACGAGTGCATCTTTTCTTCTGCAATGTTTCTGATTAACCAGTGGTGTACCCTTTACATCCTTAATTATATATGCGATGATGTGTATTCTTTTGTAGGTTGTTAACCGACTCAGCAAAGAATTTGTCTATGAGACATTGCTCAATTATGGTGTGGAGTATGATAAGACATGGATATATGATAAAATTCATCATGAGATTAATCAGTTCTGCAGCTCTCACAGTCTTCAACAAGTCTATATAGATGTGTTTGATCAGGTTAGGTCTGAATTTTTACAAGTATAATTTAAAACCAACAGTTTAATTTAAATTTAATACAGATTTTTAATGGGGCAAAAATTACTGGGACTTCGATTTAAGCCAATGTAATTGTCTAGGGTTCATAGTTGAACGATGTAATTGTGCTTAGCAAATTGTGGCTCCTATTGTCATCCACAGACCACAAGAAAGGATTTTATGCAAGTCTTAAAGATTTTATCATTCTGGACTCTCTGGCTTTTTCTCCTCTGTAATAGATGGATTAAATCATTATGTCCTTCCATTTCTTTGTTCTTAATAAAATCATAACAAAGCAAGCATTGGAGCCCTTTCAGATTGATGAAAAGATGAAAGATGCTCTTCAAGTTGACTGCACCCGCTATGCTCCGGGTATTGAGATCATCAGTGTCCGTGTAACAAAACCCACAATTCCGGATAGCATAAGACGAAACTTCGAACAAATGGAAGAGGAGCGTACTAAGGTTTATTTTTTACCGTAACAGTATGTCCTTTTCTCTGTTTTGAATGAGGCTAACCAGCAATGTGCTTTGCATATTATCGGATAGGTCTTAATTGCTATTGAGAAGCAGAAAGTAGCTGAGAAGGAGGCAGAGACAATGAAGAAGATGGCTATTAGTGAGGCTGAGAAGAATGCTAATGTTAGCAGGATCCTTATGGAGCAAAAGTTGTTGGAAAAGGATAGTGCTAGAAGACAAGAAGAAATCGAGAATGCAATGTACCTGGCACGTGAAAAGAGTCTTGCAGATGCAGATTTCTACCGGTGAGATTTTATATTCCTAATTTCTTTGATGCAAGTTTATGAATTTCATATTTCATTTTGTAATCCATGGTCTTAGAAAAAAGAAATTATTAATTCTGTTGCCTTTGAGATTTTAGTGTAACAAAGGAAGCTGAAGCAAACAAGTTGAAGCTTACCCCTGAATTTCTTGAGCTTAAGTTTATCGAGTCCATTGCTAATAATACGAAGATTTTCTTTGGAGACAAGGTATTCTCCTCTCCTCGGACCTCGGTTGTTTTAGTTTGTCTGTCCTTGTTTTAAGGTTCTTGACATTTGAATTTTCTCTCCAGGTTCCAAACATGATTTTGGATCAGAGGGTATTTGGAAACTACCTTCAAGAAGTTTCTAGAGGGGCAGCTAAGATGGTCAAGGTCGATGCGTAAATTGTTAGAAGTTAGATGCTCAGAAATCGGAAGTCTCAGCTAAGCATTGCCAGGATTTTGTAGAAGATTCAAACGCAGAGTTATCTTTTACAGAACGGGAAGAAAGAAAAGAGAAGAGAGTTTGACGAAGTTTATCGTTTTCTTTTCAAGTGGGAGAGGGGTGTGTAATGTAGATAAGAGGTTTGTCCCTATCAATATACAGAATTACAGACTAATTGCTATTGCGACAATGAAATTTAGGACGTGTTGGGATGAGTTTTTAATAATTTTTTTAATTATTATTTTTTTAAAATTTTTTAAAAAAACAAAAGTAATTTTTTATTTGAATATTTTTAATAATTTTTTTATTAATTATATTTAGATATAATAATATAAAATTATTTTTTATTTATTTATTATGTAAAATATCTTTTTTTATTTTTTTAAATGTAAATTATAACTTTTTAAAAAAAATATTTTAATTTTTTTAATATTTTTATTTTTACTATGCCCTTCTTGATACACTTGATATTGGAAACTTAAATACACTAGTAATTTCTTTCATTTTTATTTTAGATGTGAATTTTTTTATCTCATGATAAGAAATAATTCAACTTCCATCAAAATCGAGCAACCTAAAATCAATTTTACAAAAACAACCAAAATAGTCACATAGCGGCAAAAGAGCAGGTCTAAACAACTTTTTTACTCAAAATGATCCACCTTGGTGTTAATTTGTCACCCTTTGCAAGGATGTTCAGTAATCATGAGGAATTTGTAAGAAATTAAGAATGACGTTCGAAGTAACCTCTACACAAGAGAGAAATGTTTTTTTTTTAATGTCTAAGGAAAGACTAATGCATCATTCAGTTAATCAATTGTATGAATAGACTACTAGTGAATATGCGACCAAAAAAATTGTATTAAAAAATGGAGTTTAACCGTAACCAATTCCAAACAATTATTCAAGAAAATTAGATACAAAACGTAACAAAATTGGAAGAGATCAAAAAAGCAAGGGAGACGAAGGTATGAGTAATAACTTGGTTTAGCCAACGAACTCATAAGTAGAAGGATCACAACAGCTACAACGAAGAAAACTCTAATCCAATTGCACACCAAAATCCCTAAAGCCGCTATCTATCGGAGAATGCCAATGTTCACTCAATTGCCAATAAAATGAAGAACTTTACTGAACCTTCACTGGTTGACGGGCAACCTTCCCTCCATTTGCATAACTCCTTGGAACAGCTTCTCCATTGCTCCGACCATTAGCATTGCCTCCACGAGGTCGACCAGAGAACTCATTCCGCTTCTCAAAATCATTCCTGTTCATATAGCTGCCGCCACCTCCGCCACGACTACCTCCAAAGTTGCCACGGCCCCTGAAGTTTTCATTTCTATCATTTCGGTATCCACCCCGTCCTGATGGATATCTCACCCTATCATTATTGGCTGAAATAACAAGAATGCATGTTAGTAACAGAGGATATGAGGTGACATGTTGGTTTCAACAATATTGTCAATTTAACAAGAGAAATGTTGGTCACATACCTCGCCTTTCTTCAATTGAAAGTTTACGGTTGTCCAACATAACCGGAGGAGAGGCCTGAAAATACATCCACGTTAGATTAGATGACAGACATACCTTGCAAAAGACATCTACACTACTCGTGCATTAAAATATAATAAAATATGGAAACACATCAACTGAAAAACACAATAACTAAGCTACAAATGCCATGAATCACATGCTTGCCATGATAAGAAACACAAACCATTAGTAACAACAAACCCAAACCTAGAAAGTTCAAAAAGGACATAAAGCCTAATAAGAAATGAAAGGCATTTAAGGCATTTGATATTAGGCAAGTCAATACCTCAAGGGCTCCTTGCATTGAAGTAGCAGATTCAAATTCCACAAAACCAAAGCACGATCCTTGTTGCTGCGAAGGGTAACAAAATATTTATCAGCATTTGTGTTGCTGATGTGCATTCAAAAGAACAGATTAACATTATTTTAGAAAAAAGGGCTTTAAATATACTGACCTTGTTACTTCTCACTTGAATACCATCACGTTTAATGGGCCCAAATTTCTTGAAGACCCGTTCTAGTTGTTCTACTGTTGCATTCAATGGCAAGTTTGCAACAAATATTGCATAAGCCTTCCCTGTTGGAAGAAATGGACAAGTAAGGAAAGAATTCCCCAATAAATTGACAACAAATTCAAAATATAAACTACATATATGAAATATAATTAACCATAAAAGGAGCAAATTACCTGTATTCTCAGTGTTCTTTTCCAACGGACTGTCAGGGACAGGTGCAGGTGCTTGAGGTTCTAATGCAGGCACATTAGATACACGTGGTTGTTCAACAGGTTTCACAGGGGATGTCCTCACATGGAAGGGAGCAGCATTTTCTTTCAATGCATTCACCTAAAGTAAATAATTTAGAAGAGTGGCATAAGTCAAATGCTACACAACAATAAAATAAGAACAGAATAAAGTTGGGGGAATTAACATACAATGGATGCAAAAGACTTCTTTGGAGCATCATCCTGCATATTAGAAGCAACTTTCTCAATGCTTGGTTGATGTTCCTGATGGTTTGGTTCTTTCACATGATTAACTGGAACAACAGAATCAGCAGCAGACAATTTTCCATTCTCCAGTGGTTGACTTGCTTCTTTGCTGATGCTAGTTTCAGCATCCACAGTAGCTGCTTGACTAGGTGGAATGCTTTCAGGAACAGGGATTGGCTCTATATTCACAGTCAAAAGCAAAATTTTAGAACAAGAATTAGAATATTAGACAGCACACAGTGACAAGCAACAGGAATGGAATCATCTTTTACAATCATAATATGTAAACAGAAGAATTACCTGGTTCAGGGGTAAAAGTATCAGCTTGGGCACTTTCAGCAACATCATTCACTGGCACAGACTCAATCTCAATTGAGTTGTATTCATCAACATATCTAAATACATCATTCAAAACATAGTATCCTTTGTCCTGTGGAGCTAGGAAAAATGACTGAGTAAACTTCCTCTTCAAATTGTCACTTCCAGTTAAGCAGCCAGTCACGACAACCATCACCCCTTCTTTATAAGACGGCTGAGCATCAGCACTCAAAATCTCTACCCTAAAGCTTGTGTAGTCCAGTGATAGTATCTTTTTATTGATGTCCTGTTGCATAATAAAGTAAAATAATTAAAAAAAAAGCAGATACTTAATTATATTTGCAATTCACCACAGAAAAATAAATTAATTGGAACACATAAAATCCCAGTGAAAAACTAGCATGGACAATTCACTGCTGATTTTTTTAATACTCATTTTTATTTCTCATAGACCAGAAACAGCTCAATCGGCTACCAGAAGTGAATTCATTCAGGATAAGTTTCGAATAAACAACGATTTGGATATACCATGGAAGAGTGTATAGGACTGAATAGCAAGACAAACAAATTAATCTAAAATATGAAAACCCAATAGAAAAATATAATATATAATACTACTATCAATAATGCCGTGCTAATGAGGTTCATCTCAGTCATCCATATGGCTAACTGTTATTCCATGCCATTTTCTTTAACTATAGTAATTGTGACAAACAATCAAGATCACCTGGATTGCAACGACAATCGTGACACACACTAATTTAGAACCATGCAATTCCAAAAGCTTGTGTGATATTAACAGCTGGGGAAATTATACGGGTCAATTTGGATTCATGTTGCTTAAGAGATGCAAAGTCAGTTGATACTACTTACTTCTATAGTGGTCACCGTTGTCATGGTACCGTCATCTTCAGGCCGACTTAGGACACTGGTATCATGGTAAAATCTATGAACTTGGCCTGGATCTTGATGCAGGATAGAGTAATACTGCTCCACAAAAGCATTGCCAACCATCTGCGGGGTCGGGGATCCATCAGACACTGCCATCTCTGCAGCAAACAATACATCAACCACAGAGAGACTCATGGGTTAGGCTAATGACACAAGACAATCAGTCACTCAAACATTACAGCAACCACAACTAATAAATTATTTCCAAAACCCTTTATAACAAATAGAGGAATAAAGAAGAGACTGTTCAAAGAGAATACTACAAGAATGCAATTACCCTCCTTAACCTCAATTAATTAGCTGTATATATTTAATGCAGGCAGAATAATTACTGTCATCAGCTACAGATGAATACGACATGACCATGCGTCACAAAAGCATTCAAATCCAGCCTTTTTAGGTAAAAACAAAAAATCCAGCAGCTATAGTTAATTGATTTAAATAACAATAAATATAAACCCTAAGCCATGATCCGTTTCAAGCTATTTTTGAATAGGAAAAAATCAAAGCCCTAATAAATCCCAACACACCAGTCTAACAAACGAAACCAAATCGATCGTCAAAAAGAGCACAAAACTACAACCGTAGCATTCAACTGTCTTCGCTCAAAACATTTATAAGAGAAACAAAAATTAAAATTCGTCAGTTTCGAGCGGGGTAGTAAGAAGTGAAATTTATTATGCTTTAAAAAAAGGGTGAAGAACAGAACGAAGAGGTACCTCCGAGGGGGGAATGAAAACCTAGGAGCGAGAGAAGGAGAGAGACAGAGAGAGAAAGAGAGGGAAGAAGAGGTGATGCGAGAGGAGGCGGTTGAGTAGAGTGAGATCTCTACAGCTCCAACAAGTGCCAAATTTACCGAATATATTTATAGCCGGTTTTTCTGGTTTCGGCTCGATTTGGCCCAACCCGGTTTGTTTAGTTTTCTTTGCATGAACCGGGTTTATTTATTTATAATGTTGTTTCTGATTTTGGTTTTAAGAGGAGGATGTGGGGCCATGGCGAAGAATTCGGTGTCAATGTGTACCTACGAGTTTTGAATTTCAAAAACACACATGTATTTATGCATATTCATGGAGGTGATTTTGACCTGAATGAATTCCCTGATATATTAGTATATCAGTGGAACATCATCATCAACATCAAGTCAGCTAAGCTACTAAATTTATTTGATTTTGTAAATTTGATTCTTGAGAAGTTTTTTCTTTACCTTTTGGTTTTTGAACTTTTTAATCTTTTATTCAATTAAATTCATTAACGACTTAGAGTTAATTAGATTTTGGATTAAATTTCCACAAATAGTAGTATATGTTAGGAATAAATTGATTTCATTAACTCAGATCATCTATATCAAATCATCAAAAATATATCATATCATAATGCGGAAGCGTACCTAAATTCATAAACATGAATTCTACAATCAGAAGAGTTTGGATCTTGTGGTTATTTCGATCTTCCTCAATCAAAGCCTTCTGTATTCTTAGGTGGCTAAACTGTAACTCTTTCGACGGAGAAAGAGCAACAAAGGCGGCTTTGGCATATTGGGGATCGAAATCCTGTAGGTCTATTTATATTTGAGCATGGCACCCATTAAACCCTTAAGCCCAAATAAAATAGTATCTAAAGCCCAAAAGATAATATATCTAAAATCCAAAAAGATAATTATTCAAGGAACAAAAGATAATATCTGATTTTATTCTCATTTAATTCTAAATTAAAAGTAATAATGAGTTATTCAATTAGCATTTAAAACAATAAATGAGATCATCATTATATAAGTCATTTAATTTGAAATAGCATAATTTGTGATTATAATTAATATATGCATTGCCCACAAATAAATTAGGAAATCAAATAATTAAATTCATTAACGACTTAGAGTTAATTAGATTTTGGATTAAATTTCCACAACTAGTAGTATATTCAAGTTCAAATTCTCCTTTCGACTTACTTCTTTGTTAAGTTTCAGGTTTCTTTTCAAGGTTTTTTCCCTAGTGTTATAGTCTCTTTCAATTTTAGAATTTTTGATAAAAAAAATTAGAACAAAGAATAAAGAGATACCAAAAGAAGGACATAAAAAGACACAAACAAATAAAGAAAGAGATACAGTAAAAATATACGAATGATAGATAAAAAAAAAAAATTTAAGGCTCATTTTTTTGGATATGAGAAGCATAAGTGTGTTATGCGTTATCGTGGAGAATATGGGTGTTAGATATGGATGTGTGACCGCTTTTTCTGAAACAATGGATGAAGAAATTGGACCATCCGATTTTTTCGTAAAAAAAATTAAGCTTACTAATCGGACAGTCCGATTAGTGTGGAAGAGAAAATTTAAATTTTGGCAAAGGTAATCGGACCCTCCGATTTGTGTTTAAAACATTAAAAAAATTTGGGGGTCCTATTTGTGTTCCCAAAAATCGAACGGTCCGATTTTTGTTTCTGACACCACAGTTGCATAAAGCACTTATACACTTCATAACTACGTCCTACACCATTCTCCCAACCACATCTAAATTAAAAAGTGTTTTTTTAAGATACCTATTCTTAGCATTTTAGGTCTCTAGAAATAATTTTCTACTAGACCTTCAAAGAACTTGTGATTGATAACCTAAATCAGAAGGCTAAAGTTGAAGAATCACTTTAAGTTGAATCTTTCAATCTTTTTTATTCAAAAATTGAAGCAAATCACTCACCTCACTTAATCACACAATAAAAAACGTGTATAAAGCAATGAAAATTTTATTCATCAAAAGTTGTGTAAATTGTCTCACAACAAGTGTTTAAATAGACCCATAACAAACTAGCTAAAAGATAAGATAAGATAACTTAATTAAAATCTACTAAAGATAAGATAAATAATTTAAATTAGATTTGACATTATTTGATTAGATTATATTTGATTTAAATTTAATATCTTAAAGATATGATAATTAATTTAAATCAGATTTATCTTATTAGATAAAATCAGATTTGATTAAAATTAAAAATTTCTAAAAATACTACTTGTTCCGTTCGTGTATAACCGAGGTATGAGAACTCCTTCCAGCGACTGTTCGGTTTTGACCGAGAGTTATGCGTTGTGCAGGGAAAGGGGTGATACACCTCGGCAGTACGCAACACAACGACGGGAGCACCTGCAAAAAGCACTCCGACGCTCAAATTAGGAGAATATATTAAGGAGATAATTTAAAGAAGAAACAAAGCATGGTGTGTGACCTGCCTTCCTCCGGGCTATTTGATTTGTTTATATAGATGACTGAAGTGTTGGCTTTCCTTTGTTTGTTCCGATCTTTCAGTTGTATTGTGAGTGTCGTTGTTATTGGTAACGGACTGTGGATGATGTTTGACTCATTTGAAACTGTAACCAAGTTGTGATTTGAGTTCTCCCGCATTATTATCTCCGGATTGTGTGGTCGGTTTTTATTTTGATCTCGTTTCCGTATCCATAGGGTACACGTCATAGCCCCCAAGCTTGTTTGGCTTTATGAAAAAAGCAACAGGCAAGCTTTTCATATGTTCGTGTTTTGTGTGTGTATTGTCCCGCGCGTATGGGTTTGATTAGTTTTTAGGTGTGGCACGCATTTTGGTGCGCTCCTAATCTCTTTGAGGTGAAGGTTAAGATGTTTTACTCCTTATGTTAGTGTATGATCCAAGTTTTAGTGATGTGTCGAGCCTCTCGCAATCTTGGGCCTTCCATGGGTCGCATTTTAAGTGGTGAAGATGAAAAAATAAAAAGAAATATGGGAGAGACCGAAAGAAAGTTAGGGGACTTTTTTACCTCGTGAAATGTATTATAATTAACGCATTTCCTCACCGTTTGGGTTTTTTATGCTTGAGCGGTTATTGCTTGTGTTACCCACTAAGTTAGTGGGCTTGTAATAATAGTTGTTGCTGTTTTGAAATTGACATTCTGATCTTTCAAATTCCTCTCCCCAGTTTGACTCCAATATGACTTCCAAAGGTTAGTGTATTTTCCTAAAGATTCTTTGTTTCTGTTTTTGCAATGGCGAAAGAGAAAGAGAAAGAAAAATAGAACGTGGTTGAAGTAAAAAAAGATAACCTGTATCATTAGGTACATGATGACATGAGGACTCGTTCCTCGTCGTATGTGGACGCCGAGTCGTTGTGTGAACTCAAGGGTTTGAAACTTGTGAAAGATGGCTCTAGTGTGGCTGTTGAGCTTCTCCACTGTTCTAGTGAGGATAGGGTTTGTGAGAGGAGGGGATTGGCAATATTTTTACATGTACACCCCTTTTCTCACTGAACTGCGTGTGAGATTTCCCTTTTCTGATTTTGAGTATGATGTTCTTACTCAACTCAACTGCGCACCCTCGCAGTTGCATCCTAACTCTTGGGCATTTCTTCGTGCTTTTCAATGTCTGATGGATTTTCTTTCTTTTCCATGTTCTCTGTCTATATTTTTCTCATTGTTTCAGTCCAAAGGGGTTCGGAAAGGGTTATGGGTTTTTCTGAGTAGCTTTTTTGGGCACTCTCTTTTCTTGTTATACAAATCTTCTTTTAAAAACTTTAAGTCTTTGTTTGTTAAAGTGCGGTCGGTAGAGACCAATTACCCCTTTTATCTGGACGACGAGCTTATAGAAAAATTTCTCCTTTATTGGTGCTCCAAACCGATTCAAATCCTTAAGGCTACTGAGCAGAGCAAGAAAGAAGACTGTTTTTTAGAATTTCTGATAGAAAGCCTTGCTGCTGGGGAATGTTTGTCCATTTCTGAACTTCTACGTTTGCATGATTCTGGTGATAGTGAGGGTTTGAAAACTTACATAGGTAATACTTGTTGTTATTTTTCTTGCCAGTTTTACATTTTTCTGACTTTTTGCTTTGTGCCTCCAGGTGGAGGAGTTTCTCATCTTGATCCTTCTCGGTTTCAATCTTTTCTTAAAAAGAAAAGGGAGAGAGATGTGGTTGGTTCCAGGACTCTGGAGGAGGGCGGTGGGGATGCTGCTCAGTCTACCGCCCAGCCGGCATCTTCTTTTAAGAGAAAAAGAGATGACACCGATAAGTCCCTGAAGGTTATATTTGAGGGTGACAAGGAAGCTATTGGCAGTAGTAAGTCCGCCTTTGANGAGTCCTCACTCACTGTGGAGCGATCAATTTCCTTTTGCTGAGCTTTCTGATAGGGTCTCCCAATATCC
Organism: Arachis ipaensis; assembly: GCF_000816755.2. Taxonomy (NCBI): domain Eukaryota; kingdom Viridiplantae; phylum Streptophyta; class Magnoliopsida; order Fabales; family Fabaceae; genus Arachis; species Arachis ipaensis. The sequence goes on from NC_029787.2 coordinate 127,861,750, forward strand.
TGGTGATATGCTTATGACCCACCGAATTGGTATCGAAGGGATGGGAAAGTTTATTCGGGTCGGTCTGTATATATGTATGTATGTTTTTTGTTTTGTCTTTGTTTGGTCTGTTTGTTGCTTTATGTTTACATGTTGTATGTCTTTTGTCATAGATCGTTGCTTCACGTTTGATGTGTGTTGGCCGCACGACTAAACTGCTCGGAGCTGAGCAGCAGGTGGCCGTGGAGAGGGTTGTCGAGCTAGAGAGATCGTCGAAAGAGAAGGATGACGTCATTGTGGATGTTACAGCAAAAATGAAGGAGTCTGAAGAGGAGGTTATTCGTCTTCGGGATCAGATTCGGCCTTTGCAGGCAGAGATAAAAGAAAGTGATAAGACTAAAGGGCAGCTGACCTCCAGAGTCCATGAGTTGGAAGAGGAGGGAATGGAGATGTTTTCCTCTATATTCGACCGAGCTGTTAGTCAGATTGCTGTATTGGCCCCCGAGTTTGATTGTGGTCAGCTTGATGTGACCAATATTGTTATCAGCGGGAAGCTTGTTGTAGATGGGACTGTGGAGGATCATGATGAGAATGTTCCTCCCTATTGATATGTATATGTTTGGTTTATTTGTTCCTTTTTTCGGTTTTGAAAACTTCGTCTGTTTGAGTTTGGATTAGACTGACTTTGTTCTGACTGTGTTTGAGTCAGATTGACAATTTGGTATTTTGATGATTTAGAAATATGTATGTTTTGACTTCTTTTGCATTTGTGTATTGAAAGTAGACTAAAGACACAAGATCGTTTATTCATATGTCAGTACAATCTCTATTTATGATTTGACATATTGGGCGTCCGACCTCGTTAAAACCCTCCTTAGGTAAAACCCGTATTTGGGAAAAAACCTCTAAGGGGAGAAAAAGAGTACCTTCATCTGCAGATACAATAATTTATGATCTATACAACTTTAGGGAAGAGATATTCCAGTTACCTAATAGTGAGTCGCCTTTCAGCATCTGTAATTGATAAGCCCCCATTCCAAGTACTTTTGCGATCCGAAATGGTCCTTCCCAGTTTGCTACGAGTTTGCCATGTGATGGAGGTCGTCTCGCTTCCTCTGTTCTTCTGAGGACGAGGTCTCCCTCGTTGAATGTTCTGGGTACTACCTTCTTGTTGTGTTTTCTTTCGATAAGTTGCTTCATTGCCATTTGTTTGATAACAGCAATTTCTCTGTCTTCCTCCATGAGGTCTAGTTTCAGCTTTCCTTGCGTCAACATTGTGGTTTTGACTGTATATCTTGGCCCTTAAGGTGGGGATACCGACCTCGATCGATATCATTGCTTTTGCTCCGTATACTAATTTGAATGGGGTTTCGCCTGTAGTGATTTGTATTGTTGTGTTATAGCTCCACAGTATTTCTGAGATCAGGTTTGCCCATTCACCTTTCGCATCATTGAGCTTTTTTCTCATTGCCTGCAAGATTACTCGGTTAGCAACTTCGGCCTGCCCATTTGTCTGTGGGTGCTCGACCGAGCTAAAATGATGTTGTATGTTAAAGTTTTTCAAGAATGATGCAAGTTTGTTATCTGTAAATTGCCTACCGTTATCCGATATTATCTCCTTAGGTATTCTAAATCGGCATATGATATTTTTCCATATGAAAGATCGTACCTTTTCGGTTGTTATTCTTGCTAGTGGTTGTGCTTCTATCCATTTTGAGAAATAATCTATTGATACTAAAAGAAATTTTACCTGTCCTGGTTCTATTGGGAATGGGCCGAGAATGTCAAGCCCCCAACTATGGAAAGGCCAGCTTACCTCCATGCTATGTAATACTTCGGCGGGATTCACTGAGATGGCGGCATGCTTTTGACAGTTGTCACATGCTTTTACCTTTGCTATGCAATCCCTTTTCATTGTCGGCCAATAATATCCTGTTCGGATAATCTTGGTCGCCAGTGCTCGTCCTCCTATGTGGTTGCCGCACACGCCTTCGTGGACCTCGTTCATGGCTTCATTGGCTTCGTTCTTGCCGAGGCATTTTAGTAGTGGGTGTGAGAAACCTCGTCTGTATAGTTCTCCTGCCACAGTTGTAAAAGAACTTGCTTTTCGCCTAAAGCTTTGAGGATTAGTCTCGTTTCTGAGGATGGTCCCTGTATCAATATACTCAAGAAAAGGTATTCTCCAGTCGTTTGTATGGGTGATGTTCATTATGCACAATGATTCGATGCTAGGATTTTCTAGTGTAAGTTGTGATAGTGCTGACGTGTGTGTATTTGCTCTAGTAGTGGCGAGTTTATATAATATATCAGCTCTAGTGTTCTCTCTATGCACATGTGATATAATAAATTTATCAAACTTTGAAATAAGATCCTTTGCTATGAGCCAATACTGCTCTAACAGAGGATCCTTTACCTAGAAATCTCCTTTGATTTGTTGGACCACCAAGAATGAATCACAGTATACTATCAGGCGTTCTACTTGGAAGCTGAAGGCGAGCTTGAGACCTTCTATGAGCGCCTCATACTCGGCTTGGTTATTGCTTGCTGAGAAGTGGAATTGAAGGGATTGTTCGGCCATTACTGTTTCTTCTTCCTTTAGTACTATCCCAGCTCCGCTCCCTTCTCGGTTTGATGCTCCATATACATGCAACTCCCAAGCCTGTTCGTGGTGGTGCTCGTCGGATGTAAGTTCGGAAACGAAGTTTGCCAGGATCTATGATTTCAGAGCCGGTCTTGATTGAAACTGAATATCAAACTCAGAAAGTTCGATGGACCACTTGGTCAGTCGTCTTACCAATTTTGGTTTCATCAGTATTTGCCTTAGTGGTTGGTTCGTCCTTACGACTATTGTGTGTCTCTGGAAATAGTGTCTTAGTCTCCTTGCTGTTGTCACCAATGCCAAGGCCAGTTGTTCTATTCTGGGATATCTTCTTTCTGTTAGTTGCATGACTTTACTAACAAAGTATACTGGGTTTTGTGCTTTTCCTGCCTTAGTAACAAGGACCGAACTTAGAGAATACTTGGAACAGATAAGTATAAATACAAGGAAGTACCGATTTCTGGACTTTGCAGTACTGGTGGTGAGGATAGGATGGCTTTGAGTTCGACAAATGCTGCCTCACATTCTTTTGTCCATTCCAAATTTTTGTTTTTGGAAGTTGTCTAGAAAAAATGATATGATCGGTTTGATACTACGGGCAGAAATCGTGACAGAGTGGCTACTCTCCCTGCTATTTGTTGTACTTCTTTTATTGTTTTCGGGTTTGCCATGTTGAGTATTGCCTCACATTTTTCGGGGTTCGCTTTGATTCCTCGTGAAGTCAGCATGAAACTGAGGAACTTTCCTCCTTGTACCCCAAAAGCACATTTCTCTAGATTGAGTCTCATACTATATGCTCTAATCTGGTTGAATATTTCTCCGAGGTCGTCGCAGTGCGATCTTTCTGATGGAGTCTTGGCCACCATGTCATCTACGTAGATCTCTATATTCTGACCTATTTGTTGATAGAATACCTTGTCCATTAGTCGTTGATATGTTGCACCTGCATTCTTTAGGCCGAATGGCATTACTCTATAACAAAAATTCCCATGTTCAGTTGTGAAAGTTGTTTTGCTTTGGTCTTCTGGATGCATAAGGATCTGGTTGTAACCGAAGTATGCGTCCATGAAGCTTAAGCTTTTGAATCATGAAGCATTATCTACCAGTTTGTCAATACAAAGGCAATGGATAAGCATCTTTCGGACATTCCCTGTTAAGATTTATAAAGTCGACGCACATGCGCCATTTACCTGAGTTTTTTCTTACCATTACCACATTCGAGAGCCACGTGGTGAAGCGGATTTCTTTGATGAAGTCGGCACTGAGGAGCTTCTTAGTCTCTTCTAGGGCTGCCTTTGATTTTTCCGCCCCAAGGTGCCTTTTCTTCTAAGCCACAGGTCAGATCGTTCTATTAATGGTGAGTTTGTGGCAAATGATGTTCGGGTCTATCCCTAGCATGTCTGCTGGGGTCCAAGCGAACAAATCGGCGTTGTCTTGTAGTACCTTTATTAGTTTTAGTTGCTCCTATCCTTCAAGAGCTCGGCCGATGTAAGTAAATTGTTTTGGTTTTGAGGTCAGGGGGCCTTTTGGAGTTCGTCTGCTAGCTGAGGTCTTTCCTGGGAATCCTCCCGAGGATCGAGTTCTGCTAGGGGCAGTACTTCGTCTGTGCTGTAGATAGCCTTGACTTCTTGTTGAAGTTTTCCTCTTGTGTTGGCCCCTTTTAGGCTTGCATTGTAACATTGCCGAGCTTGTTGGCGATCTGAGTGGACTGTTGCTATCTTGTCGTCCTGTACTTGAAACTTAACACAAAAATGTAAGATAGATACCACTGCTCTGAATGTGTTCAGAGCAGGTCTTCTAAGAATAATATTGTAAAGACTGGGGCAGTCGACTATAAGGTACTGGACATCAATGGTCCGTGTATGTAGCCTTTTATTAGGACCCTCTCTCCGAGAACCCTACCAATTCTCCGGATGAAGGTTGCATGGCTTTTTCAGATAATTTCATTTTTTGGAAGGTAGAGTAAAAGAGGACATCTGCGCTACTATCTGGGTCCAGGAGGACTTTTCTTACCAATAATTCACCTGTTTGGATAGAAATCACCACTGGGTCATCCAGGTTTGGGCCAGGTGAAGATAGGTCGGCCTGGCTGAAGGTTATGTTGAGATCTGTTGTATCCTTGTTTCTTTGGGGTACTGTTCCTTCGATTGCCAGCATTGCTCGGTAACTTCATTTTTGTGCCGTATTTGTCTCACCTTCCCCCTCGAATCCTCCGAATATGCAGTTTATGACCCCCTTTGGTGGGTTAGGGTTGGACCATCTACTGTCATCCTTTTCTTCCGAGGTTGGCCACCTACTGTCATCCTTTTCTTCTGAGGTTCGTTGATGCTCTTCTCGGTCTCGAGTGTTTTCCATGCTTCTTCTTCCTTCGACGTATTTGTCAAGGAGGCCTTGTCGGGCTAATCTTTATAATAAGTCCGTGGCGATTATGCATTCGTCCGTTGTGTGTCCGTACTTCTGATGGAAAGCACAATGTTTGTTTTTGTCTACAAATTGTTGGTATTGGTAACTTCCTGCTCGGGTGGGGGCTTTATTATTTTGGCATTGAGAATCTCTTTGATTATTTTTTTCTCTTTGTGTTGAATCTGGTATAAGTATCAAACTTTGGGGTGAGCTTGAATGGCTTCCTTGGTTCCTTATTGTTTGGCAATCTTAGAGTCTTATCTTCTTCTCTCCTGGGCGGTTGCCTGTCTGTTTTTTGAGCTTCACGGAGTTTTTCGATCTCCATTTGACCCGCGGCCATTTCTCATAATTCCTCCAACGTCTTAGGTTTGGTCACTGCGATTGTCTCCCGAAACTTACCAGGTCTAAGGCCGGCCTTAAGGGCGTGTAAGTGGACTGCTGGGTCTAAGTCTGGAATTTCCATGGTTGCTTCAGCAAACCGAGTCATCTAGTCCTTTAAGCTTTCGTGTTGCCCTTGTCTGATTGTACCTAGATAATCTGATATGTGTACGTATATTCTTGATGCTGCGAAGTAGTCGATGAAGGATCTCACCAGCTCCTCAAATGAGGAGATCGAACCTGTAGACAACTTAGAAAACCAAAGTAATGCAGCACTATCAAGATAAGTAGGAAAAGTTCGGCAAAGCACATGTTCATTGTTAGCGCCGTTAAAAAACATCATAGATTGAAATTTTTTAACACGAGCGCGGGTCACCAATCCTCTTATATGGCTCAAGAGTAGTAGGTAACACGAAGTTTTTCGGCATCTGAAACTTGGTGATCTCTTCGGAGAAAGGGTTGTCTAAGGTCAGCTTTTTCTTTAGCGGACTGATGCTCAGTGGGTCTGTATTGCCCTGAGCCGAGCCTTTAGAATTTCCTTCCTCATGCTTTCCCACGTTATTGGCGGAGGACAGCTCGACTATCCTCCAAACTTCTGCCTGAAACTCAGCAATCTGAGCTAGGAGTTCTGCTTGCGTGGGTTGTTGGACCCCATTATCGGCCATGCCAGGAATCCTGTAGAAAAAAGAGTAAAAGAGCTAGGCAAAGAATAGTGGGGTCAGATAAATTTTCGGGCCCACATTAGGCGCCAAATGTTCCGTTTGTGTATAACCGAGGTATGAGAACTCCTTCCAGTGACTGTTCGGTTTTGACAGAAAGCTATACGTCGTCCTGGGAGAGGGCTGATACACCTCGGCAGTACGCAACACAGCGGCGGGAGCACCTGCAAAAAGCACTCTGACGCTCAAGTTAGGAGAATATATTAAGGAGATAATTTAAAGAAGAAACAAAGCGTGGTGTGTGACCTGCCTTCCCCCGGGCTATTTGGTTTGTTTATATAGATGAGTGAAGTGTTGGCTTTCCTTTGTTTGTTCCGATCTTTCGATTGTATTGTGAGTGCCGTTATTATTGGTAACGGACTGTGGATGATGTTTGACTCATTTAAAACTGTAAGCGAGTTGTGATTTGAGTTCTCCCGCATAATTATCTCCGGATTGTGTGGTCGATTTTGATTTTGATCTCGTTTCCGTATTCATAGGGTACACGAACATCACACTCAAAATCAGAAAAGGGAAATCTCATACGCAATTCAGTGAGACAAAGGGTGTACATGTAAAAATATTGCCAATCCCCCTCCTCTCACAAACCCTATCCTCACCAGAACAGTGGAGAAAGCTCAACAACCACACTAGAGCCATCTTTCACAAGTTTCAAACCCTTGAGTTCACACAATGACTCGGTGTCCACATACGACGAGGAACGAGTCCTCACGTCATCATGTACCCAATGATACGGGTTATCTTTTTTTACTTCAACCATCTTCTGTTTTTCTTTCTCTTTCTCTTTCACCATCAAACCAAACTAAAATATATGCCTAATAACTTTGAAAATTAATATTAAATTTGTGTTTTCTACTGGATTTGAAAAATACTGTTGGACCTCCTGTTGTTTTGATTTGGCCCAATAAACTTTATGAGTTGTCATCATTTCAGCACTACTATTTTTTAAATGAATTCTCGGTCTCCTTAATGTCCAAGAGTCCAAGACTAACATGGTATAATTTTTCTTAAGTCTTTAAATATGATAAAATTACCATTCTGCCCTCTATTTTTAAAATAACGAAAATTTCCTCTGTATCAATTTTCAATGTATTTCGGTTCGGTTTTTTATTTTCCTTGCGTGTATTATTATTATTGGAATATCGCAATTTGAATAAAGCACCAATTCTTCACCCAAATTTTTGAACCCTGACATAAATGATTTCATTTTTTTTAACGACAAAAAAAATTCTCACTATATTTAAAAAAAAATATTTGTATATTAAAATTAGTCACTAAAATTAATTAAGATTTTGTTAGGTAGACAATGACTTTTGTGAACAATAGGTTCTAGAATTAACACAATAGAATAAAAAAAATACTCCACCTTCAAATTATCTCTTAAACTCTAACATTAGGATAATTATCCGCACACCTAGTGAATTAAATATCCAACCACGTTAACTATGCATAAGTAAACCGAATAAAAATAAATAACCTTCCAATTAAAAATCAATATAATCAACCATCTGCATACCTATTGAATTGAACATCCGACATATTTATTGTTCACTGAACTCAGGTTAACTTTTGAAATAAAAAAAATAATTTAAAAATCTTAATATCAACGATATTAATAGTTACAATTCTCATTTTCATTATTTTTGATAAAAATATTTTGATCTCTAATTTTTATTATTTTTTTCTTTTTTCCTCTTTCACGGTCTCCCCTACTACGTTTAAAAGCATGATACTAGCTTAAAAAAGATAACATTCATTTATCGCTAAATGCCTAAAGCACATTTTAGAACATCAAATAATTTAGCTGCTTGTCACTTCGCCAATCTGTCTAGAATTTAAAATTTTAAAATTAAAGTGTGAAGGAAGCATCTTTAAAGAAAAAAAGCTAACTAGATTTGGATGTATATTTCGCACTGAAGCTAGGAATTAAATTCATGGCAGTTGAAAAAGGTCCTTGGAATGACTGTGCTACGAGATGAAGTTTGAGAGATTTGGCGTGGTTTGCTGATGGTCTTGGAAGTGGAAGTTAATCATGTGATCTACCACCAGATTGATTTAATGGATGCGTTTCTCTTTGTTAATCATTGGTGCTATCCAAAAGATCATGAGAAAATGATATTATTAAAAAAATAGATAAATACTATGGTACTTATTATACTATACTGGACTTAAATTACTAAAAAATATTTTACCATCTAATAAATTTAGATATGATCCAAGTCAATTAATTTGTTTTGTCTTTTTTTATTTTTTTATTTAGTCACAAAAAAAAATACTAAAAAATAAAAATAAATAATATTTAATAAATTTTAGATAATTTATTTTTTATTTTAAATATTTTATTTTTTTATTTTAAAATATAAATTAGACAATTTAGACGTTACAACAAAAGTACCATAAAATTTACCAAAAAAATTTGAATTCAAGTATCGTCTAAGTTGGCAGCTGCGATTTGTTCTTATACAAAGAAGTGCGAACGGTGTGGCAAATTATTTGGCCAAAGAAGGGGCTTTTGGAGAGTGGCGGAATTTGAAACAAAATTTTGGAGGGCTAGATAGAAAATAATTGTCAAAATATTTTTGATATGGACCAATTTAAGATAAGCTCGTCTAATCTCATCTCTCTGGTTTGAGTGATATTGCCAAATTTAAAACTGTTTTTCAAGATCTCGTTCCAAAAAGTTAAGGTTAAAGTCATAGATGTAACTTTTTGAACTTTTGAAGGTTATATCTCACTTTCTTCGTTATTCATTAAAGTAGAAGAACTATCTATAGGTGTTGATATTGTAAAAGTTATATGTTCTCCTTCTTAAATATTAGCATTCATCTTAAAAAATGTATCAATTCTTTGATTTTTTATTATTATTTTATATAAAAATTTGAATATATATCTTGTAAAATATGTAAAGAAGAAGTTAGAAGGACAAATATTAAAATTTATAATATTTATTGAATTTTTTTATCAATTTATACAAATACAATAATATTAATACTTATTGAATATTCTATTTTTTTATTATATAAAAATTAAATTAAACAAATAGTAAAATATAAATAATATTAAATTAAATAAATAAAAAATATCTAATTTTTTATATTTAAACTTAAAGATAGAGAGAGTGTTGTTTATTGAACTTATTAGATACTTTAAGTCATAGTAAAATATTTAAGTCAATTGAACTATTTTTTATCTTTTAAAAAAGTACTACTAAGTTTTTTATAAAAAGTTTGGAAAGGCCATGGTCCCTTGTCTGAATTAAGTGGACACTATGATGTAGGGCTGCATTTGGTTTTAAATGTTTTAAAAATAAGATAAGATACAACACTAAAAATAAGATACAAATGTCTTTTTCATCCTTCCGTTCTTTTATTTCTCTTTTTTTTTCTTTTAAAACAAAATAAATAAATAGCAATATTAAATTTATTAAATCAGAACAAAAAATAATAATTATAATCAAAACATATTCATTAATTCTAATAATTAATTAATTAGCTAATTTTTTTTTTTAAAAAGGAAGGGTTCCTTGAAAAAAAGCAAAGAGCAAGGAGAGGCTTACAAAACAACGTCTCAACTGTTAGTTAAAAATCTAGTTAAATCAGTTATCAACTTTCACGACCATAAATAAATAATCACTTGAGTTTCCACCATAAATAAATAATCAGGCTTGGCCGCTCCGGGTTAACTCCATCGGTCCATGAGTCCATCATTCAATAACTCCACAAATCTACAACCAAAAGCAGGCGCCAACAAACGGGACCACAAAACAACGACAGCGAGAGCTCGGGTAAAACGAAAGCTCCCGGCGAGGATCGAACTCGCGACCTTTCGCTTACGAAGCGAACGCACTACCACTATGCTACGGAAGCCGCTGTTGAAAGAAGGATTCAAGATTATCTTTTTAAACCCTAACTAAATGCATCAATAAAATTCAAAACCCCAACGAAAACCACAATCGTAGCAGTAGCAGCCAAGCAGGGCGGAGATGTGCGGAATCGCATTGATTGTCTCTGCCATTCGCATCACCTCATCCTCCTTAACATCCCCACCTCCTGCAACTGAGAAAGTAAGCTCAATTCAAAGTTTCAACTGTTACTGCCATTCTTTCTTTTTTTACGCCGTTTAAAGTTGCTTGCTCATGTTTCTTTTTACAGCTGTCGTTCTCCGTGGATGACGTCAAGGAAGCTCTCCGGAGAAGGGGTCCCGACAGTTTAGGTGTAAAGAAAGTCTCCCTGCAACGCAGCGTTTTGGGGAGAAACCATATCTCATCTTCCTTCATAGCAGCAGGTGATGAAGGACACGGATTCTGTTCTCAAGGGAATGATGATAATGGAGAATGTACGGCGCAGCTTCATTTCATTGGTGCAACTTTGCAGCTCAGGGGAAGCAATCCTCTTGTTCAGCCTCTCGTAGATGCATCTGGAAATGTTCTTGTGTATAATGGTACTGGAACATTTTACATCTTATATATATGTTTTTCATAATCATTTTAGATTATATATGTTATATGAATGAGACTCTGCTTGCGTTGCAAGCACTATTGTCTCACGGCAGCAACATTGCGGCTGCAATTGTAGTTGCCTGGCAATTTAAAACTACTGTATATATAGCCAACCACCATGTGTCAACGTGTGAAATGTCTTATCAGTTTATCTTTATGGTTTTGCTCTGTGTTATTGGTTGTGTTTTCTATTTATTTATATATCTGAGGGATATGTCTCCCATTTTTTTCATCTTGGTGAGTAGTGAATCATTTTAGGTTTTGATTTTTATTGTGCCTCTTTAGGTGAGATTTTTGGAGGACTTGACATTGCAAGTGATTGCAATGATGCTGAATTCCTCTTGCAAACTCTAGGAAGGTGTTGCTCCTGTGGTTATTGTGCTACCGCCCAGTGTGCTAGAAGTGGGAAGAGTACTGTTCCAGATGTTCTTTCTACTATTAAAGGGCCGTGGGCTATCATCTATTGGCAGGTAACTCGAAGTGGTAAGTTTCTGTTTGTCCAAATTTTGGGCTCTATCTGTTTCTTCTGCACGAATCATGAAGTTTGAGGTGGTACCTTCTTTTTTCATTTTGGTCTTTTGTAGGATAGTTCACGGACTCTCTGGTTTGGCCGAGATGCATTTGGTAGAAGGAGCCTCCTTGTTCACTGGCCTACACAAGATGACTCCACCTTCCTGCTTTCTTCTGTCTCACCTATTTTTCCTACTGAGCAGACCTCTGGTATTTCCCTTCTATGGAGCATATTTGGTTAATCTTCTACTTATGCTTCACTTTCTGTGAACTAGACTTATTTGGATAGATTATATTTGTCTTTCATAAACTATGTAGGACTATTTTCTACTTATGTTTCACTTCCGGTTGTGCAGGTTATTGAATTTGTAAATTAAAGCTTTTGACAATTGGGCTTATTTATAGTAATTTGCTGCAGAGTATGAAACACATAATGGACTCAGTTGTCCTAGTTACTGGGAGGAGCTACCATGTGGGATATATAGTCTGGATGTGGATGGTTCAAAATCAAATGGACATATGGCTGGTGAGCTCAAGCTACATGAATACACAAATTCCATGTTAAAGGAACTTATTAAGTGGGAGAGAACTTCCATTGAACCCAACTCTGAAGACCTGCAGATATACAAATGTAAGTTTTTTAACAGGGAAACACAATATGCATTCTGCTTCTTAAGAGGCAGTTCCATGTGATAAAGGTGTTATCATATATTAATGCTGAATGCTCCATTTAATTATTGGAAAATTTAATTCCTAGTATATGTTCCAACCCCTTTTGTACTATTTGGCAATTTGGTTGTTTTTAGTTTTATTAGATTGTGACATCTTCGTCTTGACTAAGCAGGCTCAACTCAGTCAACAATTCCAGTGCCAGCTCATGTTTTGCTAAATGCTTTACACGAGTCTGTGTTGCGGCGTACTTCAATGTATACAATATACCAGGTCTCTGATTTGATGGAAATTGGATTACTGACATTGAATATGAATGTTGCTGATATGATTTATGTCTTTTGTGGCTTTTGTCTGTGATAAATGGTAGTAACAGGATATGTTCTTACTAGTCTGTTTGTTAAGATGTTTTCAGCTGTGGGGATATTTGATAGTTTGTTTGATGGATGAATGATTTTAGCTCTAACTGAATGTAATTGACACAAGGAAACTTACATAGTGTTTCCTGAAAGGTTATTTCATGGTGAAGGGCTCCCAGTTAGATTACACCACGTGCTGAGTGAAAATCGACGAACTTAGCTACCCTGATAACCCTTGAGTCCTTGATTATTGACATTAAATCAGATTCAATCTAAGACCACTGCATAGCATTTTATTAGACGTTTTTCACACAACCAATTATTGGATTGGAAGTTCCTTTCATGTCAATCATACCCATAAAACTTAACAGTAATCTAAAACCTTTTTAGATATATGGATCATATATCTGATGTGATTGCCATGGAGGACCTTTGAGTTTATGCTTGAACTGTCAATGTTTTCCACTTTTCCTTCTGTCAATATTATTTATATTTGCCAGGATTAATTGAAATATTTGGATTTGATTGCACAGGCAGCAATATCGAGTACTAAAGAAGAGAACTTTGTTCCTGTGGCCATTCTTTTCTCTGGTGGTCTGGATTCTATGATACTTGCAGCATTATTAGATCAATGCCTAGATCAAAGTTGTGAGTGCTTCCCAATAAGCTTCATTTGATTTCTTTGCTGTTACTTTACATAATCCTAGTTAGTTAATTATCTGGTTAGAAACACATGGAGTAGAACTAGTTGAGTTGGCATGTTTTTTATTTTGAAGATTTCAACTGAGCTGATTGCTTAATCTTTCTTTTGTGTTGGCAGATCAAATTGATCTACTTAATGTAAGCTTTGATGGTCAGTTTGCTCCAGATAGAATATCTGCCAAGGCTGGGTTAAAAGAACTGAAAAGAGTTGCACCTTCCAGAAGGTATGCAATGGTAACTGAAGTGTTTCATGGGCCTGTCTTACTTTCTGTTTTCTAGTTTCTTGTTAGAAAATATAGGTATGAATTGTTCTACTTTTTCCTTTAGGTATTATATTTTTGTGTATGCATTAACTTGAGTATCTTTTGCTATTATGTACTGAATAGTTTTTAAACTCAAGCTGAGTAATATTGAATTGTATCTATTGTCTTTCCTGTTGAAGATTTTGAGAAAGAAAAGAATGTTTTATTTCTACTGAAGTCTCCGAATAATCTCTCTTCCATTGTTATGGACGTTGAATATTGGTGACTGATGACATCAGTTTACTGGGAAATTTTGCTTTGTCACCGTTGGTAATGACTAACAAAAGTAATCGAATTTCAAATAGAAATGTATTCAACCAATACTTGCAGAAACGTATCAACATTGAATATGATAAAAGTTAATGGGTTTGTGATTTGAAGATGAATAAATTTAAATGAGATTTTAGTTTCGATTTTAGAAAATGTCATTGCCAGAAACTTAAGCTGGGAGGTGAGAATTTGGATCCTCTCATGTATATTTGAACATGAGAGGATACAAATTCATTAGGTAAAGGAACATGTAGATCAAATACAGTGGTTTAAAAACTATATCTAGTTTACTCTGTAATATGGAGTCTCTTATTTTTGCTTTATTCTTGTGATTATGCATCTTGGGCACTGTACATACTTCCATAGAAACAATGTTATTTCTAGTTTCTATCGTGTTCAAATGTTTTCTCATTGTAAACACAGGTGGAGACTTGTGGAGATTGATTCTGAATTGTCAGACTTGGTGTTCGAAACTAGTCATGTTATGTCACTCATAAATCCTGCTAATACCTACATGGTACCAGTTAATCCTGTGAACCAATATTTATTTTTTTAGTCTGTCATTTAAGTAATTATGTTAATTTATATTACCACCTGATTCTCTAAGGTAACCTATGTTGCACCAATGCAGATACAAGTATTAAATATGATACTATGATACGTAAATCCAGGAATTTTATTAAAAAGTCTGTCACATATTTAAGAAGTTTAAGGTAATACAAATAGATGAGTAAAAATGAAGCTTTTGTGCATCATAGAAGTATATAAAGTAATATAAAAAGTTACTTATAATGCACTAACATGAACTACAAACTCAAGTCAAAGATATATACCTTTTATCGAAGTATCCCTGAAACCCATTTTCTAAGTTTCCAGACTCACTCTACTATTTCTGATCTGGTGATGTGAGTGGTTTCCACATCATTTCAGGATCTTAATATTGGAATAGCTTTATGGCTCGCTGCTGGTGGTGATGGATGGGTGTCTGGTGCAAATATAGATGATAATGATGATGAAAATCCTGCACGAGCTAAGTATAAGTCCAGTGCAAGGATTCTCCTTGTTGGTTCTGGCGCTGATGAACAATGTGCTGGGTATGGTCGACATAGAACAAGTTATAGTCGAGGAAGGTATTACTATGATACTGGTGAATTGTGTTTTAACATTATATACAAGGACAAGACTTAAAATTATAAAATTCATGATTCCATGTTGTAGAGAATGAAATTCTTTTCCCTTTTTAGATTTTCCTGGATGATATAATTTTCTAGTTTTGTGCCTTTGTGATTGTGGTCGTGCTTTCTTCCATATTGATATTTGTGAATCGTCATTTCAATGCATCCTGATGGTATAATATGCCTGTATCAGTTGGCTGGGGCTACACGAAGAAATGAAACTAGACATGCAAAGAATCTGGAAAAGAAATTTAGGGAGAGATGATAGATGTATTGCTGATAATGGAAAGGAGGTAATGTTCAATTTTACATATAAGAAAAATCAATGTTCTTGACTTTGTAGACTGACCAGTTACCCCCCCTTTTCTTCTGTTTTTCCTTGTTTCTAGTTTCTAATAAAGTATATTTTTCTTTCAGGCTAGATTTCCATTCTTGGATGAGGATGTGATTAGGGTTTTGCTCAACTTTCCTTTGTGGGAGATTGCCAACCTTGATCAACCTAGTGGCATCGGTGATAAAAGGATTTTAAGAGAGGTATTGCTGTTTTATTTGTGTTTCAAAGATGCATTTACTCCCCATGTTTTTTAATGTCATGCACTTGTTATGGATATACATTTTGTTGGACATTTTAAGGCTGACTGGCATTGCTTCCTCGAGACTTTTTTGAATCATTGACTCAGCTTAATAAAAAATGTTATGTGCGGTTGGTAACACAATTTTATGCTTGCGAATGGGAATGACTTGAAACTTTGGCGCTGATACCTGAACTGAGTCTATAGAGTGGAAACACTTTTGGTATAAATAGCCAATTGATGTTAGTATCTGAAAAGCTTTCTTACTGCAGTGAGATTATTGTGCCAAATCTTTCTCATTTCTGTCTGAAGAAAGAAACAAGAAATGATTTCTAACGACTTGGACGTTACTGTTGTACGTGTTTCTTGAAGGTTGCAGCATTGCTTGGTTTGAATGAGGCAGCAATTCTGCCAAAACGGGCAATCCAGGTATGCATATCTAAACTCCACGGTTCTGAATTTATGTTTTACGTATGGAATCAACGGTTGGGTAGTGAATCTACACAACCATTGGGGTAAACAATATAGCCTTTGAGTGCTTGCAATTTTTTAAGGCATTTGTAATCAGAGCTCTGGTGCCTGTCTGTAATAAAATTGAGAGCTCTGTGATTTTTTTAGTTTTGGTCCATTTTCGGGATCCTAATGTAGTAATGTTCTATAGAAATCTACAAGAACTCGTTTTCTACTCAGCTATTTGTCCTTTTCAAATGTCAACGAGAAACTTGGTGCTCTTCCCCCAAGGATGAGTTATGTGAGTTGGAGTTTTGGGGGGAAAGGCTTGAATATTGCAGAGGATTTCATCTTACTCTTAAAGTCAAAGACCTTCTGTTTCCCCCATTTTCCTCCAAGATCCCAACTCGCAAATACACCCTTCGTAATATTTCAACAACACTTGGAGGGGATGCAACACCACTGCAGGTGGCTGACAATGACTATAATTTATATTAAGTTGGAACATTTATTTGGCCCTGCCAATAGAAATGGCCACTCTTGCACTTTAATTGATTTGTCTTTATTACTCTATGTATGTAGTTTGGCTCTAGAATTGCAAGGGAATCAAATCGAAAGAACTTTGGGAGTAATCGAGCAGCAAATCAGGCTTCTGCAGGCAGTGTTAGGATTGATAAAAGATCGAACTATAGTTGATCCCTTTAGGTCTCAAGTTAATTTTCTAATATATTTATCATCAATAGACCACACGTGTCTGGGCCATTACAAATGCCTGCCCATTTAAAAAAATTGTTTAAACCGTTTGGGTAAGTAGATATTGGGTTTGTTTATTTGCGAGAAGAATTTTTGTCAGAAGTAGAAGTAGAAAAATATTTTGTATTTGAATATATTTATAGAAGTTTTTTCTATTAGCATTAGAAACAGTTGCAAATATATAAATTGTTTTAATAAAATTATATTATTGTGTAGAAACCCTTAAATGGAGCTTGTGACGGATTACCGGTGTAGCTGGGTGATACCGGGAGAAACAAAAAAAAAAAAATTACAATAATGTTCATGAATAAAAAATACTTATATAACATCATATTTCAAATAAGCGTGTCTGTAGAAGTGTTTTTTTATTTTTGTTAGCACAAAAAGATGTAGAAAATATGTATGTCGGACTAATATAAATTGAGTATAATATCTAGTATGTAATATGTAAACAAATGAGGTATCTATACTTTATAGATTTTGAACAACATAACTACAAATTCTTTAGTGCAATTGGACACAGAAGACGTCTGTAGACGAATATCAATTGACTGTCATATGTGTATCAGTGTATCTAACATGTAAATAGGGAAACTCAACAAGTATCTATAATTTATAGATTTTGAACAACGTAACTATATACTCTGGAGCTGTACAAATGTTATGACGAGAAGTGAACAGCGAACAAAAAAAAAACCCTTGCACATAATGTTACTCTTCGTGCAGAAATTTGCCTTTTTTAAGAAAAAATAAACATAATAAGAGGCTTTTAGTTGGGTGAAATCTATGTATAAAAAGTAAAAACAATTAAAAATTCAGATATATACTCTTTTTATTTTTGTAAGTATTATGTGAGATAAGATTGTGTATATATATATACATCTTCTCCATATATTACTTTTGCATGTGATCTTATTTATTCATCTCATTTTTTTTTATAGGTTTTCAAGAGTATGTATATTAAAAAAACTAATGTGAAAATACAAAAATGTAATGCGATTTTTAAACACGGTTTGTTCCAGACTGATCAACATCTCTAACTGATCAACAAATTTCCCCCTACTTTTGGTATTTGAAAAAAAAAAAAAAAATCACTAGCTGACCATCTCATCAAAGGATTACAAAGCTAGCTTTATAGAAGAAAAGAAAAGGAGTGACATTTTACAAAAATGATTAGGCGTATGGTGGTGGCTTTGGCAAATCCTTGACGGCGCCACAAAGCAAGCAATTATTTGGAATGTTGAACTCATCCCTGATTGAACGTTCAGGGGACAAAACGCTTATGTATAGTTGTTGTCCTAAGTAGCGGTTCTCAGCTATCTCCGACCTCAAGTTCCATACTCCGGCATTGTCGAATGTCAGCAGTATCGCCGCCCATGACTTTGGGAACACCTGTACTGTGTTCCTGCTCACCGTATCAAGCATGTTATAGCTCTTCCTCTTCTCTGGCGTCCACATCCCTGGCTCTATGCTGCATCATTTCATTTTTAATAACAGATCAGATCGAACAACTAAAGAAAGAAACAGATAAAGAAAACATGAATGCGCGCTTACGCGACAAAGAAGAAAGAATAGCCGCAAAGATGATATGACTGGATGCTCTTCTCATGGTTCTCAAAGACGATCTCAACAAAGGTGCGGTACGTGATGTTAAGCACATTGGGTTGTACGGTGAGGGTGGTTGCGACGCTGCTAGGGTTATCGGAGATGACATTGTACTTGAAGACCTTGTCAGGGATTTCAAAGTACTCAGCAAGCTTGATGGGTGTTTCCGGGTCAACATGTGAAACACCGTTGAGTCCATAAAGGAGCTTCCCACTGCCCCTACTAACCGAATTAACGAGCTTAATGGTTCGGGTAATGTTGATCTGACCGTAGTGGTAACTTCCCTGAGGATTAGGCCTTGCAGCGCTGGCGGTAAGGTTCCATCTGAAGGACTTGAATTGGTTCAGCGACCAAGCCCAACCAATCGGTGCTGCTGGAATTTCAGGTGAAGCTGGACCTTTTCCGTTGCTGTACCTTATGATCCCTTTTCCAGTAATTAGGGTTTTGCTAAACCTAGTTGAAGCAACCATGTAATAATCCCTGGGTTTCTTGTCGGCAGTTACGAGAACACTGAAGCACATTCCGACGTGGACGTCGAGGGAATCGTATGTGTTCTGAACGGTGTGAGAACCTTCCATCTCGACGAGCAGCATAGGGTGGTCTTGGATCCTGAAGTTGAGGGTGTCCTTGAGGCCAACGTTGCAGACTCTGTACTTGTAAGTCTTCCCTTCTTTCATTTCGAAGAGGGGCTTGTCGGAGCCGTCGCCTTTGGCGTTCTGGCCGTTGATGAGCACCCCTTCCGGCCGCCCCAGGGAGCGGCCGCCATCTAGAAATTTCTTGAGGGTTGCGTGGCTCTTTGTGAACCAGTCGCCAATGAGGACAGTGTAGTCGTCCTCCGGATCTGGGTATGGGACGGGGATGAGTAGGCGGCTGTTTATGCGGAGGCCGCCGAATCCTCCGGCTGCCCTGTGGAGGCCGAGGCTGGGGTAGTAGAAGTAGCTTCCTATCTGATCCTTCACCTGAAACTTGTATGTGAAGTTGGCACCTGGTTGGATTGGGCAATTCGTCCCTGGAAGACCGTCTTGCCATGAATTCTTTCTTTGTTGCACCCCGGACCTACAAATTTATGAGTTCAAGGAGAATTCACAATAATTTTGAATAATGAATAATGAATAATGATGATGATCCATACCAATGAAAAAGCAAGGGCTCATCAAGATTGTTGAAAACATTAACAACGATGTTATTGTTGCTGGTGGAATTGATATTTGGTCCTGGAAATTGGTCATTGATGAGAATCACTTGTTGTGGAACACCTAATGGGGAAGCAATTCCATAAGTAACCTTCCATGTAAAGTACCAATATGGATCTTCACTTCGTACCACCGAGATTGTCCATGAAAACAGACATGCCAATAACAAATATATTATTACCCTATCCATCTCCTATATATACATAAATTTATTAATCTTTTTGTTTTCTTGAAGGTGTAATGTTTTTGTTTTTGTTTTCAATGACTAGCTAGCTAGCTAGCTTTATTCTGTGCTATGATTCTTCTCGTTAATTATCATGTTTATATGGGCGTTGCTCGCTATTTCTCAACCATGAAAATCTCTGTATCCGCTAACACCTCTCGCTTCCAAATTGCTTATATATGCTCCTTGGAATGCGTACTTCCTCTTACGGTTATTCATTTTCCACTTCAAAGCACTTTCTTGTTGCTATTTTTGGAATGCTGATGACATTCGTTGAATTGTGTTACAAACTTCATGGGTCTTTTTTTTTTAAAGAATATAACATTTTAAAAATTTCAATCATATTAAATATATAAAAAACTATCTTTATATATGTATATACTTTTTTTACCTTAACATTCTTAACAATCTAGTGTTCTCAAGGCACTTGCTTATGAGGACGTTTTTATAAAGCACTTGTGATTTAAGGATACTTTATTATCGAACCACTTTTGAAGAAAGAAATTCTAAAAAATAAAGAAATTGTGTTTGTTATGTTATTATTTGAAAATGATTGATTACACATTTTACAGTAGCACACATTCATTGTGATTGGGTTTGAGAATTTGTTTGTTTGGGCACTGAAATTTGTTTTCACTTTTGACACCTATATTAAACCAGCATTATAAAGAATGGATAAATGACTAATGAATGAAATTAGCTACTTGATTTACTAATTATAAGATCGGTTCCGTTACGTTACCAACAGCATATGTGCCAATTTCTGCTAATTCTTATTTATAATTGTGTTTCATGGAAGTGTGTTTGTGGATGTGTCTAATAAAAATGTCTTTTTTATAGCTGTGTTTAATAAAAGTGTCTTTATAGATATATTTTCTGAATGTGTCTCTTTATATATGTATTTAAAATATATTAATTATTAGACACATCCACAAACACAATTATAAATAAGAATTGGCAGAAGTTGGCAGATATGCTGTTGGTAACGTAGACTTTTCCTTATAAGATTGGTATGTAAATTATATCATTTTTGTTTTTGTGAAAAACGTTGCATTGTTCGTTTTTTTATAATTAAGTCCCAACATATATTAGTTACATTTGGTTTTTGTGCCACATAACTGCCTCTTCTGTTTTTTTTTTTAATATTCTATCCATTTTTTTATGCAAATAACAAAAGAATTTTTTTAAGATAACAGAGAAATATTTTTATAAAAGTGAAAAATAAAATTCTCTAAAATTAACATATATAAAATTTCTAACAAAACAACACAAAAGTTCTACGAAAATAATATAATGCAAAATTCTTTTAAAAACAATGCATAAATAATAAATTCTTTCAAATGAAAGAGTGAAGGTTAGCACTGCTCAATTTTAATTAGATTTAGCTAAAACAGCGTCTTAAATTCATTGGTTAAGAGAATTACAGTAAAAAGTTCTGTTTTTTCCAAATACGACATTCAATGTATATGCAACTTAAAAAAGTTTGCATTTAATTTGCATTTTGTATTCAAACTATCTAATTGTAATATATTTTAAAGAGTATTTTTAAGGAACTTGCTAGCAATACTTTTTATAACCCTTATTTTGAATTGCATTTCATTTTGTTCAGTCTTAAAAGCTTAATTATATGAAATTTCCTTTTACATAAATATAGTAAAAAAATGCAGAAGAAAAACTACCTAGTATGGCGGTAGCATTTTATGACATAGAAATTGTACTTCAATTTTGTTTATAATAATAAATATTAAATAAGATAAATTTAGATATTTTTTTATTATTTTTCTAATATTATTTTTTTCTTTTCACGTATTCAAGTTTGTGAAAATAATTGAGGTGGATCTAGTTTTTTTGTCCTTCCCAAAAATTTGATTTTGAGAAAGGTTTTTTCTTTATTTTTTAAAAAAAGCATAAATGTATAGTATTTAAGAGACCAAAAAAAATGTATAGTATTTAAGTAGTAGAGTAATATATTCTGCAGAGTGTTTAATTTTTCCCACTTCAAATAAAGAAAAAGTGTGGTGTGTATTAAATTATGTTGTTGATTTATTTAATTATGAATATAAATTTCATACTAGCTGAACATTATAACTCAAATTACTTTTTGGTAATGAGTTTAAAATAAAATAGGTGTTATTCCCCTCTTTGTTATTTTATTGGTAATGACTCAAATTATAAATATATTGTATCAAATTAAAATGCATTAACTGATAAATGCATCAAAATTTTAAAATGTCGAATAAAAATAGAAAGAGAATAATAAATTATAATGTTGAAGTATATATATACAACATATGTTTAATCATAGTTGTTCTTTTAGATTTAAGAGTTAGATATATTAGGCAAAGAAATTAAAAAAAATGAAGATAAATGCATCAAAATTTTAAAATGTCGAATAAAAATAGAAAGAGAATAATAAATAAATTATAATGTTGAAGTGTATAGAACATATGTTTAATTTTAGTTGTTCTTTTAGATTTAAGAGTTAGATACATTAAGAAGAAGAAGAAGGTGGCGTGGTTGTAGGGTTTTTTTCATGCTTCTTTATCTCAGATATATAGTTTAGCAATTAGCAGCGGAGAAATTGAAAGAACATAGATATTGTTGCGATGCAAAACACTAATGGAAGAAATAAAAAGGGAGCTGAAATGAATTCAATATAAGTAGTTACATATGTTTGTATTAAATGAGGGAAATTATTTCACTGGATGAAAAAAGCATTGATACAATTTCATGAGCTAGCACCGAACCCAGTTACCAAAGCAAACATACATCCATTTGAATAGTAATAAATACGATATTATAAAGGGGAAAAAAAATGCTCCATCTCCTCTCTTATGACGATGAATGAATAACGCTCAGCCGGCGAGAGAAGGGCTTCTAGCTGTAAACGGGTGCTGGTACAGGCAGGTCCTTGAGGAAACCGCAGGTTTGCTGAGTGATAGGAAGATTGTACTCATCCCTCAATGATTTTCCTGGAGATAGAACACTGAAGTACATCTGTTGTCCCAAGTAGCGGTTTTCGGCATTCTCAGACCTCATGTTCCACATTCCGGCGTTGTCGAATGTCAACATGATTGCTGACCATGACTTGGGGAACACCTGCACCGTGTGCCTGTTCACTGCATCCAGAAGGTTGTAGTTCTGCCTCTTTGATTCGTCCCACCTTCCTGGCTCCATGCTGATCCATCATAACATACATATTTAAATAACAGTAATAGTAATCATAATAATAATAATAATAATAATTAATTTGTTTAATGCTTACGCGACGAGGAAGAAGGAGTAACCGTCGAGGTTGTAGGACTGGATGCTCTTCTCGTGGTTCTCGAAGATGATTTCAATGAAGTCCCTGAAGGTGGCGTTAAGGACGTTAGGTGCAATGGTGATCTTGCTGACGTCGGTGGGGTTATCGCTGATGAGGTTGTAGTCGAAGACCTTGCTGGCGTAACCGTAGTACTCAGCGAGCTTCAATGGAACATCGGGATCGGCGTGGGAAACACCGTTGATGGCGTACCTGAGCTTACCACCTTCCCTGGAGACAGAGTTGACGATCTTGATGGTGCGGGTGATGTTGATCTGACCGTAGTGGTAAGAACCCTGAGGGTTAGGTCTTGCAGCGCTGGCAGTTAGGTTCCACCTGAATGACCTGAACTGGTTGAGAGACCAGGCCCAACCAACCGGAGCAGGTGGAAGATCAGGTGACGGGGGAGTGCTGGAGCCCTCGTAGGAGATGATGGCCTTTCCGGTGAGGCTGTATTTGGTGAAGCGAGTTGATGCAACGACGATGTAGTCCTTGGGCTCCTGATCGGCGGTGATGAGGGTGGTGAAGCACTGTCCGACGTGGACGTCAAGAGAGTCGTAGACGTTCTGAACGGTGTGTGAGCCTTCAGTCTCAACAAGGGTCAATGGATGATTCTGGATTCTGAAGTTCAAGGAGTCCTTGGTGCCAGTGTTGCAGATTCTCAACTTGTAGGTCTTTCCAGCCTTCATTGTGTACATGGGCTTGTCAGATCCGTCTCCCTTGGCGGTTTGGCCGTTGATGACAACGCCGTCGGGCCTTCCGATGGAGCGACCGCTGTCAAGGAAGCCTTGGAGAGTCTTGTGGCTCTTGGTGTACCAGTCACCGATGATGAACCAGTACTCATCCTCGGGATCTGGGTATGGAACTGGGATCAACAACCTGCTGAATATTCTCAAGCCACCAACACCACCAGCCATTCTATGGAGCCCAAGGCTTGGGAAGTAGAAGTAGCTACCGATCTGATCCTTCACCTGGAACTTGTAGGTGTAGTTGGTCCCCGGTTGGATGGGGCACATTGTTCCTGGTGTACCATCTTGCCATGAATTCTTCCTCAACTGGATACCATGCCAGGTGAAGAGGAGGGGCTCGTCGATGTTGTTGAAGACATTGACAACAATGTTGTTGTTGCTGGAGCCATTGATCTCAGGGCCTGGAAACTGGTTGTTGATGAGGATAGCTTGTTGTGGAACACCCAATGGAGAAATGGTGCCATAGGAGACATTCCATGTGTAGTAGACGTATGGATCTTCAGCAATCACGGTTGCTGCCAAGATGCACAGCATCACCACCGACACAACCGTGCGCGTCATTGTTTCCAGCTTCGTCTTTTGGTGACTTTGCTCTGTGTCTTTCTTAGTGAAGGAGAGAGGGCAAGGGCAATCCACCTTTCGCTTCTCTGCTTCCCTGCTTTATTGTGCTTCAACAACATCTATATTCCTCTTTTCGCTTCCTTGGATTGCGTACCACCTCTTGTTCTTTTTCCATTCTCCACTTCAAAACCAATAATTTTCCTAATCTTAGAATCTTGACTCCCATTTTTAGCACACCTTTCCAGGGGCTTGCCTTTTTTTTCTCTCATCAACCATGACCTCTCAAAATACTCTCTCTTCTTTTTTTAGGAAACAAAATGTTAGACAAGTTAAATTTTCTGATTCAATGGATTTATTTTCCTCTTCATGAAACTTGTTTGGACTAACTGGAGTTAAATTCTTATCTTCTTCACATGCTTCGTAAAATTATACTGGCTATATATATCTACCAACTGACTTTAATGTGATTAATGTATGCTAAAACATATTTTAATATTTTTAATGTATATTTTTTTTTTAATTTTATCTTGAAAAAATAAGAATTAACTAACGATACATCATACATTAATTATAACAAAGTCTTATTTTTCTATGTAGGATCAACTATACATACATGAATCAAAATAATATCGTTGTATCTTATCATATGTTATGTTTATAATAAAACTCTTCACACATAGATCATCTTTGATAATCTTTCTCTAATTGAAAACTTTGTCGATCTTCTCTTCAATCGTCAAATCACCTAAGATGATATCCTACTATATCTATTTAGCAATAAAAGACGTTATTTGAATATTCTCTCTTATATATTATCGCTTTTTATTGTATTCATATATGTTTCACTGTTTATTTATTTAAGTATTATCATCTCTCATACATTAAATTTAGAAAAAATCTAGGAAACCGGCACTTTTATTAAAATTTGATCAGTATTTAACCAACAAAATAAAATGAATAATTTCACACTATTAAAATTATTAATAATAATAATTAATTGATAGTTATAAATCACAAAATTTACTGACTCTCTAAAACTCCTCTTAAATTTATGCTTATATCTTTGTGGTGGTTTAATATTCTGCTATAATATAATGAGCAATGCTAAGGGCCAGCAACTTTGGTATTTTGTAACCATCAATTGGTTATCAATAGTGTTTTTAATGGTGTGAGATTACATCTAATGATGAGAAATCACTCACTTTTCTTTTGATAGTTAAATATTGGCCAAAAATTACAAAAGTTGCTGGCTCTAGACTTTTCCATAATATATAATATAATACATAACATAGCTGATCTAATGGAGTGAGATAAAACTTATCCAACGATACATTAGGGCCTTAGGACATGAGTTTATGGATGTAGAAGATGAAACCTTTAAGCATGTGATGTTAGTTGTAAGGAGTTGTGAAGTTTTAAATATGGAAAAAAGGTTCTTTGAATTTAAGACTTACACTTTGTCGGAAACTAACTTTTACGAGACGATTGAAGATTAAGAGAAAGTGCTAGGATTTGAATAACTCAAGGCATGCAGGAAAATGAAGTGCAATAAGTTGGGTTGGGTTGTTACAAAATGGTACGAGAGTTAAAATCTGAATCGATGTTTTAACAAAGACGTTGGCTCTCATTAGGAGCAGAAACTGAAATGTAAGTCTCATATCAGTTGAAGAAGAGAACGAAACATATTTTATAAAAATGTGAAAATAATTTTTTTGTGAAATATTTTTTTGTGGACATATTTTGATGAATGAGTATAGGGGATTTGCCATCATTCTTACGGTAAGAAATAAAATTGTGAGATTTTCACGCCTGAACACCAAAGCAGAAAATCCACAAACAGTTGGGATAGACTTTATATTAAAAATACTTTTTGTCAAATATAAATTTTGACATACTTCACCACTTTAACCAATCCACTTGAATTTTATAGTTTACATCTTTTTAAATTTTTCCATTATCCTATGTAATACGTTCAACATACTTAAATCTCTTTATGGTATGATATTTTTTCAGATTTATTTATGTTAATAGTTGTCTACCTTGTATTGAATTTAGGGTTAAGTATAATTTTGGTTTTTAAGTTATATGTCAAAAAATTTTTTTATCCTTAACATTTTTTTCATATAAAATTATCTCCAAGATTTGACTTGATTTTAAATGGTCTTTATTTTAAGGACTAAAATTAAACGAAAGTGGCGGTAAAATTATGGACCGTTTCTTCTTCTTTCCTTTTTCTTTTTCTTTTTTTTATTTTCTTTTCGC
>NC_029787.2:127888639-127892643 GCF_000816755.2 Arachis ipaensis
AAAAAATAAAAAATCAAAATTTCTTCATATTCTCCAATTTCTCTAATCATTGGTGCCCCTCTCTAAACAAAACATATCAAAGAAACAAAAAATCAATCGTTCTTCATCTTCTCCAATTACCCCTTTAAAACAAAGCAGTGAAATTTTCAAACCAAAATCCTAGGTTCTTCGCCGCTGCCAGTGTTGCAGATTCTCAACTTATAGGTCTTTCTAGCCTTCATTGTGTACATGGGTTTGTCGGATCCGTCGCCCTTGGCGGTTTGGCCGTTGATGACAATGCCATCGGGCCTTCCGATGGAGCGGCCGCCGTCAAGGAAGCCTTGGAGAGTCTTGTGGCTCTTGGTGTATCAGTCACCGATGATGAACCAATACTCATCCTCAAGATCTGGTATGGAACTGGGATCAACAACCTGCTGAATACTCTCAGGCCACCGACTCCACCAGCAACTCTCTGAAGGCCAATGGTGGGGAAGTAGAAGTAGGAACTCCTTCACTCCTTCACCTGGAACTTGTAGGTGAAGTTGGTGCCTGGTTGAATGGGGCACATTGTTCCAGGGGTACCATCCTGCCATGATCAGCTGGATAACCGACTCCACCAGCAACTCTCTGAAGGCCAATGGTGGGGAAGTAGAAGTAGGAACCGATCTGGTCCTTCACCTGGAACTTGTAGGTGAAGTTGGTGCCTGGTTGAATGGGGCACATTGTTCCAGGGGTACCATCCTGCCATGAATTCTTCCTCAGCTGGATACCATGCCAGGTGAAGAGGAGGGGCTCGTCGATGTTGTTGAAGACATTGACAACAATGTTGTTGTTGCTGGAGCCATTGATCTCAGGGCCTGGAAACTGGTTGTTGATGAGGATAGCTTGTTGTGGAACACCCAATGGAGAAATGGTGCCATAGGAGACATTCCATGTGTAGTAGACGTATGGATCTTCAGCAATCACGGTTGCTGCCAAGATGCACAGCATCACCACCGACACAACCGTGCGCGTCATTGTTTCCAGCTTCGTCTTTTGGTGACTTTGCTCTGTGTCTTTCTTAGTGAAGGAGAGAGGGCAAGGGCAATCCACCTTTCGCTTCTCTGCTTCCCTGCTTTATTGTGCTTCAACAACATCTATATTCCTCTTTTCGCTTCCTTGGATTGCGTACCACCTCTTGTTCTTTTTCCATTCTCCACTTCAAAACCAATAATTTTCCTAATCTTAGAATCTTGACTCCCATTTTTAGCACACCTTTCCAGGGGCTTGCCTTTTTTTTCTCTCATCAACCATGACCTCTCAAAATACTCTCTCTTCTTTTTTTAGGAAACAAAATGTTAGACAAGTTAAATTTTCTGATTCAATGGATTTATTTTCCTCTTCATGAAACTTGTTTGGACTAACTGGAGTTAAATTCTTATCTTCTTCACATGCTTCGTAAAATTATACTGGCTATATATATCTACCAACTGACTTTAATGTGATTAATGTATGCTAAAACATATTTTAATATTTTTAATGTATATTTTTTTTTTAATTTTATCTTGAAAAAATAAGAATTAACTAACGATACATCATACATTAATTATAACAAAGTCTTATTTTTCTATGTAGGATCAACTATACATACATGAATCAAAATAATATCGTTGTATCTTATCATATGTTATGTTTATAATAAAACTCTTCACACATAGATCATCTTTGATAATCTTTCTCTAATTGAAAACTTTGTCGATCTTCTCTTCAATCGTCAAATCACCTAAGATGATATCCTACTATATCTATTTAGCAATAAAAGACGTTATTTGAATATTCTCTCTTATATATTATCGCTTTTTATTGTATTCATATATGTTTCACTGTTTATTTATTTAAGTATTATCATCTCTCATACATTAAATTTAGAAAAAATCTAGGAAACCGGCACTTTTATTAAAATTTGATCAGTATTTAACCAACAAAATAAAATGAATAATTTCACACTATTAAAATTATTAATAATAATAATTAATTGATAGTTATAAATCACAAAATTTACTGACTCTCTAAAACTCCTCTTAAATTTATGCTTATATCTTTGTGGTGGTTTAATATTCTGCTATAATATAATGAGCAATGCTAAGGGCCAGCAACTTTGGTATTTTGTAACCATCAATTGGTTATCAATAGTGTTTTTAATGGTGTGAGATTACATCTAATGATGAGAAATCACTCACTTTTCTTTTGATAGTTAAATATTGGCCAAAAATTACAAAAGTTGCTGGCTCTAGACTTTTCCATAATATATAATATAATACATAACATAGCTGATCTAATGGAGTGAGATAAAACTTATCCAACGATACATTAGGGCCTTAGGACATGAGTTTATGGATGTAGAAGATGAAACCTTTAAGCATGTGATGTTAGTTGTAAGGAGTTGTGAAGTTTTAAATATGGAAAAAAGGTTCTTTGAATTTAAGACTTACACTTTGTCGGAAACTAACTTTTACGAGACGATTGAAGATTAAGAGAAAGTGCTAGGATTTGAATAACTCAAGGCATGCAGGAAAATGAAGTGCAATAAGTTGGGTTGGGTTGTTACAAAATGGTACGAGAGTTAAAATCTGAATCGATGTTTTAACAAAGACGTTGGCTCTCATTAGGAGCAGAAACTGAAATGTAAGTCTCATATCAGTTGAAGAAGAGAACGAAACATATTTTATAAAAATGTGAAAATAATTTTTTTGTGAAATATTTTTTTGTGGACATATTTTGATGAATGAGTATAGGGGATTTGCCATCATTCTTACGGTAAGAAATAAAATTGTGAGATTTTCACGCCTGAACACCAAAGCAGAAAATCCACAAACAGTTGGGATAGACTTTATATTAAAAATACTTTTTGTCAAATATAAATTTTGACATACTTCACCACTTTAACCAATCCACTTGAATTTTATAGTTTACATCTTTTTAAATTTTTCCATTATCCTATGTAATACGTTCAACATACTTAAATCTCTTTATGGTATGATATTTTTTCAGATTTATTTATGTTAATAGTTGTCTACCTTGTATTGAATTTAGGGTTAAGTATAATTTTGGTTTTTAAGTTATATGTCAAAAAATTTTTTTATCCTTAACATTTTTTTCATATAAAATTATCTCCAAGATTTGACTTGATTTTAAATGGTCTTTATTTTAAGGACTAAAATTAAACGAAAGTGGCGGTAAAATTATGGACCGTTTCTTCTTCTTTCCTTTTTCTTTTTCTTTTTTTTATTTTCTTTTCGCAGCAGTAGAAACACTTTTTTATTTTATTTATTTATTTTATAAATTTTTTTGTTATAAAAAATTTGGTCTAAAATTTTAATATTTAAATAAAAATGACAATTTTAAAATTTGATTTTAAATCTTAGAAATGATTTTGTGTATACCTTAGAAATTAAATCGGATTTAACCCTTGAATTTACATTCTATAATTCTTTCTTACCAAGGATTATTCGTCATTTCTTTTGAGTTGTTCTTTTGATATGAAGAAATACTTTCAAGTTACATAAATTCTACATCCACCAAATGATTTTTCTTTTTTTTTTAAAAAAAAAAACTAACATTGAAAATCATTTGTTTCGCTGTATCTTACACATGAGTACCACTATATATTATGAATTTATGTCAGCTGAACTTTCATACTTCAACTTTGATATGAAGAAAAACACTGATATTTCAAACAAGATGTGTTTGGATATCAGACAAATTTTAGACGACACACGTGTGGCGTATATCCTGCATGCATATATATATATATATATACAAAGAAAAGTCTAGAGGGCCAGCAACTTTTGTATTTTCTGGCTAGCACTTAACCATCAAAACAAAAGTGAATGATTTCTCAATATTAGATGTAATCTCACACCATTAAAAATACTATTGATGGCCAATTGATGGTTACAAAACACCAAAATTACTGACCCTCTAATATTCCTCTATATATAATTGTAACTTAGTAAAAGATTGGTGTGTCTAATATTATTCGTAGC
>NC_029787.2:127897778-127902113 GCF_000816755.2 Arachis ipaensis
AATATTAATATAAATAAATATCCAAATGTAATTTTATTTTATCTAAAAAAATTATATTTTATATTAGTTCTAACAAATTTTTAGAATTTGACATGTTACTATATTTTAAAGTGTGCTGTATCTTGTGTTTGTGTCTGTGTATTAGAGTTAAAAATATTCAGTACTTCTTAATTTGGGTATATAGAATTTAACAGTTTGTAGGACATTCCGGTTTAAGTTAGTTTACAGATATTTCTAGTTACAATAAAACTTTTGTTTGCCTAGTGTTGCTCGAGTGAAAGGATACCTCTAAATACTTTTGGCCATGCTAAACGAAAAGTATAAAACTAATTTGAAGAATACAAATGTTATGTAAATACTAAAAATAAAATTAGTCATTAAAATAAATTATTATGTAATTGGAGGGAGTAAAATCAGAAAGATAAAAAGTTTCAAAAATTAGAGAAAAAAAAAAAGAAAAGAAAAGAAAAAAAAAAAAGAAAGAAAGAAAGAAAGAAGAAGAAAGCTTATTGGGGCGCTAATGACATGGTTGATACATAACATTTATATCAACCTACACCACACGAGTTACGAAAGCATGCAGAAATATCTCCCTTTCCTACACAAGCCGCGATGATGTTCCTTGCATTGTCCTCACTCTAGTGGTACACAGGTCCCGGAACTGGCATGTCCTTTACGATACCGCAGATTTGCTGCGTCAGGGGAAGGTTGTACTCATCCCTCAACGACTTCTCCGGTGACAACACACTAATGTACATCTGTTGTCCCAGGTAGCGGTTCTCCGCATTCTCCGACCTCAAGTTCCACATTCCAGCGTTGTCGAATGTCAACAAAATCGCCGACCATGAATTAGGGAACACTTGCACGGTGTGCCTGCTCACTGCATCAAGAAGGTTGTAGGTCTCTCTCTTTTCTGGGCCCCACCTTCCTTCCTCCATGCTGCGCAAACCATATTTAATTTATTTGTTAGATATATAACACAAAACTAACTAACTAACTAACCAACTCATTGATGTACTTACCCGACGAGGAAGAAGGAGTAACCGCCAAGGTTGTAGGACTGGACGGATATGGTGGGGTTCTCGAAGATGATCTCGATGAAATCCCGGAAGGTGGCGGTGAGGACGTTAGGGGCGACGGTGATCTTGCTGATGAAATCGTGGGGGTTGTCGCTGATGATGTTGTACTTGAAGACCTTATCATCAACGCCGTAGTACTGAGCGAGTTTGAGTGGAGTCTCGGGATCAACGTGGGAAACACCGTTGATGGCGTACCTGAGCTTGCCACGATCCCTGAAGACAGAGTTGACGAACTTGATGGTGCGAGTAATGTTAATCTGACCGTAATGGTAAGATCCCTGAGGGTTAGGCCTGGCGGCGCTAGCAGTAAGGTTCCATCTGAATGTCTTGAACTGGTTGAGAGACCAGAACCAGGTTATAGGAGCGTGTGGAATGAACAAGGAAGCGGCTTTATCGGAGCCTTCGTAGCCAATGAGTGCCTTTCCGTCAAGGAAGTAACCGGTGAAGCGAGTGGAGGCAACAACGACGTAGTCCCTTGGCTCCTGATTGGCGGTGACGAGAACGGTGAAGCACTGTCCGACGTGGACATCAAGGGACTCGTAGGTGTTCTGAACGGTGTGGGAGCCTTCAGTCTCAACAAGTGTCATGGGATGGCCTTGGATTCTGAAGTTCAAGGAGTCTTTGTTACCAATGTTGCAGATTCTGAGTTTGTAGGTCTTTCCAGGCTTCATTGTGTAGAGTGGTTTCTCTTTGCCGTCGAGTTTGGCAGTTTGACCGTTGATGAGAACACCGTCAGGCATTCCAATGGACTCGCCTCTGTCAAGGATCTGCTTGAGCGCCTTGTGGCCCTTGGTGTACCAGTCACCAATGAGGAACCAGTACTCATCCTCGGGATCTGGGTATGGAACTGGGATCAACAACCTGCTGAATATTCTCAAGCCACCAACACCACCAGCCATTCTATGGAGCCCAAGGCTTGGGAAGTAGAAGTAGCTACCGATCTGATCCTTCACCTGGAACTTGTAGGTGTAGTTGGTCCCCGGTTGGATGGGGCACATTGTTCCTGGTGTACCATCTTGCCATGAATTCTTCCTCAACTGGATACCATGCCAGGTGAAGAGGAGAGGCTCGTCCAGGTTGTTGAAGACATTGACAACGATGTTGTTGTTGCTGGAGCAATTGATCTCAGGGCCAGGGAACAGGTTGTTGATGAGGATAGCTTGTTGTGGAGTACCCAATGGAGAAATCGTACCATAAGAGACATTCCATGTGTAGTAAACATATGGATCTTCAGCAATCACGGTTGCTGCATAGAGGCAAAACATTGCCACTAAAATGACTGCGCGAGCCATTTCAATGTTTTATTGTTCCCTTTCAGGGGTTATTCTTTCTGGGTTTATTCTTTTGGGAAGAAGTATTAGATGTTTGTATGCTTTTTATTCTTTTGATTTGATTTGATTAGTGCCTTGCCCCTAATTCCCCTTTTATACACACTTTTAGGTGCCTACCTGCCATTGGTTTCTAAGTTTCTTCCGAACTTGTGTCTCCACCACTGTGCTTTCTTGGTTCACCTTAAGAAACTACCTAATATTAGGAACACAGATGCAATTATTACGGGTTTGTATTGTTGGCGAAAATTCTTACTATCATGTGAGTATGGAGATTATTTATCTTCACTGTTTTTTTTTTTAGTTTGACTCTAGATTCTAAATAACTGTTAATTATTCGTCCTACATTAAGATGAAAATTGCTCTATTAAATTCAAGAAAAAAAAAACAGAAATGTTCAATGTGGCTTATGGCTTAGTCCCTTAAAAAGATTTTATGTTATATTTATCTATTGTTATTTTTGTCCCTAATTCATATATCTTTTGTATACAAATGATCCCTAGTTATTATATCTACACCCAAATACCAGTAATTCTATAAAGAGAACAGTATTTGTATACTTTTTTATGTATATCTCTTTTGTATACTTTTTCATGGTATAAAAGGGGAAAAAAGAAGTATTTTCTCTTACTTTTTATTAATCACTTTTAATTGTAAAAAATAAAAAATATATAAAAATATATACAAAAATAATATGTATAACAATCATATTCTATATAAACTAAGAGCATATTCCACCTAATCGACTCAAGAGCATACAAAACATATTTCAGTGATGACAGTAATACAAAACATATTTCAGGTGATGACAGTAATGGTAGAGATTATGCTTTTATGGCCTATTGGCCTCCAATGTAGCCCAAAAAACGTAAAAAAGGGACACTGCCAATGGTAAGTGAAACTTTGTTTACCGCAATTATTTCTACAAATGTATCTTCACAAATTTTAACTCTAAATCATGTCCCAAAAAAAACGTTAAATAGTTCTCTTCCCAAAGAAATTAGAGTCCAAATAAAAGAGGGCTGTAGATTAGGGTTTTCACCACAAAAAATTGGTATAAAGTGTATATTTGTCATTTGAGTATTAACTTCTGGACAAATAATATTCATTTACTACGCGTTGAGCCAGAAGCGGGGATTGATGGTGATTTGGGACAGAATGTGGGTTTTATCATTTATGGGATTGTTGTATAATTGGGGGGCCTATGTTTAATATTTACGTCATGGGGGTTATTGTATAAAAATAAGAAAATAGCTATACAGCAAAAATCCAGAAATAAATTTGGTTATGAAGAAAAGATTGGTGATCAACGTGTATATAGATGCATGGTGTGTTGTCTCGAATTGTGGACCTGTGTCTGCAAAACGCAGGTAATATTTTGACAGCGATTGGTGAGGGAGGAGAACCAGCAAGCGAAACGTGCCCTGCATGCCGACAGGAGCAGAGCCACAGGCTTCCTAGCTGCATGCGCGCCACATGTACACGGATGTCTCAGCTTGGTGCTTATAAGCGGAAAACCCAAATGGAAGGAAGCAAAGTAAAAACTTAGTTATCGAAGCAAAGTGAAAAATAGTTGAGGGAGAGTGGGACGGAAGCAAGAGTTTACTATGAGAAGGAGCTTGTTGAAGAAGAAGGGCACGGTGTAGGAAAAAAAAATTATGCGTGACTATACCAAACCAAAAGAACATATTATTGAGTATTTGGATCATCTTTAATTTGTAAGTAATTTTTTTAATATTTAATAATAAATTGTTGTTGCAGTGATTGTTGTGACGGATAATTATTGTTATTATTATATTATGGTCATAATTTTTTTAATTTAACATTACTTTTTATTTATTGTTGTATTATAATCAATATTATTATAATTGGGGTTATGATAATTAATGTTGTGTTTATTTATTTATTTTAAGCTTATTTAAATATAT
>NC_029787.2:127902138-127966079 GCF_000816755.2 Arachis ipaensis
TTGCTAATTATTTTTTTTTGAACAAATTATTAATCGATATTATTTAGAATTTAATAATTATCATTTTTCTTTTTGTAGGCT
The DNA here is from genome assembly GCF_000816755.2 of Arachis ipaensis. Lineage (NCBI taxonomy): Eukaryota > Viridiplantae > Streptophyta > Magnoliopsida > Fabales > Fabaceae > Arachis > Arachis ipaensis. Next base: position 127,902,220 of record NC_029787.2, read on the forward strand.
ATTAGAAATTTGTTGCCCAGAAAATTGGATCAGCTAGATACCTTTAACGAGGTAGCTGCAGCGACATTGGCATTGACTGGGTTTCAGCACGTTTCGCGAGTAGGCGAAATGAGAGGTCATTCTGCACTACTGAGTGCTTTGGTGGAACGCTGGAGGCCGGAGACTCACACATTTCATCTTCCGGTCGGTGAAGTGACGGTGACGCTAGAAGATGTGAGCTATATTCTTGGTCTCCCGATTAATGGGGAGGCCGTTACAGGTAGATCAGATAGCAGCCACGAGTTTTTGGTGGAGAACTGCATTGCGTGTTTTGGTCGGGAGTCCGGTCCGGACGATCACATGTTCGGGAAGGTACATATTGCTTGGGTCCGGCTGTGCAGAGACAGCGAGCCTTGTGATACTCAGGAGTCCCTCAAGCGGTACGTCCGGTCGCACATTTTCTGCGTGCTCGAAACAATTGTGTTTCCGGATAAGTCCAACTTGGCATGATCTTATGAAATCGTGCCCATGGTGCACGTGTGCTTGCCATTGTATCTCTTGATCTCCCAACAAGCTTTTTTTCGAATCAAGCTAGCTCGGATAAGCCAGTCGCACCCTGCACCATACCCCTTGCATTTCGCATAGAATGTCTGCGGCTCAGACTCATACACAGTGTAATCAATTCCTCTAGAGATGGTGTAGCTTTTGATTGCAGATATCACCGACTCTCTCGAACCAAATTCCATTCCGACACTAAACTCGTCATCTTCCGCCGCAATGTTGCCTTCACCTACGACATGCGCACCACCATCAGTCAGACAAGGCAAATAAATTAAGCACTATAGGAAACTTGAGTTAATAATCATAACATACCCGTATTTGCATACTCAGGAAATTTCGGGGCATGCATAGCTTCGAGATCTAGAGTCCGCATAAAAGACGGAACACCAAACGTTCAAACGGGTGTTGGCTTACAATGGCATCCGCCTCATTCTGCATCGCCGGATTGCCTGCCAAGTCTCCGTCATCGTTTTCGTCATCGACTTCATAGTTAGCTTCGAATTCTTCTTTGCTGTCATTATTATCTTCTTCCCAATCTATATCCCCGAGCTCATCAACATTGACCTCGTCGCCGACCGTACCCATCCCCAACTGCTGTTCAAACTCAATGTACAGTTCTATCACCAGCACGTGAAATCGGGTTTGTCGATAAATATAGAACATATGCTGCATACTTGCTTCGTCAGTGATGGACATTATTTGAAACTGTATCAACCCACCAAATACTTGTACAGAATTTCTGTACAAAATGTTGCTCACCCTTTTCGAAATGTGACTTTGTATGTTCACACAAAGACCATTTTGCAACTCTACAAAACTCGTGCTGTATGGAATAGCAAATAAAAATGGACATTCACAAACAAAAGCCACTCCTTCATGTGTATTCAGTATAATCTCACCGTTATAATACACTCGTATATTTGCAATATCCTCCATATTCTCACTTTTTTTACCCTTCTAATAACCAAAAAATCTCACAAGCATCAGATACATGAAAAAAAAGGAAAATGGGAGTACAAGTGAGGAAGCAGAAGTGAGGTGCGAGTTGAAATTAGCTGTGTTAGCTATTTATATACAAGGCTCTTTATTAAAATATTATTTCACATACAAAACGTAAGCTGCGTTTTGTAGAGTTCGAAAAAAAAATTTAAACCCAAATAAAACGCAACCTGCGTTTTCTCTTCGTCCAAAAAAATTTGAATAAATCCATCTGGCAAACGCAACCTGCGTTTTACTTTATAGAAAAAATTAATTAACTTTTTCTGACAAACGCAACTTGCGTTCTTGCTTTTCTCAAAAACCAAAAAAATTTCAAATACTAAACGAAAGTTACGTTTTGTTTAATTTGAAACATAAAAAAAAAGGAAATGCTGGAAAATAAAAAATGTAACCTACGTTTTTCTCCTGACACCCATAGCAGTGGATTTTTTTTTTCATGCCTCCATTTCATAGTGTTACACCATGAAATTTTCTATTTGCAAAAAACTGAGCCACAAAAATCAAGCTTGAAAGTGGGGCTCATTTTTTGGCAAATGGAGAAGTTCATTGAGTAACACCATGAAATGGAGGCATGGCAAAATATTGCACTGCTATGGGTCAGTGACAAAACGTAACTTACGTTTTGTGTTTATTTATTTTTTTTGAATTTTAAAATATACCAAACGTAGCTTACGTTTTGGTTTTTCTTTTTTTTTTTTGGTTTAATACTAAACGCAAGTTGCGTTTTACTATGTTAGAAAAAGAAAAAAATTTTTGAAGCCCACAAAACGCAGGTTGCGTTTTGTTAGGGTCAAAAATTTTGTATTGGAAGCCCCAAAACGCATGTTGCGTTTTGTACACAGAATAATATTTAAATCCACAAGTTTGCCTATAAATATGAAGTCCGGTGATGTTCATCTTCATCTTCACTTCTCCTCTTGTTTTTTCTTGCATAAAGTCCTTAGAGAGGTGTTTTTTTGGCAGATAACTGTGTCAAAAAAATAGAGTTAGTTAAGGCTGAAGTTATGGAAGGTGTTGCAAACTTGCGAGTATATTATAACGGTGAGGTTGTAACAAACACAAATGAAGGAGTCACTTTTGTTTGTGAATGTCCGTTGTCATTTGCCATTCCATGTACCATGGGTTTTGTCGAGTTGCAAAATGGTCTTTGTAATAACATTCAAAGCCACATTTTGAAAAGGGTGAGCAATCTTTTATACAGAAGTCCTGTGCAAGTATTTGGTGGCTTAATACAGTTTCAAATAATACCCATCACTGACGATGCTAATATGCAGCAGATGTTGTATATTTATCAACAAACCCGATCTCACGTGCCAATGATAGAGCTGTACGTTGAGTTTGAACAGCAGCCGGGGATGAGTATGGTCGACGACGAGATCAATGTTGATGAGCTTGGGGATATAGATTGGGAAGAAGATAATAATGACAGTGAAGACGAATTCGAAGCTAACTATGAAGTCGATGACGAAAACGATGACAGAGACTTGGCAGGCAATTCGGCGGTGCAAGATGAAGCAAATGCGATTGTAAGCCAGCACCCGTTTGGTGTTCCGTCTTTTATGCGGACTCTAGATCTCGAAGCCATGCATGCTCCGGAATTTCCTGAGTATGCGAATACAGGTATGTCATAATTATTAACTGAAGTTTTCTATAGTGCTTATTTTATTTGCCTTGTCTGACTGATGGCGGTGCGCATGTCGTAGGTGAAGGCAATGTTGCGGCGGAAGATGGCGAGTTTAGTGTCGGAATGAAATTTGGTTCGAGAGAGTCGGTGATATCTGCAATCAAAAGCTACACCATCTCTAGAGGAGTTGATTACACTGTGTATGAGTCTGAGCCGCAGACATTCTATACGAAATGCAAGGGGTATGGTGCAGGGTGTGACTGGCTTATCCGAGCTAGCCTGATTCGAAAAAAAGCTTGTTGGGAGATCAGGAGATACAATGGCAAGCACACGTGCACCATGGGCACGATTTCACAAGATCATGCCAAGTTGGACTCAGACACAATTGCAGATGCCATTAGGCCATTGGTCGAAGCAGACCCCTCGATAAAGGTGAAGTCTGTTATTGCAGAAGTTCAAGGCAAGTTCAACTATACTGTGAGTTACCGCAAGGCTTGGTTGGCAAAGCAGAAAGCTGTCGCAAAAATTTTCGGCGATTGGGAAGTTTCTTACCAGACTCTGCCAGTATGGTTGAAAGCAATGACAGTGAAGATGCCAAGGTCTCGTGTTCAAATTAAAACGCTCCCCGTTTACCGCGAGAGTGAGGAGGTTCAAGGTGTAAGAGTTCTGCACCGTATTTTTTGGAGCTTCTATCCGTGTATTGTAGCATTCAGACACTACAAGCCACTGTTGCAGGTTGATGGCACGCACCTGTACGGAAAATATAAAGGAGCACTTCTGGTAGCAGTTGCACAAGATGGGAATCAAAACATTGTGCCTATTGCATTTGCGATTGTCGAGGGCGAGACAGCAGACGCGTGGGAGTTTTTTCTAACCAATTTGCGAAGATATGTTGTTACCATTGATGGTGTGGGTATTATTTATGACCGCCATACCTCCATCGACGCTGCAATAGCTCGCAGTAACGGTGCATGGTCACCACCAAGGGCGTGGCACATGTATTGCATCAGGCACATCGGGTCCAACTTCTTAAGGAGGTTCAAGGCTCCATATTTGCATAAACTTGTGGTGAATACAGGTATTTCAAATTGCTATTATGGTTCTATTCATAGTAAATTTGTGGCATCTGCTTATGATTAAATGGTTTGTTCAACAGGCTATTTTAGGACGGAGCAGGAGTACAACAAAAACTACCAAAGGCTTAAAGAGCAGGGTGAGGCATATACTCAATGGTGCGATGAGATCGGTATTGAGAGATGGGTGTTGGCATTCGATGGTGGTCATCGTTGGGGACATATGACGACAAACTTGGTAGAGTGCATAAATTCTGTCCTGAAGGGTGCACGCAACCTTCCTGTAACTGCCCTTGTCCGGTCAACTTTTTATCGGCTGAATGAGTTGTTCACTCGGAAGAGTACCGAGGCTCATGAGCGTCGCCGCAACGGATTCACGTATTCAGAATTTGCAACGAAGAGAGTTGAGGAAAGCTTTCGACGTGCAGGAAACGTTGTGGTCAACCGGTTTGACAAGCGCAATGAGATGTTTGAGGTTCGCGAAATGCAAGATGGTACCATTTACACGGTCAACCTTGCGCAACGACACTGCGACTGTGGCCATTTCCAGGTCGAGCGACTTCCATGTCGCCACGTGCTTGCATGTTGCGCCAATCAGCGTCTCGACTGGCAAGTGTACGTAAACGATGTGTACAAGATGTCTAAAATTTGCAAGGTTTACAGAGGCGAGTTTGTTCCGATGGGTGACCCATCTACATGGGATAGATACGAAGGAGCGAAGGTGATCGCCAACTGGACATTGAGGCGCGCGACGAAAGGTAGACCGAAGTCCACCCGCTACTTGAATGAGATGGATTCACGTGAGATGCGTGATCCTCGCCGGTGCACTATATGTGGACGCGAGGGACATAGCCGCAGCCGATGTCCTCAGCGCGCAGGTCCAAGCTCCGCTGGAGGTCATTAGTGATTAAACTTTTCATTGTAACTTTGTTATGACCTACTTCACGATTATATGTAACTTTTTATGTAATATCGTCATGTATTTTAACCTAGTTAACAATTTATAATAAATAAAGTTTTTAATTTCGTTATGATAAATAAAGTTTTTAACCTAGTTAACATTTTTTAGAGTTACACGGTACAAAGCTAAATATGTCATAATAATAAATACTAGTATTATAAAATAATCATAATAACATTCTAATTATAATAATAGTTATCCAAATATAACAATAATAACAATAATAATAACCATTTATTATAATAACTATAACCTACAAGGCTTGTTATTATTAACATACAGTATTAATTATTATTACAAAATATTACTGAAAAAAACCATTTATTATAATATCTATAATAATAATTTTTTTCCAACGTAAATATTATTAACAAAACCGTTTACTGTTGATGACAGTATTATTATTATTATTATTACTATCATAAAAAATAATAGTAAATCACTAAAAAATAATAATTTATTACACATTATTCTTATTAAATATTATTAATAAATTATTTTCATTAACAGATCCACTATAATAATAATAATAATAATAATAATAATAATAATAATAATAATAATAATAATAATAATAATAATAATAATAATAATAATAATAATAATAATAATAATAATAATAATAATAATAATAATAATAATAATAATAATAATAATAATAATAATAATAATAATAATAATAATAATAATAATAATAATAATAATAAAGAGATTAATTTATTAGAATATCATAATTAGGGAATAAAATTAGGAAAATATCAAAGAGGATTAGAAAAAAATCAATGTAATTTATTAGGATATTATTCCATAACGAGTGTACTCTTAGTGTACTCCTGGTCTATATATTGGTAAGAACTTTGTAATCACAAATGAGAAATATGAATAAAAATAATACTTTTTTAAATAATTCTTCGTTTCTTTCCTAAACTCTTTGTACCATGGTAACATAATTTGCCTAATAATAATAATAATAATAATAATAATAATAATAATAATAATAATAATAATAATAATAACGGTATTAAAAAATTTAAGACGTAACGCAAAATTAATAATAACATAATATTCATTATAATAATATTAATAACCTCAATACTACTAATTACAACACAAATAAATAAAATTTAAATAAATTTATATATTTATTGTTAAATATTAAAAAAATTTACTTACAAAATAGGGATGATCCAAATACTCAATAATATGATCTTCTGGTTTGGTATAGTCACGCACCATTTTTTTTTTCTAGACCATACCATGTAGCTCTTCTTCACCGAGCTGATTCACATCTCTTTCACTCTCCCCCAACTATTTCTTTGGTAATGAGTTTGCTTCAGTAACTATGCTTCTTCAATCTGCGTTTCTCACTTATAAGGACCCAGCTGAACCCCTCCCAAAACACGTGGCACGCATGCATGCATGTATGGAGCCTGCAAAACGCAATCAGCGTTTTGCTCTGGTTCACTGACAAACGCATTCTGCGTTTTGCTCAGTTCGAAGTTGGTCAAGCTTTGGTCCTGTCGGCATGCAGGACACATTTCAATTTCTTGTTCCATTTCCACGCCAATCGCAGCCTGCGTTTTGCAGGGCCTGCAATTTTCTGTTTCTTGTTTCTGCAAAACGTTACGTGCGTTTTGCAGGTCTCTGGTCTTCACAGGTCCACATTTATGGACATCATCCTATGCATCCATTTATCTGCACTTCACCATTCTGTTATCCATTTTGAAATTAATTTCTGTGAAAGTGGCTTCGGTATTAAGATCAGAGCTCATCGGACTATTAAAGTTATCTCTAACTGTATAACTTTTTATTGTTTTTTTTTTTTTTTGTCTTACTTATAAAATTAATGGTAAAAAATTATATTTATCTTCTCAAGTGAGAAAAAAAATTGAGAAAATTTATTTCTCTTATAACATATATCTTTATGCATATGCTCTGTTAAAAAACGGTATAATTTTTTAATTATTTAAAAATGTAAACTTAGTTAAGTTAGTTTAAGCTTATTAACTTATTATTGATTGTAAAAGCCTAATTAGTGCAGGTACAACATACATAAAGCCTTCATTTTAAATTAATGAAGATAATAAAAAAAAACATTCATTGATGTCCCACCTAAACATTTCCTAAGGAGGAGTTTTGCAAAAAAGAATAGAAAGCAATTCATCATTTAAGACAGCTGATAGGCTTAAGACCAGAAAGGGAGGAAGTCAAAAAAACAAAATAAATGTTTCACAACATTTAAAGAAATGCAAAAAGTTAAAAAGTGGCAGTAAATCCATATCTTATTGATGTCTAATTGTCTATTAATGTCTCCAAGACTCCAACCCAACTTTCTCTATAATAATTTCTTTTTATCTAATTTATCTTGTGTGTTTACTCCTGTCTACTTATTCCACAAAGCAACCCTAGCGCTGCAATATTAAGCTTATTTCTTATAGCTTATTAGTTATTACTAATCAACATTTATTCACACAGCATTGCTGATTTTATATTTTTTGTGGTCCTAACTTAACGATAAAATTAACATAAAATGATGTGTTATCATACAAATCTTTACAAGATAGACACCAAAAAAATCTTTACAAGATAAAAAAGGATAAAAGAATGTTTAATCATAATTGCATGTTTTTTTTTTTTTTGGGTGAATAATTGCATGTTTGATATATAGCAACTTGACAATTCTAGGCCTCGAGACTACAAATAAATATTCAAATGTGAGATCTTATACTCCCTTAAGCGCAAACAATATAACATTGTCCGAAGCTCGGGTATACGTTAAAAGTCCACCATTGGTAGATTCATGCTTCTACAATTTCTGACCAAATAACCACAAATTAAATTGGGTGGGAAAAAAAGTAGTTGATGCAATATGGTGTTTGAACATTAAAGCTTAGTCATTATCCATTTATTCCCGTTCATTGTTCTTTCCACTTACATTTTTCCTTTAAAACAGTGTGTAATCCTCCAGTTTTATTTGTCCTGGTAGATGATGGTGCCTGCCACAATTTGGAAAGAATAGTTATTACAAAATTTATTATTTATCATAAAAGTTAGGAATAACTACTATTTTGGTCTCTAAGATTTGGGGTCAAAATCGAAATCATCCCCAAAATAGTATTTATCCCTAAAAGTTATGAATTCTAATGAATTTTTTTATTTGGAGATAAATTTCCACAATTGGCTATAAGATAATGGACCAACCTTAATATCTTTAGGTGTATCATCTTTCCCTTTTCTAAATTTTGCAAGGTGCTGGTGATACTCTTCAAGCTCATTCTCCAACTTTTCAATGAACTGGCTTGTATGTTCAAGTGACTGCTCGTATCTATATTTCTCCAAGGCCTATAAATTTTACGTATACAAAATAAGTTAAAAACCATAAGCATTATGCAGAAAAAATAGAATCCACTACTTTTCGCAACAAAATATATTTCAACTTAAAACAATTGTCAACTACAAAGGAAGGATGCTACCCTTCTGAATGACAGAAATACACATAATCCAATGTTAAATATTATATATCATATTTATCAAGAACTACATTTGGTAAATGCATAACTAACACAGCTGAAATTACCTTTGCTTTTGATAATGTATCTGGAGGTGACATTACTTTTGGCTGTTCGTAATTCTTACCACGGAAGAAAATGATAGTATTATTAGGCTTGATGTCAATCACAATGCCTTTGCTCAGTCGAGCAAGCTCTTCAGCATATTCGTGAACCTGCCCAGGTTTGCAAGGTTTGCATATAACCTTTACTGTCTCATGATTCTTCCAATGAAGATGCATGTTAAGAACTACCCCACCAAACACTCCTCGTCTCCCAACCATAACAAAATGCTTCTTTTTCTCACCTGTTCGCTTCAGGTAATGCCTCTCTTCCTCAGTTAAAATTTCAGGATCAAATGTTTCTGCAGGGATTTTCAGCACATGATATTTCCTTAGCTTCTCAATCAACCATGTTTCTTTTCGCTTGGCCTGCAGGTTTATAAGTTAGAGAGGAAAATCAAACCTCACAGAAGCACTTAATTCAATTACAAGTGGATGTAGCTATGTTCTGATATCCAATTCCCAGATGGCAAAAAGCACTAGCATCACCTTTCAATCACAGATTATTAGAATTCACCCTAAGGATTATTAAAAATATGTAAAAAGTAAATTATCATTACTGAAAAATCAAGCAAATGAAACAGGGTACAAAAATTTACATTACAGAAATAAGTCAAGCCAACCTTTTCAAGCTTATATCTAATTCGAACCTCTGGATTTGGGGAATTCATCTTCTTTTTAGCCTTCAAGCGGTAGAATCTGAGCTCATTCAATTTAGCTTTTCTAGACATTTTCTTCTTTGGGCTCTTTTTTATGGAACTAATATCATCAGGTGACCCAAGAGAGAACCTCACAACATCATAATCAGTCTTCACCTGAACTGATTCATTACTTAGATATCTGGCAGGTTTTGAGTTTCTCAAAATATCAGGGATTCCAAATATATTTGATCTCTGCCAAAGATATCCCGATTGAGAAGGTAGATATGGAACCCTTGAAAGATGCCATGCTGTGTTGCAAGTTTGTGGATGTATGCACGTATGAAGAGTAGAAAACTGGAAACACCAACTTGCTGTAGGATATGATGCAATGGTCGGAAAATCCTCAACTAGACAGTATAACGTGAATAAGCTATCTCTGCATTTGTGAGAATAAGTAATCAGAAGCTAGGGCCTATGAGCTCTATAAAATTATTAGGAACTACAACAAATACATTCACAACAATGAATCAACTGCATACTGATGCTAGCTTGAAGAGTACTTAGGGGTCCCGATTCTAGTTGAGGAGAATGGAGAAAAAACAGTTATATAAGATCTTATGTTATATATAATGGCATGAAAGTAAGTCATATTGTAAAAAATATATGTTGTTGTGTTAACTAAAATTCTAACCCCCTTCCCTCTCTTTTTTCTCTCTTTCTCTTCTTGCTCTTGCCCTATAGGTAAAGAAAGCAAGTAGTAGGGATCAGAAGAAAAGAAAAAATCACAAGAAATAAATATGTAACTAAAAAAGGCATAAGATAGAAGTTAACCTCTTGAATGTACTTGAAAACCCATGCCTTGCAGCTCTGAATAAGGCCACAGAAAACATATAAGATCAAATCCAACTGAAAAATAACAAATGGAAAACTGATAAGGAAATAACGGATAGAAGGATAAAGAATTGAATTAACTAAAAAGTAGAGAAAAAGACCTGAAGGCTCTGGGATAGGCCTACTGAATGTGGGAGGAAAAAGAACTCAGGTGACGACGATTACTGACTCTTCAATGCTGAATCCTGATTCATCCAGTTATGGATTCCGATTATGCATATCTGTCGATTTAGATCAGACATTAAATAAATAAGTGATATAAGCAATCAAAAGGCAATTCATGATTACCAGTTTTCATATAACTAAGACAAACTGCATACATATATTAGTTTAAGAGAAGAAAAGTAAAGTTCAGAGGATATTACAAGCTATACAAGTTAGACTTGCCATGAGTGCCTACATTCATTAATGTGCAATGAGAATAGAATTAGCCAGTTAGGTAGTTCTTTGAAAAATAAATATGAGTCTGTTACCAACTTGACAAATTGACAAATTATTAACAAATTAACATGACAACAGCAAGAAGTGAACAACACAGCAACCAGCGGAAAGAAAAACTAGGCAGCAATAACAACATAGCAAAAAAATTTAATAAACCCAACAAGAAACAACTAACACAGCAGCAATTAACAAATTAACAACACAGCAACCAGCAGCAAGAAGTGAACAACACAGCAACCAGCAGCAACAACACAGCAGCAAGAAGTGAAAAACACTGCCAACACAGCAACCAGCAGCAAGAAGTGAACAACACAGCAAGGATCTAAGAGTAGAGAACTACACCTACCAGAACTGAGGCACTGACGGAGACAGATGAAAGGCAAACACAGCAGCGGCTGGGCGGCGACCATAGCCACGGCTGGAAGGTGACTGGAAGGAACGAACGGAAGGAGAGGATGCTGTGAAGGCAATGGCGATGAGGAGAAGATAGGAAGGCGACAGCGGCGGGAGAGGTTGGCGGATTCTAAGAGAGGGAGAAGGAAACTCGTGGCTTCAGGAAGAGGAAGAAGGAAACAGCAAAATGCACGGTTGTTGGGACTTTTGAGAAGAGGAATTGAAGGTGCATGCTGGAAGAGAGAAGTGAGAACGGTGGCTGGCTGGGAGAAGTGGGGGACGGTGTCTCTGTGAGCAATAGAGGATGAGACGAAGTAACTTCTCCCTCTCTCATCCTTTCTCTTTTCATTTTTTTTAAATTTCTTTTTAATTTTTATCCGTTTTGGGTTTTTTTTTTTCAAGGTTTTAAAAACCGAACCAATTATTAAACCGTTCTAGTTACTAGTTTATTGGTTCAACTATAGTTCAACCGAAATAATCATTTTATAATAAAATAATAAATAAATTATAAATAAACACAGTAAAACATAATTAGAGTGAACTCAATATTTGTATGAAAATCTTAATTTTGCTGTTTGACTTGATAAATCTGAAAGAAAACATATGTAAAAAGATGATGGATTCAATGAAAATAAGCAAGCCCCACTTAAAGTGAAAACAAAGTCAAATATTTTTAAACCCAATGTTTACATCATAGAGTTTGATCATAGCTGCAGCAAATTGAAGCTAAAGCATGCCAGTTAATAGCTCATTACTCATTGAGCCCTCACTCTCATGAATCAGTAAACATCCCTTTTCTTAATCTGCAAAAATTTGTGACACAAGAAAATTGATCTAGCTTAGTGTGGTGAAATAATAAATTTAATGAGAAAACTTCTTGACAACAAGACAAATGATAAATCATACTCGTAACTACTTCATGCAAAATAAGGGCAACAAAGTTCACCAGATACACATATTCTTTGCCCTTACCAAACTTCATCTTAAGATGCAACAATGCAAAAGTTACATTACAAAAGTCATTAGCATCAAGGTTCTGAAAACCAAACCGATCATCGAACCGCTTTAGTTATTGGTTCACTGGTTTAGTGGTCCAATCGGTCCAACCGTGATCCAACCGAAAAAATCGTTTTATATTAAAATAATAAATAAAATTATAAATAAATACTTTAAAACATAATTATAGTCTAATATAAACTTTAAAATATCTTCTAAATTTAAAACACTACATGAAAAGTTATCAACCACAATCTTAAGATCTTTAGATAGTACAAACTTAAATATTTTAATAAACTGAAGCTTTTGCTTTCAAAGTTTGCTATAAGAGAGACCAAAATTCTTTCTTCATCCTATAAATGTTTGCTTTGATGACATTAATCAATAAAACAATTACATCCAAAAAATATCAAACCATTTCCAACTCTAGTTTAAATTTGTCCAAGCAACAAAGAAAAAGAATGAAGGTTCCTCGAAATAGCAACTGTACAATCCACATCATTTAACACAAACTAAAAGTTCAAAAATCTCGTTCTTCCATAGCTGCAGGCTCAAAGCTATCGCCAGCTAAATCTAACCTACCACCTAACATATCACAAATTTCTAATCAAGAGGAGACTCAAACTTGCAGGCTCACAGAATTGTATTCACTTGAGGAGACTCAAAACAAATCAGGAAAATCAAAAGGATTTCACAATAACCCAGAGCTAAACTTGACATTTTAATGCTCCTTCATCGTGTTACTCAATAAATCATCAAAACAGCCACAATCCAAGCACATGTGTATCACAAAACGTGACCCTACACTTGTCTACTTTGCCATTTAACAGTGCTGGAAACACAAAACAAAGTTACAGGTAAATTCTAGTTTCTAACCCTGCCAACCCAAATTTCAGCACCTCTAAATTCTATTAAAAGCTCAGTTACTAATATGCAAGGTCAATTATTAGAGCGTGATCCTCAAAATCTTAGTAAAACAACACATAATTTCGATTAAGCAACATTAAGCCAAGATAATCCGTATTGATCAGCATCATGCCATAATTCATCTTTACTGGCTGAGGTATTATTATCAACAATTATTCAACCCACTATCAATAGCAAGGTTCACAGATTAACTAACAACAATTATTCAAAATTATCCACAATCCTAAAAGAAAAAATCACAGCTCACAGATAAACTAACAAGAAGAAAATTAATAGTTCACAGTTCACAAAATTAACAAAAAAATAATAATAATAGTTCACAGTTCACAATTCACAAAATTAATGAAAAATTATTCAATCAAAGTTACAAAAAAAAAAAAAATTGAATACCAGGGACTGAGGGAGCGGAGAACAGGGCAGAGCTGGCGCATGAGGGGGACAGGGAGCGGTGGAGCACGATTGAAGGCTGAAGGTGGAACACAGCTGGCGCCGGCGGGACGACTGTGCGATGGAGGGGAAGGAAGTTGCGATGGATGCTGCGCAACGGAGGGGAAGGAAGATGCGACGGCGTGACGGTGACTTCCAAGTTCGCAATTGCATTGGCGGTGGCAGCAGACGGTGGCTGGACGGGAGTGACGGAGGAGCAGAAGCTCGATGAGAGGAGCTCGGACTGGCTGAGTGTGAGAGGCAGGAGCGCGTTTTGGTTAGGGGACAGGGGGATTAGGGCTGGGGATGGTAAGGGTTACCTCCCGTGCTCAATATGCTGCAAAACGGCGCGCTGTAAGCTTAATTCAAAAAATCGGTCGTGTTACAGTTCGGTTCGACCGATCAATTTTTGGCTAATTTGACGGTTCAAAGACGATTTTTGAATTTTTCGATTTTAATATCTGACCGATTCGTTTTTCTTTTCGGTTCACAGTTCAATCGGTTCAACCAGTCTGTTCAAATCGGTTTTTAGAACCTTGATTAGCATGATAAGAAAGTCAAAGTTTCAGAAGTACATACACGATAAATAGTTAAATTCATAAATAAAGAAACAAGTCCACCTATTAGTTACCTCTTAAAAACTCTATATCTTCATCTACACAAGATTAAGCAATTGATCATAACCTTTTAGAGTTCCTGTCACTGTAATTCAACAAAGTAAAATGTAATGAAAGTATGTATAAGAGTCTGCAACCATTTTAATTCAAGAAAGATGCACAAAATCTCAACTTAGAATTGATTAGCAAATGTTCATAACTTGCAGTTGAGCACTATTCATTTGAACTCAAAATAAACAGCAGTGATTTAAAACAAAAAAATATTGCCAAACTGACACGATATTTTGTTCCGAAAGATAGGACCTACATCAAGATTCAAGAGTAAGCATAACAGAATCAAGAACATCATCAACAATCCTAAACCACAGTAATAATTGAATAAAAATCACATATTAACAATCCTAAACCAATTAAAACAACAATAATCGTAAAATATTACCTTCTAGAGCACAGAGGTGAGGGAGACGATGGAAGGCTGGACCGGGCAGAACTGGAGAAGAGGTATCCCGGACTGCCGCGGAACTGAAGCCGAGGAGGATGGTGCACAGTGGAACTGGAGCAGAGAAGGGGGTGTGCGGTGGAACTGGAGCAGAGGAGGGTGGAGGGTGGCAGAACTGGAGCGGAGAAGGGCTGGAGCGAGATGGAACAGAGCCGGCGTGGCAGAACAGCGGCTGTGCGGCAGAGGAACGACGCGAGACGAGTTACAATGGGGACAGCAGCTTCGTGCACTGTCAGAGATGATCGTACTGGGAATTGCGGCCTCGAGCAGTCGCGACTTGCGATGGCGGCAGTGATACGGCGGTGGCAAGACGGAGCAAGTTATAGGACTTCTTCTGTTGAGGGAGTGAGGGAAGAGATCGAGAGGAAGGAGATGCTGAGTAAGTGAGTAAACTGCTGAGCTTAGGGAACCGAATCATGGTTCTTTTTTTTCCTTCCGTTAATGAAACGGCGTTATTTTCATATAAAATGTGAAAATCGGATGGATTCCGATTCGGTTCGACTGGTCGATTCCTGTCCGATTTGGTAGCCCGACGGCAGTTTTTAAAACAAACGGTTATGGTTATTAGCCAAACTACCTTTTTTTTTTTTCGGTTCATGGCTTGATCGATTTGACCAACCAATTCGAACAAGTTTTTATAATCTTTTTTTTTCCTACTCAAAACAAGCCATTTTGGCCTTAGTCCAAAAATCCAGTATTTAATCCAACTATAAAAAAACACGCAAGTATTAACCTTCCTCATAAATATATTACTCTTTCTTTTCCATTCTTCTTTTCTGTTCTTTAAATAAGTTCAGTCAAAATGTCTAGCGATGAATATATTTTTTGGAGTGTATATCCTAAACAGTGATGATGGTGCTGTATTTGAAAGTGATACTTCTATCTTTTTACGTACTCATCGTTTAAATTCTCTATTTTGAGTTAAATAGTCTACTATTGACGAGTATGGGTACTAATGCGACAACGGAGGTTCAAATAGTTGAGTATAGGTTGTTAGAACCGATGGAAAATAGAGTATTTTGTTTTCATAATTTTTGGCTCGATGGCAATGAGCATTTGTGCCTAATGTTTGATGTCCATGGGATAATCATGGCCCGTCAAGTGATGGAGCCTTCTATGGAGGTTGTGATGTAGGTGGCAGTGATTCTGGGTATCCAAATTTTGTCCAAGATGATACACTTCTTGCACCACCCCTTTTGCACTGTACTAGTCCAGTGGAACACATGAACATGGATATTGAGGAGTCGGATGAAAAATACGTTACAGGTAGTAGTGAAAGTAGTTATACTGAGCATGAGAAGGAATTTATACCTGGGACTCTGGTAGGTGGAATAGTTCAATACCTTGCCCCACAACCAGTTTCGGAATTGCCAATAGTAGCTGACCACCATCGCATGCTGAATCTTGACGCAATGCATGAGGATACTCCATTTTTCAATATGGGGGCAGATGATTACAACACAGACGACAGCGCGAAATTTCCTATTGGTCGTAGATTCAAGAGCAGGGGAGCTGTCATGCTAAATGTGAAGAATTACAGCATTCGGAGGAGTTTCGAGTATAGGGTTATAGAGTCTGATAGAGAAAAGTACCATGTGCATTGCAGACAATTTGCAACAGGATGTCCTTACAATTTCCGTGTTGCACTCCGACAGAATCTTGGATATTTGTAAGCTACTACCTGATGTCTCAAGTAAGTTTATTCTTGTTTATCATGATTATTGTGGAAGAACGTATAACGATCACATTTTAATCTGATAGGGAGGTGCGTAAGTTTGGAGGATCACACATTTGTTTAGCTTCCATCATGTCTTAGGACCATCAACAGTTTTGGGCAACAACCTCGTTTTTAGTATCATCATGCCTCTTATATAGTCTAACCCATCTATTACTATCCATGTCCTAAAAGGTGTAGTTAAGTAAAGCTATCACTTCAAACCCTCATACAATAAGGTTTGGGAGGCGAAGTAAAATGCAATTGCCTAAATCCATAATTATCGGGAGGAGTCACATAAAAAGGTTCCAATGTTGTTGCAAGTATTGCAGAGTTGTTGTCCCAGTATGATGATTGATTTCAGTTCGGTACTATATTATGGTGGACACTTGGTGGTTCGCAATTGCTGCCAATTTAACAAGGTCTCTTGGGCCTTTCTTACTTGTGTTGAGGCTTTCAAGCACCACAAGCCCTTTGTATCTGTGGATGGCATGCACCTGTACAATAAGAATGGTAGTATGTTGCTACTTGCCGTGACATAAGACGGTAATAGTAACATACTGTCAATTGCTTTTGCTATCATTGAGTTTGATATGATTGACGTGTCTTAAGACCATCAACAGCTGGACAGCAACCTCGTTCGTAGTGTCATCATACCCCTCATACAGTCCAACCCATCTATTACTATCCCTGTCCTACAAGATGTAGTTAAGTAGACCTATCACTTCGAAACCTCATACAATAAAATTTGGAAGGCGAAGTAAATGCAATTGCCTAAATCCATGATGATTGGGAGGAGTCAAATAACAAGGTTCCAGTGTTGTTGCAAGTATTGCAGAGTTGTTGTCCCAACACGATGACTGATTTCAGTTCAGTACTGTACTGTACTATGATGGACCACTTGGTGCTCCGCGATTACTGCCAATTTGACAAGATTTTTTTGGGTCTTTTCTCATTGTCTTGAGGCTTTCAAACACCACAAGCCCTTTGTATCTGTGGATGACATGCACCTGTACGACAAATATGGTAATATATTGCTATTTGCCATGACACAAGATGGTAATAGTAACATATTGTCAATTGCTTTTGCTGTTGTTGAGTTTGAGATAACTGAGTTGTGGTCGTTTTATTTTTTACCAATCTAAGATGACATGTCACACCATAAGAAGAACTTTTGATTATATCTGATAGGTCCCAACCGATCGAAGTCGCACTGCATGTCAACGACAATTGTTGGAAGCCTCCTAGTACTTATCATGCATACTGTGTCAGACACATAGCAGCGAACTTCATGACCCATTTCAAATCTGCAGAGGGAAAGTGATACTTGATGAATGCTGCATAAGTGCATATAATCCAAGTAAGGCATGATACGAATGATGTATGGATGCGTTGAAGGGTTTATCCTGTGAGATATTAGACTAGGCCAACAGATTTAACTAGGAGATATGATTACAACATTGTGATAGCGATTGTAAGTTCAGTCACATGACGACAAACCTCTCAGAATGTATGAACGCATTGCTAAAAGGTATGTGATATTTACTGGTTGAAGAGAGAAGTGTAGAGAGGGATTGCACGAAGAAAAGATATAGATGACATTGCACGTTAGATTTGAATTGATTTACTTCGTCAACTAGGCAAGGTTAGGTCTCCCAAGTTTTAACCCATAATCAATTGAGTAGTTTGATTGAATAGTTTTTATTTTTCGAATCTGACTAATCTACTATAAAACCAAGACAAAATTCATCAATTTTTTTTTTCAGACTAGTCTTTGGATCAAACTGAGCCACATACACCCCTACTAGGTTTCATTGTGGTCTAGTCCTATAGGCAGCATTTGTTTGTCGTCCATGTATGTCTACTAGAGACATGGGCACGGTGGTACGCGTACATCGTTTGTTTTATAAAACATAAATTTATTACGAACACGGTTACACACACTATAGACATATAATTTGTGTCTCTTCAAAAGAGTGAGACACGACTTTTTAAAGGTGGACATAGAATCATAATAAAATGTTTAGACAATTTTATCTTTAGTTAATTTATAAAATTCCTAAATCTACCCTCATATCTACTTTATCCCTTCCCACTTCTACACCATCATCTTCTTCATCTTTCTTCTTTTCCAAACCACTTTATCTTCTTGAATCCATACCTCTATAACAATCATTGCCGCTCCTCTGCCAAAATCGCTGCCGCTTCTCTTCCAAAACCGTTGCCGCCTCCTTTACTGGAACCGCCGCCGCTGCCTCTCTCAAAATCACAGAGTCGTCGCTTTCACTGACTCTGTCAGATTTGCCACCGCTGTCTCTCCCAGTTTAGTAAATCAAACTGTCACTATCGTGCCTTTTCGAGATTCGCCATCGCTGCCTCTCCCAGAATCGTAGAACTCTTCTCTTTGCCTCCGCCAGAACTACCATTGCCGCCACCTTTGCCAAAATCACCACTCTTGCCTCCTGGAGTTGCAGAACCGCCGGTGCTGCAACTTTTGCCAAAATTGGTGCACTGCTTCTGCCAGAAACGCCTCAACCAATGCATCCTGTCAGATCTATCTTTCTATTTTTACCTCTGTTTCCATCTGTATCTCTTCCCTTGGTTTTCTATTTTTTTACAGAAAAAATTAAACATTTAATTGAAGCTTGATTGATGTTTGTTATATCTGTGTCATTTTGTTTTGATTAAATTTTTTGATTAATTTAGAAGTTATTAATAGTAACAGAAAAATTGTGGTGATAGTGGCAGTTTAGATAATAGTAAAGAAAAAATAGAGTGGTGGTATTTGTGATAAAAAATAATATTAAAATTTTTATATGGTTATTTTATCGTTTTATTTTTGTATTTAATTATTAAACAATTTAAAAATTTTGTTTCTCATTATGTCTATATCTTCAATGTTTATATTTATGTCTTAAGCCATTCATGAACTAAACGTACCTATATTGTATGGTACAACCTTCGATTCTAATAGTGTTTATTAAGATCTAATCTAATTAAGTTGAGCTCAATTAGGATTGGTATATATTACTCTACATTTTATCGAAGAATACATATTAGTAAGTTATAGATGGATCACGCACAAAAAAAGAACCAAACTTTGTTATTTAGTGATGATTAAATATCTCTTATAATTTTAAAACGAAAAGAATACTTAAAAATAAAAAGCAAGAGAGCTAGAACTGGAATAATTTAAGTTCCATAACAATAATTACTATAAAATATTTTCATAATTAGAAGCATGATTGTTAAAATTTGGTTAGATTTATACAAATCATATCAACTTACTTAAAATCCAAGTTTCAGTAAATTCAAATAAATACATCAAGAGTTTACTGTTACATCTTTTTCTTAAATTGAAGTATACATAAAGTGGAAAATGATATTTTACATATAAAAAAATATAGGGTGTTTTCCTAAATCATGCCGCTGTTAGTGATGAGCATACCCATATGGTATTTCATAAACACTTAAGAAATTTATTCTATGCTTCTTTTAGTTTTTTACAGCAAAAATAGATCACAAAGAAAAAAAAAAAAAGTAGAAGTTGATGATAATAACATGTGCCACAAAGTTGAACCATTTATAATTCAAATTGGAGACTGGACAATGAGAAATATTAACCATTTATGCCACGTGTCACAATGCTATTTGTTCACGTGTCATCTACTATATTATCGTTATATGTGTATTAAATTGGTCTCTTACTTTGCATCAAATAACTCATTTTAGTTCATGAAATTGAATGTTGTGCACCAAATTAGTCTTTTTATCAGTTTTTTCTCATTTTTTTTATAAATTTAAAATTCTCAATATTTTTTTATACACAAATTTATATTGATTAATAGTGTAATATATGAAAAAGCTACCTAACTAAGTTATAGATAAAATGAATTATTATAATTTGCAGTATAAATCTATCTTATTAATTTAGTGAGAAGTCAATTATATGGAAAATCGGACATTCTTAAAATAGATGGGAATAATGAATTTATATTAGTTAATAAGTGCCTTATCAAGTATTCTTAAAATATTTATTAAAGATTTAAAGTGTTAAATATTAAAAAAATTGTATTAAGGAATATTATTATACTCTTAACTTACACTCTTTACTAAATCAATTAAAAAAATTGTATAATTAAAACTAAAATTTAAAAAATATTTTATAAAAACACTTGTATTTAAATAACTTGTGAAAAAATAAAATTAAAATTAGTGTATTCAAATATACAATGAGAATTTTAAATTTATAAAAAAAATGAAAAAAAACTGATGAAGGGACTAATTTGATGCACGACATTCAATTTCAAAAACTAAAATGAGTCCGTTAATGCAAAGTAAGAGACCAATTTGGTGCACATGTAACGATCACATAGTGGATGACACGTGGACAAATGGCATTGTGACACATGACATAACCTGACACGTGGAAAAATAGCATTGTGACGCATGGCATAATCATCCACGCCAGCATGCCACGTGTCATTGACTGACACATCATCATACTGTTACACGTGGCCAAACCATGAGGTGACACGTGTCACCAAAGGTTAACAGCAAGCCACGTCAATGCGTCATTAACGAAAAACGGGTCAGAGACTAATATAGTAATATGGTGCAATTTTTTCAATCTTAGGAATGTAATTGGTGCAATTGAAATCTCAAAAATGATTTGTGTACGGCGTCAATCTCACGAACTACTGTGGGAATTTAGTCCGCCAACAAATAAAACAATCCCAAAATAACAGACAAAATTAAAGGAGAAAAAAAAAAATGAAACACCTCCATTTATTTTTCCCAAACAAATGGATGGAACATGGAAGAAGCATTTTATTGAAGAGAGGATATGATCTCCACAATTCTCAAAAATAAAGAATAAGAAAAAGAATTATAAATTGACCAATAGAGAACTGACAAAAGATAAGAAATGGTAATTGAAAACTTGAGCAAATAGTGCAATTTAAGCTAGGCAGTATGCACTATTGCATTATACATATAAGATTTGACCGACTTGATTTGATTTGTTTGTTGAAAAAAGAACAAAATAAAGTCTTACAATTCATCTAAAACTAGCAAGTTTGAATAATATGGAGAATTCTGTGAATTAAGTTGGAAGCTTTTTGCCTTGGCAGAGGGGTATCGTGATATATGGTGCGAGAAACTAATTGACTGGAGGTTTATCAGCTGCTTCAATCTTGCAAGGTGATTAATGTCATGACTCATGATTATGTGATGTGGAGTGCCAATATTTGTGGCATATCAAATGGCGGAAATTGGGGCTTCATCCCCTGCTTCCTTAGCATATAGACCTTTGCCTAGATTGACATCATTGTTATTTTTATGAAAACCCACCCAATAATTTTGAATTTTGATGCGTTATATTCCATAAAGGAATCCCTCTATTGCAATTCCAAGAGCTAAACTCTAATTTTATACCTAATTTTCACAACTTGTGTGTATTAGCCACTATATGGCAACTTACACTGTTACAGTTACATATATAGGATATATTACAAGATGATATTTCGTTTTCTTCCTCAATTGGCAAGAAAATATTTCAATCTTTTTGAGAAAACCAACCTGTGAAAGCACCAATATATCCAAATGAGTGAGCATGAATTTAACAACCCAGCATAAGCTCACATGCTTCCCTCTTCCCCATACAGATAGGCATAGGATTATACTCCATACAGTCACAGTTCATACAAATCAGACGCATCATAGCCATTCCTCCATTTTCCATCAAAAAGCTGCGGCTACACCACATGCTCCCTACCCCCGGTCCCACAACTCTCCTTTCCTCCTATTCCACGTGTTCCCCACCAATTGGCGGTGCCAGTCACATGCTCCCATCATACTAACTTTGACCCGGTCATAACACCACACCCGAACAAATACCCGTTTCCCATTTCATTTCAGTCTTCGTTCCAATTTCCATGTCTGCATCGGGCTCCGAAAACCCAACCATTAATGTTTATCCACGTGCCAACAATGCATTGGAGAACTCCCTGGAATCCAAAGATGCTTTCTCGTTCTCGTTTATATAACTAACCACCTTGACGGTTTCACCTTCATCACTTCACTCACACACTCCCTCACTTGGCAGTTGGCATTCCTCACAAACTAACACCACCGCACAGGGGCAGAGTGGGCAAAACACCAAAAAGAAAAGAAAAAATGGCGCCAAATGCCCTCTCCTATGCTCCCGCCTTTCGGCATCCTCTTCTTCGAAGGCCAGCGCTCCGGCAGACTCCCACCCGACCAGCGCCTCCGATGGCGCCACGACTCCGCATTACACGACGGCGCCACCGCCGGAGTAATCACGCTACTCTGTCATAATCTACCATTATTTTTCACAATGTAGCACTTTAATGACCTGCATTATGTTGTTTTCTGTGTTTTGGTGTTGCTCACTGGCAGTTGGACTTGACTGGAGGGTACTACGACGCCGGGGACAACATCAAGTTCGGGTTTCCGATGGCGTTCACTACAACAATGCTGGCGTGGAGCGTGATAGACTTCGGGAGGAGCATGGGGCCTGAGCTCGGGAACGCATTGAAGGCGGTGAGGTGGGGAACGGACTACCTGCTGAAGGCAACGTCGAAGGTAGGGACCGGTGTGGTGTTCGTGCAGGTGGGAGACCCTCTCTCGGACCATAACTGTTGGGAGAGGCCAGAGGACATGGACACTCTCCGTACCGTTTACAAGGTGGATGGGTCCCACCCTGGCTCTGACGTGGCAGGAGAAACGGCCGCTGCACTTGCCGCTGCCTCCATCGTCTTTAGATCACGTGATCCCGCTTACTCTAGACTTCTCCTCAATCGAGCCGTTACGGTACAGTCGCTTTCATCCCTCACTCTCATTCTACTCTTTCTTCCCTATTCCATTTTTCTTAACTTTTCTTCCTTCCTTCCTTTTACCCTCGCCTTTAACTTGTTCGCAACTGTGGTAAGTTTGAAAAGTGATTCGTAAAAGAACAGACAACCACCCTATACTTTACTGGGAATTGTGTTTTTTGACTTTTTCCTTTTCTCCTGTATTTGTATTTTCTTAAAATAAATATATATGCATAGCAGAGACTAGAGAGTAGAGTAGTGTAGGACTGTAGGTAGTACGTGAGATTAAAAAAAAAAAAGTGAAAAATGACATTTAATGGTAATTTGACTAATTTCCGTTAAAATATCGCGAGAAAATAACGGTTGGTTTGGTTGGGGTGAGGATGCAGGTGTTCGGGTTCGCTGACAGGCATCGTGGTGCATACAGTAACAGCCTAAAGAAAGCAGTCTGCCCATTTTACTGTGACGTCAATGGGTACCAGGTGCGTGTGTGAGAGAGTTGAGTGATAATCATGGATGTATCTAATACTAGCCGTCCGATTGGATGAATCTGATTGTTAATTTATCAGGACGAGCTGTTGTGGGCAGCAGCGTGGTTGCACAAGGCGTCGCGTAGGCGTCAGTACAGGGAATACATTGTAAGGAACGAGGTGGTATTGAGAGCTGGGGACACCATTAATGAGTTTGGTTGGGATAACAAGCATGCCGGGATTAATGTTCTCATTTCCAAGGTAGCATCCTCATCCTCCATATTTACTATTAGTATTTAGTACTACTACACTGCCCTGTATCTGATTTGCAACTTACAACTACATTTCGATTCCATTCTACTGCTAAGTGCCAACTTACTTTAATTACAGTAATTAATTAATAATTAATTGTTAGTATTCCTTATATAATTGAGCTGCTCCATTTTCGTTACATATTATATACTATTGTTTGTGGTAATCAAAATTGCTTTTGTCATTTTATGGTTGTATTTGGTTCTTCTTGTCTTGTGCACCCCGTTGGGCATGTGGGGGTACTCTGCCACTACTCATTC
This sequence comes from Arachis ipaensis, assembly GCF_000816755.2. NCBI lineage: Eukaryota > Viridiplantae > Streptophyta > Magnoliopsida > Fabales > Fabaceae > Arachis > Arachis ipaensis. The sequence goes on from NC_029787.2 coordinate 127,926,450, forward strand.
ATTCAATCTAGCTGCACAATATAGGATAAAGTTCTACTCATCACGTGCTACGTCCAAATTGATTTACTTTTTTTCCCCTTTGTATGGGACTCCCATTCTTGCTGCTTCCTTCTCAATCTGTACACTTATCATATTATTAATCATTGATCATCACAAGCACAATAGGGAATTTAACACCTATAATATTCTTTCTTTACACCACACTAGCTTTTCTGTTTGTATGTTAAATTTTTATATCTATGATAGATTTAGATCATCTACTTTATTTTATTTTACTTTAAATAAGTTTTTTGAGTTTTATAACATACATGAACTATTACAACGGGCGTTTATTTTAAAACATACAAATAAACAACTTTAATATATAAACGGGCATAATGCTATATATTTAGGGAGTTGTTCATTTCTTGTACAGATCCCATGTTTTTCTACGAGACTTAACTGTATTTGTCTCTTTCATTCAATGCCAAACTCATGCCACAAAAATGGTTCATCTCAAAACAGTTGATATAATAAATAAAATAGGTTTTGCCAAATTAAATAAGCAAAATACAATGCACCAGTAGGGTTATCTCTTTTGCAAGCTCCATTGGTTGTTTTAAATAATGTGGAAAAAATGTAACAAAGAGAAAGGAATCTTAAATTTGACTTCATCTTATTGGTGGGTCATAAAAGGAATGTAGGTGATAGTAATAAGCTTGTTTGCATATGTATGGTACAACTTTAGATCACAGATAAGGAATGGGAATAATACAGACTGGATTTAAGAAAAGTTTTATCCTTTTATTCATGATTCATGAGTATAATGGAAGGAAAGTCAAGATGGCATTGAGAAAAGGGGGTGTGAAACGCTGATGATTGCACATGATATGGTGATTGTATGTGAGTTTAATGTGAGCACTAGCTTTTGTTATTATACAGGCGGGGACATTCCCTAATAATTGGTACTTGAAAGTAAATTATAGTATTGGAAATACCACTAGAATAGATTTGTTTATGGCATTAAAATATCAAGGGGGCAAATTTGTCTTTAAAATGGGTAAAGATTAGACTTGAAGGATATGTAGAGTGTCCTGTCTCTTCATTCAGAACCAAAATTAAGTGGCCAAAATGTAAGCACTCCGTATCGTCAGCATTTGGAACATAAAGTCTTGTCCTTAATTATTTTCATCCTATCAGATCTGGCAAATGGATGGGTCCCGGTACTGCATCATGCATGTGCACCATACTCTCAGCCATATTTTCTGCACAATCACTTTTCTTTCACTTGAATTGATTTTGATCCTGTGACTTTTTGTTTAAGCTCTCATCGCTATCACTTTTCTCCCTGTTCTGCACATTATGCGTTTTATGTTCAGATAAAAAAAAATTTAAAACGTTATCAATGGTTTTTGTTCTTGATGCTGTTGAAGTAGTTATCGGAGTCATGTTCATATACTACCAGTAACTTGCACCTTCAGCGCCACATAACACCATGGAATAATGCATAAATGAATACATATTTTTCCGTAGGAGGTGTTGATGGGAAGAGCAAACTATTTTGCGTCGTTCAAGCAAAATGCAGATGGATTTATTTGTTCGATATTGCCCGGAATTTCCCACCCTCAAGTTCAGTATTCCCCAGGTATTTCCTCATTTCTTTATTGTCTTTTCTAGAGAAAAGCGATTGCTCGCGTGTTTATTGCATGTAGTAATGTAAACAATGATTACCAGGCATCCAAAGCCATTAATTATCCCTTGCTTTTGTAAGGGCAAACAACAGAAAAGAAAAAGGCTTTGATTGAGCTTCGTATGCAAATCCGTGCATTGGTAATTCTGCACAATTATTTTAGTAACAAGGGCAGTTGGCCTTTGTTTTTTATTTTTAGGTGATTACTACAGTACTTGTATATAATTATTTAATTTAAAAATATAAAAATAAATAATTTGTAAATATTTAATACTTACTTTTAAAAGACAAGTTAGCAAATTCAATATCCAATTCAAAGAGAAAAAAAAAAATGTCGTATTTTTATTTTACTTTTTCCCCAAAAGCTAACTTATCCTCTCTTTTGATGGTATAATTGAAAAAGGTGGTCTTATTTTCAAGGCTGGAGGAAGCAACATGCAGCATGTAACGTCCCTCTCTTTTCTGCTCCTAGCCTATTCTAACTACCTAAGCCACGCCAATAAGGTTGTGCCATGTGGCGAGACCACTGCCACGCCAGCTTTGCTCAAACACCTTGCTAAACGCCAGGTCAGTGGTAACTTCATTCATTTATTCATTCATTTCTGCTACTGTTAATTGGGACCGAGCATCAGCTTCATACAACCGTTGATTGATTAGGGTCCAGTCAGTTCACACCGGGACCAGTTTCTAGTTTCCAACATCAGACAAAATTAACGGCTACAATTTGTCCTTTCTTTAAATTAAGTAAAATAACATCATCACGTGACATGCGTACAGTATAGTAATAAAATTATTATGTGGTTCTGATGGTGACGTACTAATAATGTGATGGTTACTAGGTGGACTACATTCTTGGGGATAACCCAATGGGAATGTCGTACATGGTTGGATACGGTGCTCGCTACCCACAGAGGATACATCACCGGGCCAGCTCGCTCCCATCGGTGGCGGTCCACCCAGCCCACATTGGATGCAAAGCTGGATCTCGATATTTCCTTAGCCCAAATCCCAACCCGAATGTATTGGTCGGAGCCGTGGTTGGTGGGCCTAACAACAACACAGATGCTTTCCCGGATTCCAGGCCTTTCTATCAGGAGACTGAGCCCACTACATATATCAATGCCCCTCTAGTGGGCCTGCTCGCTTTCTTTTCAGCCCACTCTTGAATCTGTAAAATGTATTATATTTTAGTTTATTGTTGCTAGGTGGTGCGCATATGGTCACCCTGCTTTGCTTCCTAAGGGTAAAAAAAGAAAAGAAAAATCAAAATGAAATGAAATGGAGAAGAATGCTTGTGTTAGTAATAGTATATCCTGATTGTGGTTGTTTCCTATCCATTAAGTGAAGTGATAGTGCAATCCGTAACTAGTCTAGAAGTTTTTATGTAACCGGGACAAAGTCTAGAAATTGGAAACTCTGCTCTTTTAAGGTTAAATGTTTTCAGTTTTATTTTTCACTATCAAATGCACACTGAAGTTCATCAATGTTAAGTGGAAGCTATTAAATCCTCAACAATTTGAGAGTTTGATAAAATTCGTAGAGTCCCACGAACAAAAAGCATGGTGTGACTTCAGAAGATAATCCCAAAAAGACACATTTTTTGTACGGTGATACCATAAAACACCATTTATCTAAAATCGAAATGCCCCAGTATACAACAAAAAGAATGAGGCATTGTTTTGGGACCTACTACTTGTGTGCTAACTGCTAAGTGGTAAGTGCTGACCAGAAAAGAGGAATACATTCATTGGGCATTTTGTTTTTACTGAGCACACATTTCACGTAAAGGTGAAACAGATAGTAGGCTTAGATTCAACGCCCACATAAGTTGGGCTCAAAATTGACGCTAATAGTAGTGTATGTAAAGGACTTGGGCTTTATAAGTTAGAGGGAAAAGAAAACTAGTTTTTGTCCCGCGAATGAACCTGCCGGAAACCTCCATGTAGGGATGGCAAAATTTCTCGAGATGCGGGGATCCCTGCGGGGACTGCCCCGAATGAGGATCCGATTGTGGGGAATTTTCCCCGCGGGGATGGGGATGGGGGACAAAATTTCCCCGAAGCAGGCGCGGGGACCCGAGCGGGGATCCCCGCCCCATCCCCGCTATTCTCCGAAATTTATGAATTCCTTGAATTATTCTTAATAGTTTATTTCTCAAATATGTTTTTTAGACATTTCTCACACACATATATATAAAAATCCAAAACTCCTAATATTTATTTGCATAACCTTTCTTCAATTCAGAGATTCCTAAGGCAGTCTATACTTCATCCAACCTCTCTGCAGCCACCCTCTCGTCACCCTTCTCACCGCATCGTAACACCTCACCGTGCCATCACCCTTACCGCATCGTAATTTCTTTTTGTGGCGTTCCTTTTCGTAACTCTGCCGTCGTGTCCATTCTCCTCTCTGTTGCCGCGTCTCCCACCTCGTCTATTACTTTGTTCTTTGGCTCGTCGTTGCGTCCCTATTGCGTTATTTCGAAAGAAGTCACCATCGTGTCATTTAGACTTTTTGTATAAAATCTTGCAGTTTTTTGTATAAGATAGATACTTGTAGCTCTATTCATATGGAAATTAATAATTAGTTAGAACTATTATGTACATGGAGGATGGGGTCCCCGCGGGGAATGGGGCCCTGTGGGAATGGGGATGGGGAGCAATATTCCCCCACGGCGGGAAATGGGGCGGGGATGGGGAGCAAATCTGAGGGCGGAGATGGGGAGCAGGGAGGCATCCCCCGCCCCCGCCCTGCCCTGCCCTATTGACATCCCTACCTCCATGGAAGAAGTTGATCAGCTACAAAAGCAAAAAAAAGCTACGTAATGACGGGAATGGATATGGAGGAGAAACTTCGAAGGTAGTTAGAGAGGAGGAGTGGATGTTTGACAAGATGACTTTTGCCGGAGCCAATGGTCTTAGAAGAACATATGCTGATTTAGTGATGCATGGAAGTTTGGAACCACACTTTGACTCTAAAATCGAGGAGGAAGAATCAGAAAAATCATCTGAAGATGAAGAAGAAGACAATATGGAGGAGGTGCTTGAAATGAGTCCGTTCTAGAGGGAAGCTTTAAAGAAAATAAAGAGGGAGGAAAGAACCACCCCTTCTATCTCTGCGAAACGACTCGAAAATGGAACTTTTAGCATCCATGTTAACATAACAGAAAAATGGAGGCTTGAGTGGCCATGAAAGAACACGTTTATAGTCAAGCTTTTGGGACGCAAGATTTTATATGCTGTTCTAAAGAGAAGACTAGAAATCATGTGGGCAAAAGTGGGAGGGCTAGACTTGATAGATCTGGGTAATGACTACTTTGTAGTCATGTTATTCAATGAAAGGCGGACCATGGCTGATTTACGACCACTATCTAACCATAAGGAAGCGGGTTCTAGATTTTAATATATTTTGCACCTCTATCAACAAGATAGCAGCTTGGGTAAGACTCCATGACTTGCCGATTGAATACTACAAGCGTTTTCTGGGAACAGTGGGAGACCATATTGGAAAGACACTTAAAGTTGATATGAACACAGTAAACCAGTCAAGAGGCAAATTCGCGCGCCTGTGTGTGGAGCTAGACCTGACCAAGCCTCTAGATGTAAAACATATGGTTAATGATAATACATATTTCATTGAATATGAGGGCTTACATATGATTTGTTTTAACTATGGACATTTTGGCCATGCTAATGAGGCATGTACACATGGAAACACTTCTGTATTTAACCATAACAATGCAGATAAAAACCAATAGCCAGGACAAGCAGTGGAGGAGCCCATGAAAAGAAACCAGGTGCAGAAAGAGGGAGACCAGAAGAGTGGAAAAGACAAGGATAAAATAGTAATTTCAGAAAATATAAATTATGGTGCTTGGATGATTGTACAAAAGCAAAGGAGGACAAAGAAAATAGTTGAAAAGGACAACCAGAACGTGAAAAGTGGGCACAAGCATAAGAGTGAAAAAAGTAGTGCACAAAAGGTGGACGACAAATTGAGATATGAGGTTCTATCCTCAGATACAACCAATGAGCAAATCATAGAGAATGATTATGATGAGAATGAGAATTAGCCTGCCACAAGAAAAGACAAAAATAATGAAGGCCTCAAGGAATTTCTTTCTGGAAGCCAAATGAGAAAAGCCCGTTCTGCAAACACACCTAGCCCCATCCATACATCCCCTAGCCTAATCACCGTGACCCAAAAAATGCAACCTGATCTGCTTCCTGAACCCAAAAAAAAAGTTCAAAATCTAAACTCTTCATTATCACTCATCACCTATGGCCCAAGACCAACCACTCCATGGCTCATACTATGAACCCAAACCAAGCGTCCCAAAACCAGCTTTATCCAACAATGCGATGTTAGTAGAGAAAACGATGGTCATGGAAATCCTGCTAGATCAAAACATTGGCCCAAAACCACCTAACCCACCTGAACTCAACTTTTCAGGATCTGACCTGGATGTGATAATGGCTGAAAGTACAACAACGATCCTAAATTGGAAAGAAAAGAAAGGCCCAGTAAAGGGCGAGTTGAATGGGGCCTAATTGGGCCTGTGTTTTAAACCAGTTCCCTAGCCAAGGGCTTTAAGCTCTTCCTTACAATGTGTTTAATATGATCATACTATTATGGAATGCGAGAGGGGTTGCAAGCCCATCCTTTGCTAAGACGTTGAAAGAGTATAACCTTCAGTATAAGCCCAACTTAATTGCCATACAGGAGACGAGATGCAGTAGACAAAATGCACTAAACTCCATCAAAAGGGTTGGTTTTAACTACCATCTTAGTGTGGATGCAAATCGATTTTCAGGAGAAATATGACTGACTTAGAACAACTTTAATCAAACTGTTCAGAAAATATGTCGGTGTGACCGAGCTTTACACACCAAGATTACTGATGACTCTGGAGTTTGGTACCTTACCATTATATACACTCACCCTCAAGAGAGCCGAAGAACAGATGTGAAAAATTTTATTAGCAAAATATCAGCAGACATACATCATCCTTGGGTTCTATGTGGCGACTTCAATGATATTAGTGATGCATCAGAGAAAAAAGGTGGAGCACATCCGGATATTCCCCAAATCAATAGATTCAAGCACTGGGTCGAAGCTTGTAATCTTATAGACCTGGGATATCAAGGAACAAGATTCACCTGGAGAGGTCCTGTCTGGCAGGATGGTTATCACATTTTCAAATGCCTTGACTGAGCGCTTTGCAATACTGATTGGCGCCTTCTGTTTCAAGATGCCATTGTGGAGACCCTCCCTCGAATCCACTCAGATCATCATCCAATTCTCACCAAGTGCAAAGGTAACCACCATTCCATTAGAAACAAGCCTTTTCGTTTTGAATATATGTGGATACAACATAAGAATTTTTCTTCTTTCTTGAATGAAAATTGGCACAAGGACCAGCCTTTAGCTCAATCAATCCAAAATTTTGTAAACAAGGTAAAGATCTAGAATCATCAGACTTTTGGCCATATTTTCCATCAGAAATGGTTGGTGCTTAGTAGATTGAAAGGCTTACAAAATTTTCCAAGATATGGGAGAAGTGAATTCTTGGACAGCCTTGAAGAAGAACTCAACAAAGAATTGGAGGCTATTCTAGATAAGGAGCAAGTTTTCTGGCTCCAAAAATCTAGAGAAACTTGGACGGTGGAGGGTGATCGTATACCAAGTATTACCATACAAAAACTATCATTAGGAGGCGCTGCACAAGATCCTCAAACTTCATGGACCTAGCGGGGAGTGGATTGATAATCAGGAGGACCTCAAGACTCATGCTATCCTTCATTTCAAAGTCGCTTCTAGGAACCTAACCGTAATAGAAAATGTGCTATTGATACTAACAATTTTTACCCCCTCTAAAGGAAGACAACATTCCCAAACTTAGAGCTTGTGTCACGCTTGAGGAAATTGAACAAGTGGTCTTTGCAATGGGATCACTAAAAGCACTGGGGGTTGATGGACTCCCTGTGGGTTTCTACAAAGAAAACTGGGTCATTGTTGGAAATAGCCTAAAAAAGTTTCTCATGCATAGTTGGCAAGTTTCCGAAACTATAGCTGATGTGAACAACACCCTCCTTGCACTTGTGCCAAAAATAAAACAACCTGAATTTGTTAACCAACTCAGACCCATTGCTTTATGTAACGTGTCCTATAAAACAATTACAAAAATCATAGCCAGCCGAATCAAACCCATCCTCGACAATAGAATTTTACCGGCTCAATCCAACTTTATCCCTGGAAGGAGGATCTAAGATAATATCATTGTTGCACAGTAAATCACCCATTCTATAAGGAGAAAATCAGGTAAAAAAGGATACATGACCATCAAGATCGATCTTGAGAAAGCCTATGATCACCTGAGCTAGGCTTTTATTGAGCAATGCTTAACAGACTTCTCCCTTCCCCCGAAAATCATTAAAATTGTCATGCGATGCGTCTGTACCACTAGCTTTTAGGTGCTGTGGAATAGAGAAGTAACAGAAAAGTTCTTTCCATCCTGTGGCATTAAACAGGGAGACCCGTTTTCACCCTATATTTTTGTGATATATCTAGACATACTTTCTCATCTTATAGAAGATATGGTTATGAATGGCAAGTGGAAGTCCTTTTCTCTGGGTAGGGGTGGGCCAACTATTTCCCACTTGATGATCTTATGTTGTTTGCAGAAGCAAGCTACGAACAAATAAACATCATCAAAAATTGTTTGAATACCTTCTGTGAAGCCTTTGGGCAGATTGTCAATGCCTAAAAAACCCAGATATATTTCTCTAGGAAAGTTCCTGAAAGCACCCGGAGAGAGATAATCCAGCTTGCAGGGTTTGAAGAAACAAAGAAAATAGGAAGATACCTCGGGGCATATATAATGGAAGGTCGAGGTAGCAAGAGGAAGTATGGGCATATCTTGGAAAAAGTTCAGAACAAATTGAAGGGATGGAAGCAAAAATGTTTTTCAATGGCTGGGCGAGTAGTACTTGCACAATCTGCCATTACCCCTATAACATATTTCACGATGCAACAAAATAGAAAAATTTCAACGGAGCTTTATCTGGGGATCGAATGACCAACAAAGAAAAGGCTCACCTTGTCAGTTGGAGTACTATTTGTTTACCAAAAGAAGCTAGAGGCTTAGGCTTCAAAAGACTATATTTGATGAACTCGGCATTTCTAATGAAGTTGTGTTGGGGCCTGATTAATAATCCAAACTCTCTCTGGGCCAAGATTCTTTGGGGAAAATATGGAAACATGAGAGAAAGCATTTCAGGTGGTAGTTCAAGCCTCTGGAAAGCCTTGCATAAACTTTGGCCTCAAATACAGAAAGGAGTGATCCATAGAATTGGCAATGGCCAGAACACGAAGTTCTGGACTGATTCCTGGCTCCATATGGATGGTTGCCTTCTTGATTACAATGATCCAAACACTAATATTGGTGAAATCAATGCCCGGGTGAGTGATTTTGTTATACCCTCCCAATAGTATAGCTTGGAAGCATTATCCGGATGGTTGATTTTCTGTAAAGTCAGGTTATCAAAATCTCTTCAACACCACGTCGGCCATGAGAAGGTTTGGCAGAAAATCTGGTCTTGGAAAGGACTGGAAAAAATAAAACTTTTCATATGGCAAGCCACACATGATAGACTGCTCACAAATAATAAGAGACATAGATGGTATGGGTCTCACCTGTGTGTCAATACTGTCAAAACCATATTGAGAATACTATTCATATCCTTCGAGATAGTCGAGGGGCAAAATCGATTTGGGATAAGCTGGTTTAGCCAGGTGCAATGAATCTGTTCTACAACCAACCTGTCAAAGATTGGATATACACTTGTCTAGAGTTGAACTTGGGGAGACCTAGGCAGACTCAATGGAGGAACATCTTTGCAGTAACGTGTTGGAAATTATGGCAATGGCAGAACATGGAAATCTTTCAACCTGATTTTCAAAGACCTCCCACAACAAATAGAATCATTCAAGATTACGCCAAGCTCATTCAAGAAGTTTTTACTACCAAAAACAAAAACAGAATATTCATAATGGCTGACAAAACAAACATAAAATGGTACCCACCACTAGAGGACTGAATTAAAATTAATACTGATGGTGCTGCTAAAAAGAACCCTAAAAAGGCAGGGTGTGGGGGACTGTTGAGAAATAGCTAAGGTCAGTGGATTATAGGGTTCACCAAGAATTTGGGTGAATGCTCTACGTTTATGGCAGAGCTCTGGGGGTTATGCATCGGACTAGAAACGGCTTGGACCCTAGGGTTCAAGAATGTCTACTTGGAGTGTGGCTCTAAATCTGTTACAGATAGCATAAAGAAAGGGAAAGATAGCACAAAATCAGGTTCAGTCTTGTATAGCAGAATACAAAACCTTCTGTCTAGAGATTGGTGAGTCCTTATCAATCATACCTATCGCGAGGCTAACTCTTGTGCAAATTGGTTAGCAAATTATAGTCTTGAATAGGACTATACTATTAGATACTAGAATTCTCTGCCTATGAGTTTCGGTCAATGTTTGCTAGGTGATGCTATTGGGGTCTATTGGCCCAGAAGAACCAATAGATGTAGTTTTCTTTGCTTGGGCCTTTTAGCCCCTTTTTAAACCGAAAAAAAATGACTTAGGCTTTTAAAAAAAAAGGACTTCCTAGGCTTTCACATCCATCAGGCTCTCCCTTACTATTCTTTGGGTCAACATACTCAACATACCCGCCCCACAATGTCATTCCACTATTTTGAGGCCTAAAAAGAAAATCCTAATAGTCTTTTTTTCTTTTTCTATTTTCAGAAAAGAAAACTAATGCATGAGCATCTTTTCTATATTTTCTTAGTAATTTGAATATAGATTTATTGAGTTTTTATGAGATTTTTATGTTTTAGACCTGTTTAAATGTTATTTTGATGCACATTGTGGTTTTATTGATTTCAGAAAAGATTCAAGCGAGTTTGACAGAGTTCATGCAGAAGAAAAAAATGAGAAAATTGGATGCTGTCAAGTTGGCGCTAAACGCTGCCAGGCACCTCGTACTTTGTGCAAGCTTTCTGCTAAGCTGGCGCTAAACGCCATGATTTGGCGCTTGGCGCCAGCTGCCTCGTAAAGTGCGCCCAGAACCACACGCTAGTGGCACTAAACGCTAACCCTGGCGTTTAGCACAAGGAGGACAGTAACTTCCACAATACTTTCTGACTCAGCGAGGTTAAACGCTGAATCTGGCTTTTAGCGCCAGTAGCGCATTTTGGAGTTCCAAGAAAGGCTTCGTTAGCTTTAGTTTCAGTTTTTTATTTATTTATTTATTTCCTTTTATTATTTAAAAAACACAATTTTTTAGGTTTTAGAATTTATTATTTTATTTTATTTTCAAATCAACTAGGTTAGATATAAAAAGAAAAAAGATTCAACCCTTCAAGCTCTCTGCTCTTCTTCTTCCTCATTCGGCACTTTACACAATTTTAGAACTCTAGTTTTTCTCTGAGCCATGAGCAATTAAACCTCCTCTGTTAAGGTTATGGACTCTATTTATTTTGATGAATTAATATTATTATCATTCTATTTTTAATTAATGACCGATTTACATTCAAGGATTGCTTTCATTCTTCATTGAATTAGAGTATATTGAAAGATAACCTCTTTCCACTTGAATTCTTATTGAATCTTGGAAAAAGTAACTCACTTAAATAATAGCTTGAAAGTAATTCTTCATAATTCTCTAATTACCTGGACTTAACGTGATATGTGACATATAATCATCTTATCTTTGGGTATTTAAGGTTTGTGTGGCTAATAAACTAGAATTGAATTTAAACCTTTAATCTAAATTAAGTGACCGAGGAATTGGCGGTTGATTAGGTTAAAGGAGATTAAATCACTAAGAAATTAGAGTTTAATCAATTATACTTTGCCATGAATTGAATCTTGTATGATTAAAGTAGTTGGTAAAAATTGTTAATCCAAAAAAGTAAATATTTCCAAAATCTTAACTGTTTTTCATATAATTTTTATATCCTCTTTATTGTTTATCTCATTAAATTCTCTAATTACTATTTTATGCAATTTAGAACTCAAAACACTCCTTTTTGCTTGTCTGACTAAGTTAATCACTCAGTTATTGTTACTTGATCCATCAATTCTAGTGGAATCGATCCTCACTCACTTGAAGTATTACTTGGTACGATAAGGTACATTTACTGGTTAGTTTGTGATTTTCGAAATTCCGCACCAAAAACCATAACATTTTTTATTTTTTTTCTCTACCGTGACCCAAGAAAAAAAAATACCCTATGATTACCGATCTATAATTTTGTTTCTGTTTTTCCCGCAAAAATAATACCACCCGCACCTTTGCTACCGTGGTGACGGCGGACACTACCTCCGAGTGAAAATATGCCTTCTCAGTTTATTTGGGTGAGTTCTTTTTTTAACTTTGGATATATATAAAAGAAGGAAGGATAATACGAAATGGTTTGCGGTTTTGATTCACTGTGTTCTAGTATATTCCCCCCTATTTCCTTCTATTTTGTTAATGATAATGAATTTGAACTCCGTGTCTTTATAGTTTCTTAGTGTTGAGTCTAGTTTAAATTTGGGCTAATATATGATGACAAACATTATTTGGGTGAAAGCCAAAAGTTGGTTTAATATGTGTGTGTTAAGTGATGCAAGCCCAACCAAATGTTACTTAAGTCCATGCTTGTGTTGTTTCAGCATCTTAGATTACCACAGCTCCAACATTCAGGCCCAATATTTCTATCACAGCAAAAAGAATGCAGCTCATTTGTTCCTTAGGTAGCGTTTGTTTTGAGGTACTGAGACAGAGACTGAGAGACTGAGACTCAATATCGTGTTTGTTAGTTCAGAGACTGGTACTAAAATTTCTGTCTCTGTCTCTAAAAGTTCAGTATTTCAGTACCTCCAAAAAGTAGGGACACAGGGGACTGAAATTTTTAGAGATGGAGACTAAAACTTTAATAACATTTTATACCTAAAATACTTTCATTTCAATTAATTAATTCCAATTTTACCCTTTGTGCAAATTAAATTAGAGTTTCATTCTTGTTTCAATTTCTGTCTCCCATTTTGCACCAAACAGAATACTGAGATTTATTTCAATCCCTGTCTCTTAGTCTCTGTCTCTCGGTCTCAGTCTTTCCGTCTCTGTTTCTCCACCAAACGCTACCTAAGTGTTTCAAGAAAATTAAACAAGCTCAAAGCTCCTTATCATAGCACCATTCAGTAAATACAAGACTATGTGTTATTGGGAATAATACACCATTCCCCCTTGAGAAAATATCTTTCACAGAGAAATAAAATAGACACAATCATAACACAAGAATTTAACGTGAAAAACCCCAATTACTGGAGAAAAAAACCACGGCCGTTGTCAAATGACAATCAAAGAATATCACTATGTGAAAATTGTTACAACACATATACTTCTTTCTCTCTAACACCGGCACCCCAGTACACCCACACTCTCAAAGCAAATATTTAACTACACCTCACAACACTCTCTAATCAAAGAGTATAGAGGAAAAGAAAAGTCAGATACAAGCTTTAAGTGTTTCCGACTGGTGCAAAAAATATGGAGAACTTAGCCTTATATTTATAGCCTAGGCCACCCACTCCATTTGCTATCATAAGCAATGTGGGACTAATTCAACCAAATCCTAACAATAATTGTTAGTGTTGCAAGTGTGAGGAGTGTTGAAGTTAGTTCCACATCAAAGAAAGCAAGGAAAAGTGAGGAGTTTATAAGATGAGAGACCCATTAACTTGACACCTTAAGGTTTTGAGTTGGATGTGGTGTCTTCTCATCTTATGTTATCTCACTTGATTCTTCCCCGAAATCTTCCCGGTGGTCGAGAGCTCTCCACGGTTGGCTCAACAAGTGGTATCAGAGCCGATGGTTTAATCGGTCTGGTTTAAGGAGTATTCAAAGTGAAGCATCAAAAGTCTTCCCGGCAAAGGTGGTCCGGGCGGCGTGTCCCGCGGTGTTTTGCGGCGGTGTGATGGACGAATACTCGTGGTGGTGGAGGAGCTAGAGGGGAATTGATGCTTGATGTGGAGGCTCAAACTTGAGGGGGAGATTGTTAGTGTTGCAAGTGTGAGGAGTGTTGAAGTTAGTTCCACATCAAAGAAAGCAAGGAAGAGTGAGGAGTTTATAAGATGAGAGACCAATTAACTTGACACCTTAAGGTTTTGAGTTGAATATGGTGTCTTCTCATCTTATGTTATCTCACTTGATTCCTCCCCGAAATCTCCCCGGTGGTCGAGAGCTCTCCACGGTTGGCTCAACAAGATGTGTCTGCTAAATGAAAAGTGAGGACAGGTGGAACAAAAAGGAAACAACAACAATACAAAGACAGGTGTGGCTTTGGGAAAGAAGGACACAAGGACATCTCCACTATCCTAAGGACATCAGCAGAGCAACATTCAGATAGTGGGAGAACAAAACACAAAAATTACAAGAATGAAAAAGCAGAGGTAGTGGTGAGCTCCTCGGACAGCAGTGATAATGGAGCAAAAACAAAAAGGTAATGCATGCCAAGGAAGAAAGCAAAGCCAAGGACAGCAGAGGTGGTGGACGGGTTCCTCAATCAGCAGAGATAGTGGAGTAGAATAGAGCAAGGACTGCATGCCACCTGAGATAGCTCCAACGGGTAGGGAAGCTGAAGACATATAAAGAATCTCATTCCAACATTTGAAGACAAGAAAAAGAGAGAAAAATTCAGAGCATCATCTATTCACACTTGAGCTAAATTCTTTTTCTTCTACCAGTGCTTAATTTCTGATTTTTTTAATTATGACTATCTTGTGTCATTTTGTGTATTGAGAAAAGGCTGAATCTGTGAGTGAAAAAGTCAAGAGAGAAAAGGCAAGAGTGATGCATGTAAAAGCCACTGAAGTTCTGTGTATTTGAGTTGTTGAACTAGGATTAGTTCCCCTTGCCAAGTTGGGTTAGTACTTGGTGAGTTTGAATCTGTGTAGATTCCCCTTTCAAGATGGGACAGCACTTTGGGTTGCTAAGCTTTGGTAAAGAAAGTTTAGGGGTAGATACTAGTTGAATTAGGGAGTAATTCAATAGTATTGGTGAAAGTAATCAGTGTATTATAGTGAAAATTCCACCATGGTTTGTGGTGGAAACTGGACGTAGGATTCATTGCACTTAGAATCCGAACCAAGATACATGCTGGTCTCTTTCTCTTCTTCCCTTCTCTTTTTCTGTTCTGCACATGAGACAAAACAAAAAAATCTCCTGCAATTTCTGCTTCTGCCAAAGCAGAGCTTAAAAAGCTAATTTTTTGCAAATTTGATTCAACCCATTTCTCAAGTTTATTCAGAACCATCACTTAGATTCAGATTCTTCTCAAGTTTGATCATTTTTCTCTACGACAAGGATGAAAAAGCAGTCGGAGATTGTGATCTTGCAGCTCTCAAGGGTCCAACCACCACCATGAACTTCCGGTAAGCATAGTATAATTAAATTAAGGATCCCTTCCATTTTATTGATATTTCACAAATAGGCACATTTTATATTTATGTTTGCATGTTATTTAACTTCTTTTTCTTTCTACATCTTTCCAATTTTGACAAGGCAAGAGTTTGTGGCTTTTCTAAAGAAGGTATAATATAAGGCAACTACTCAAATGAAGATGGCAAAAACATCTTTTTATGAAGATGTTTTGTTAAAAAGTGTGATTTATTTATTTAGCCACACTTTAAACAAAGACAACATTTTTATAAATATTAAAATCTAACCATTCAATCTATCATCCAAAGGTCAAAAGAGAATATTTTCACATGAAGACAATTATAAAGTCTTTATTATAGTATTCACCATAATATAATGTACTAATACATTTCATATTTTACTTTCTAATGGCATTATTTTCAAAAAGGGTAGTTAATTAGTAGTAAATTTTGTGTTACACTTGCAATGTGGACAGAAAAAACCGGACAGGCCGATAAGTTAAACAAATAAATGCTAATGCATATATGGGAATCAGTTACACGCATCAAGGTGATCAAATTGTACAATTTAACACAACTTGTTTGATTTGGTAGCAGGTACTAGGTGCGGTGCATTGTCTTTGGTTGCATTCTGAGTTGCCACTTGCCATGTTCATACAAAATGGTGGGCATTTTATAACTACTATTATAGCTGTCCACTTCGCCCCCTTGCTATAATCATTTGTCCTCTTACCATCCAGCTATTTTTGGCATTTCGATTTCACCGTAATATGTCGATATTTTTTGGTCCAGCGTCACGGAGAAACCAACTTTGATCGGATATCTGGCATATTTTATTTTAGCACATTGCACATCTAGCTAGTTGTGAGAACATGAGACTTATTTTCATATTAACAGGACTTCTTAGTTCTAAATGAACTAAATGGGTTCGTGCAATAAAAACGTATGTCCCTAATTAAGCTGCTATATATGTAAAGTATGATAATTGTTATTTATTCAAGAGATGGGAGAATGTATTGTACGTAAATAAGAAATGAGGCTTGCTGGGGAATTGGGTTGGAGGAGCTACTTAGGGGTGAAATTTGTAATTGTGATCCCAAAATACAACAAAGTTGAAAACATACTGTTTTGGTACACTATTCAAAAAACAAATTATTATTATTATTTTGCTATCGTGTATCTAAGGTCATAGGTTAAATATACCGTAAAAAAAAGTTTTAACATTCTTTTTTGCAAAAATATTTTTTTTTATGTTTTTAATTAAGTTCCTGTAGCACGGATACTTCCAACACTTCCAATTTCCAAATGGAAGAATCGCCAAAAAAAAAATTTCCAAATGGAAGCGTCAACCAAATAGTGGTAATTTCCAAATCTGATCCTTTGAAAAAGTGTGAATTGTCAAATATTTACAGCTGAGCGCAAGCCAAGATCTATCGTGACTACAAAAATTTCTTACTTACGGTGGCTATGGGATATCATCAAATTGGAGTGCAACACGTGGGTCTTCAGTCTTCACTAATTCTTTGACCTGGTTAAAAAAACTGTTTGAACGTATTAGAAGCATGTTTTGAATTTTGATGCCAATTTTTATCAGGTAAATATGAAACATCTTTTTAAAGAATAAAAAATCGAAATTTGGGAAATATTTTTAAAGCGTGAGAATTAGAGGTATTTATGAACAAGACTGAATTTAATTTAATTAGATTCTGACTCATTCTATATTTTTTAAAAGACAACAAATTTACTTTGACACCACTTGAAATGACTCAAAAAAGATTAAATTAAATCAGATTGTTCCGATGAAATATTAATATATATAAATTTATAAATTTTATATATTAAAATAAATTATTTTAAAATAAAAATAATATCGTATAATATAAAAATATTAATTATATTATAGAAGTGTAGTATATTTTTTTTTTGAAGAGTAACTTTAAGTCAAGATAGGTGACTCAAAAAAAATCTGAATCCGACCTAAAAATAACACCAAATAAAAATAAAAACTCGCACTTACTAAAATATATTTCGAATCCAGATCGAATTTTTGGACCGGAGCGGGTCTTGAACACCCTAGTGGGGACCACAGAAACGACTTGCATTGACCCCCGCGAGCTCCGGCAGGAATGAATAGATGGTGGCATGGTGCATATCCAAAGTCTCAGCGACTTCTTAGTTCTTAAATTTAATACGAATTACTAAAATAACTTCTTCTCATATAAAATTACCAGAACACCATCGCAATTGGCAATGCTAATTTACCGTCCCTGAATTAGCGTTAAGTCGTTAACATTACTTCAGTATATGTAATTGGCAAATCTGATCTATAAAATAAATCCAAAATGTTAAATATAAAATGAATAGTGGTTCTAGTTTGATTTCTGTTGTAATAAAGTTCATGCCAAAGTATAATACCAAGCTGTAAATATGTGAAAATAATTGCACATAGGAGCTTTGATTTTTCTGCTAACTTTTAAAAGTTATACGCGTAATATCAGTAATGAACTGGTTAGAAATTTCAAATGCGAGTGTAGCGTACTAGCGTGGAGGTAGAGTCACCATCAGAGCAACTTCCGAGAAAGACTAAGGAAATTAGAAAGGTAATTACTGTTACATCATCCGACGACTGATGAGACTCGACTTATAATTAAAGTTAAATATTAGTTTAAATCTAATAAAAATTCCTCCCAAAAAATGTTATCTATATATTTTTTTCGTGTTTTTTCTTTTTTTCTTTTAATATGTTTTTTTTTCTTTTTGTCATTTAAAATTTATTTTTTGATGAATAGAAGATGACTACTAGATAAGGAATAGAAAAAAATATTAAAAATATAAAAATAAAAAAAGAGTTTAAGAAAATAAAAGAGTGACGGTACAAAAATTAAATTTAATTAGGATAAATAATAGTCAAAATAATAAAAAAAATAAAAAAATTAATTTAAAACTTTAGCTAATTGAATGTACTTTATTTGTAGTGAAATCATTTAAAATTTAAAGTAAAGATATATTCAGTGACGGACCCAGAAAATTTTAGGAGTGAGGGCAAAAATATATACGCTAAAATAAATTTTGTTGAATATTATTAATTATATAAAGATATAAAAATTAAAAAAAAGTTAATTTTAATATATAAATACGATTACGTTGCATTATAGGCGGATAAGCTTACAAATCAAACGGCTTCACACCACCATTGACCTTGACTTGATCCGGTAAACTCCAATTTATAATACATTGAATTAGCACCACACCCTTCATGTATTATATATATATAGACAAGAAAGGATGTGATAATGGCACCTATCAACAAATAAATAATATATTTCCATTGTCTATATATATATTTTATTTTGTGCAGTCCAAAATACGAATTACTAATCCCAACCCAAAAAAATCACACACTACATTGATTGATATTAATTCCAGTAGCGTCATTATGTATCAAGCAGACGAATCAAAGCCTGTGACCGGTTTACCGGTGAGCTACAACAACGCTAGTAGCGGCACCGCGCCATATCCTTCCTCCGTCGACAGCAGCGCCTACTACCAGCCGCCACCTAGACCTCCTCAAGAATGGTCCACCAGCCTCTGTGACTGTTTCTCCGACTGCGGCAATTGTAAATAGCAGCCAGCCCTATATCATAATCCTTTTTGTTTAAGTATGATATTATTATTACTTAATTAAATCTGTACTAATTTGTTTCAGGTTGCATAACGTACTGGTGTCCATGTGTGACCTTTGGCAGAGTTGCTGAGATCGTTGATAGAGGATCTACCTGTAAGAAATGAATTGTTATTGTTGTTGTTGTTATTGTTATTATGAAATGGAAATTGAAATTGATGATGATGATGATGATGCAGCATGCGGTGCGAGTGGGGCACTGTACGCGCTGGTGTGTTGCCTGATTGGATGCGGATGCTTGTACTCGTGCTTCTACAGATCGAAGATGAGGCGGCAGTTGAATCTGAAAGGAAGTGACTGCGGGGATTGCATGGTCCATTGCTGCTGCGAGCCATGCGCCTTGTGCCAAG
The DNA here is from genome assembly GCF_000816755.2 of Arachis ipaensis. Classification (NCBI taxonomy): domain Eukaryota; kingdom Viridiplantae; phylum Streptophyta; class Magnoliopsida; order Fabales; family Fabaceae; genus Arachis; species Arachis ipaensis. The sequence continues at coordinate 127,945,635 of NC_029787.2, forward strand.
AATACCGTGAGCTTGAGATGCAAGGCTTTGACATGCACATTGGCTGGCATGGCAATGTCGAGCAGAGGAGCCGCGGTGTTGCCATGACTGCTCCTTCTGCTCCACCGCCTCAACCCCCCATGTCCCGTTGACTTCATTTATCAAGCAATCATGTAATAATGTTTGTGCCTTTCTGGAATGTGTCTGTTTTCTCATCTTAATAATGGAAAAGTACTACTTTGATTTATTATTGGATAAATGCTGTATTTTGTATATGTGTATGCGTGTAGAATACTATTTCCTAAGTCTCCCGTTTTTACAAATATGTATATTTTAATATTGTTTTAAGAAAATATTAAAATAGACAATAGATCAAATTTATATCTAAATACAATAAGAATTAAATAGAGTTTGGTAGATAATTTCTTTTTCTAACACTAGAATAATATTTGTCTTGGGAAGCTAATGACTAATAGTTCAAATGACATAGACTCCCCAAACTCAATTAAGAGGTTGCGGGTGATGATAAAAAAAATATTTGTCTTGGGAAAAGCTCATCCTTAAAAAAATGCAGCCTTTTCTTCACAAGTTGGAGGTTACTACTTTGGTAGTAAAAACCACAATACCAATTGGGCTGCATACAAAACAAAGATAAAAACTTTTTTGGAGTTACGGAATTCAAACAAACAATGAACCCCGATATTTCCCGGTGGTTAGGCCTTAAGAGTTAAGTCCCTTAACATCCCAAACTCCAAAGACGATAGCAAACTTAAGAAAACCCTCCTCCTCCGCAACCTCCGATCCGAAATCACCGAAACCGCTCTCCAGGTACTCGAGGAAATCAAAGCCATTGACCCAAACGACGCCGTTTCGTTCTTCGACTCCACGAGCAGAGCGTACTGCGCCGTCGCCGTCGAATGCACCGTCAAGTACCTCTCCGCCACCTCCGACGGCATCGCCAGCAAAGCGTACATATTCCCGTGACGCATGTCCGGTGCTGTCGCGTGGTGGAGTTGGAGATTACGCAGTGGAGGGACGGCATTGATGCTGCACTTTTTGGCACAGGTTTTTGAGAGGTTGGCCAAGTTGAATACCCAATACAACGCGTTTTTCGGTTAGATTTTATCTACAGAAAGTTTAGGAAACGATGGGTCCGTGTTTTCTTGAAACGTTAGCGAACTTAGAAAGAAGAATTATATGGAGAAAGGATTGGCGAGTCGGGTTTTGGATCTGGTGCCGGAGGCTGTGGCTGAAGGATCCACGAAAGGTGCTGGCAGAAATTCCTCTCGTGCTGAACAGACGAGGGATCATGGTGACAGTGAAAATCATAATGATAATGACGATGACAATGATGGTGCACATTGCATCGAGGGTGTGGGGGTGAATGGTGGAGAAGAGGGGAAGGAACAGTTGAGAACAGAGCTGTAGGTTCTGTTGATGGAACCCAGGAGCTTGCAAAGGGGGAAAAAGGTTTGTTCTATTTAGTGGATTTTGATGTTAATGATCTTTCTTTGTTGTCTTGCATGTGTTGCTCACAAATTTTATGTCTTGGTTATTACTTATTAGTGTACAATGCACAATAGTGTTAGGTATTTTAGTGTCTCAAGTTCTAATGGTGTATGGTATGGCATATGCAGTGCAGTTCAAGTAGTTTTTATTAAGTAGTTAGTGAAGATCAGAATTTTCTTGCTGGATAATGCCAACCCTATCTAGTAAGATCAGGCTTGATTGTTGTATAGTTTTCGGTCCTTCTTACAAGAGTTTCTAAAATGTATATGTTATTTGTTTCTTATTGCTTGTTTAACTAAGGTTATGCATGGTTATTCCGTACTCTACAGATAATTTACATCCCCACTCTTGTTTTCCATGATATTTTATGATAGGATCACTCCCGCCTCACAGGTTTCACTGGATAACTCGGCTGGAGGCTCTTCGCATATGAAGAAAACTACTGAGGAAGCACAAGATTTGAAAAAGAACAATAGCCCTGCAAGTTTTTGAGTTGGTTTCATCTACATCCCCACTCTTGTTTTGCATGAGTTGTTCTTGATTTGTACCTTTCTGTACAAGTTTAGATCCAACAATATTCAATGCCTTTGGAAGAGGATCTTTGACAAATGCTCGTAGCTCCAGAAAACTTGAATCAAGAATCTCTTAAATCAAGTTTTCAAGTTTTCCGGAGCTACAATGCCTAGAGGATCTTTGACAAATGCTCGTAGCTCCTGATCTAAACTTGCACAGAAAGGTACGAATCAAGAACAACTCATGGAAAACAAGAGTGAGGATGTAGATGTACCCAACTCAAATACTCTATATGTAAGAAGAAGTCTTCTGTTCATCATAGTAGAGTTCAAGTTCATTGTCCCAATTTAATGGAAGAGAATAGTACTGCTCAAGAAAATCCCAATTTGATGGAGCAGAATAGCACTATTCATGAAAGTCCCAATTTGATGGCACATAACAGTATTGCTCATAGTTATGAGGTAATAAGGTTTTTATTAACTAGTATAATCTGGGAGCATAGATCTTGAGGGTGGTATCTATTTCAAGTTAACTTTTTTCTACGAGGGAAAAAAATGTGATGCAGTGAAAACTTTGGATTATGCAGATGTGGACCGACAAGGACTGTTTTTTTAACAAGAAGATAGTTGCTAGAATCTTTTATATTATGCATTCACTTTTTACTTCTTTATATCTTTGCATTGGCATATTAGTTATGTATTTATCATTGCAGAGGGATGATTCAAAAGATAACTTGTCCACTAGAGTGCAGTTAAGAAGGAGGAAAAGAAAATGGTCTTCATTGGAAGAGGAGACACTAAGAACCGGTGTAAAACCGTATGTGCTAGCTCTAAATTAGTAAAATCAAAAGGTTTCAGGGTGAACTGTCTTGGATGTTAGTTATACTTGAAATTGAAAACTATTCAATTTAGTAACAGTTTTGTACATTATGAATGGTTGTTTCCATTAATCATATTTTCTTGTACAGGTTTGGCCAAGGAAACTGGGGCAACCATGTAGAGTTTTTATAGGAACATATTTGAAAATAAACGAGCAGTATGTAATATATGCCCCAAAGTACTTTGCCTTGTTTCTTTCTTGACGTAAGCACTTAGTGCAACTCCAATGGTTTTATCAGGTTGATTTGAAGGACAAGTGGGGAAACATGACATGATATGTTTGAAGGACAGGTTGATTTGTGCATGCAGATGTGTATATCTTAGGGAGGTATATTTCTCTGCATTTCTCCTCTGAATTGTATATCTGCTGCACTTAAGGTTTTATTTTAAGGCTCACTCTTTAATGCACCCTGTAAAAATGGTGCGTCAAGCACCTTAAACATCCAACGAGGAGGATGTGGCAGTGTATCCATAGTTCCATACACAAGCATGCTGAAGAAATAAAATATAGTGTGTGTTGGAAGTATTCTGTTCGTCCCTTGCTCTTGACAGCATAAATTTTGTTCTAACTTCTATGAATGCGACCAAATTTTGTTGAAGAGGGATCTAAGTTGGAACTATGCTGCCAAAAGTCTATTTTATTTAAACTAGAAGGAATTACCTTGTAAAAAATTCAGTGTCACTGTACCTATGATATATTCATCATGAGGTAAAAAGGTATTACCTGTCACTTTAACCATTCCATTTAAGAGGTGTTCTCCTCTAATAAATTTCAGGGACATCAATCTAAGATTATTTGAGAAGCTTGACATAGAAAGAAATGATGATAACATTTTGATATTTTTTTCCACTAGTTCTCATATTTTAACTCTCTGCCTATCATACCATTTGCTATAATCACCATAAAACGTAGTTCTTATAAAATAACAAACATTTATAGACGACTGACGGCCAGAATAGTGTCTTATTCCACGGACTAATTTTACTAATTCAATTATATTAATCAAAGTGGTTCGAAAAGTAAAAAAATTATTTATAGACCGGTATAAACCTGGAATTTGACTCCCAATGTGGAATATTTCAAAATTTCCTTGTCAATTGTACCATCCCCCGGGCCCGCCCTGGAATTGTACGTGCTTTTGTTATTTTTTTTTTGGTGACTATACGTGCTTTTGTTATTGTAATGAATAAAGATTTAGTTAGAATCTTTTAAAGATAATAAGAGAGGAAAAGTAAAAAATTTTTATTTTTCCAATATATTTAATTATAGAAAATTTCAAAAACTTATATTTAATTAATGCGCTTAGCAAAGAACGTAATTTGTTTGGACAACCGTATTCTCAGTGCTAGCTAACATGGATAAGAAAACTACTTGGATAAAAAAATAGTGTACGACACATGTACGCATTTTTTGGGCTATAGTGTTACTAAAGAATAATTAGACGTGAGCATGCCCTGATCTACAATGACATGTAGGAGATGCAAAAATGGTCTTCTGGGATCACTGTCAATTAGAAGGACTGTGTATAGTAGATCAGTCATGATAATCACCTAATATAAGATTTTTCCATATTTATCCTTCATTAACAGTGTAACTTAGTTGACGAGCAAGGGATCAACTTGCGAGAGAGATTTCATTTACACATCACGGTGGTAATGAATGTGAAAGCGAAACTCACATTATTGGTGTTTGGCGGTTAGTATATGATCGATATTTAATTATTTATAGATGAATGATGGGTGTAATGAGGGCTAAAATAATTATTGTTGGATTCTTTTTGGACATATACGACACATGCATTTGGTGTATGGAGTTACCTAGTGCACCCAATAGTTTTTTAATTTTGTTGTGATTATTTGACATATATCACATATTCCAAAATGTACATACACTGTTTTCCCTAAGCAGAGATATTGAAAGAAGTGCAGAGATAATTTTTATAAGAAAAAATGTGCATTCTTTTCATTTATGTTTAGGGGGGTATGATATGAATATAGATATACATTTTTAACATAATAATATGCAAATAACGAAACTAAGCATCTGTGGATCCGAGTCGATAGAAACAAGATAGAACAGACGGCCACTTTTTAACGTTGTCTTCTTCCTTTTTAACGTGATCGACCTTTCAGCCCGCTTATACATACATTGATATTAACTCTTTATATTACAGTAATAAGTAATAATTAATATTATAATGTTAGTCCAAATTTGAATCTGCCAGTGTTCCTTTAATTTCGCGTATATAAATTGTTGAAGCATTCCATCCATGCATCCTCAATATTGAAAAAATTAAATAATATATATTGAGAAACCTCGTCAAAATCAAACTCTCTGCTTCTTCGTTCTTTTCTTCTCCATAGAAGAGAAGACACAAGAGAGAGCCAACACAATTAATATATACATACAGAGATGTATCCTCCACCACCGCCGCCGCCACCGCCACCGCCGCTAACAACAACAACAGCAACAACATCAGATCATGCACAAGCAAAACCGCCACCATATGATCATAACAACGCGCAACAAGCTCCACCACCTTATTACTATTATGATCAGAATGCACAACCACCACCACCGCCGCCGCCACCTTATTTCGATCCTTGTTATCATCATCATCATCATCATCATCATGCAGAGCCACCACCACCACCACCACCACCACCAATGTACTACATCCCGAATCCAATGTTGCCGCTCCCAATTTATACTAATTCCGAAAAGGTGGAATGGTCCACAGGCCTTTTTGATTGCTTGTCTGACATCAAAAACTGTATGTAACGTAACTCTTTCCTTAATTAATCAACCAGCAATAATCAATGCGTGATTTGCTTAATTTCCTTAATTAATTCGCCAGGTTTGATAACGTGCTTGTGTCCCTGCTTCACGTTTGGTCAAATTGCAGAGATGATTGACAGGGACGCATCTTGTAAGAAACTAATAACATACATCAATTATGATTATTATTATTAATTGATTAATTAATTATTAATGATTGTTGGTGATGATGCAGCGTGTGCAATAAGCGGGGCACTGTATGCGATGATATTGTTTTTCATTGGAAGCCCATGCCTATACTCATGCATCTACAGAACAAGGATGAGAAGACAGTTTCTTTTGAAGGAGACTCTTTGCTTGGATTGCATCGTTCATTTCTTCTGTGAGCCATGCGCTCTCTGCCAAGAATATCGCGAGCTTCAGAACCGTGGATTTGACATGTCTCTTGGTTGGAACGGCAATCTTGACCGTTGGAACAACCAGATGGCTTCACACCAACAACAACCACCACCTGTTCTAAACATGACCCGTTAATTCAAAACTGTTGTTGTATGTTTTTCTTTTGATTCATAGTTTCTTTAATTTGTGTTGCATGTTCAATTCTTTTGTAACAACAGTTTTGAATATGTAGGCATCATTGAATATCATATCCGAGGTGCCGTGGAGCGTTTTTTTTTGTACAACACAAATTACTGTATGTATTAATATCATTCATTATTCATTATCTTCTCTACTTCAAAACTCTACTCACTGCTTTCTGCTTTAAACATATATAAACTTATTACATATAAGGCTATTGAATGAATGAATCAGAATTTTTACTTAAATGTGTTATTTATTCTGTATTGTATATGATGATTCAATCAATATGCTGTTAAATTATTCTTTATGTGAAGGACTGATGAGTGAGCATAAATAATGACCCAAAGCCCAAGATGTATGATCAATATGCTGTTAAAGTATTCATCGAGCTTGCTGAATAAACATTAAACAATAATAAATGGTATGCGATGTGTATCTATCTGTATAGGTAGGAAACTTCCACTTTGACTGAGTCCCCGGCAAGTGTGGTAGACATGTTCCCTTTTTGCAGGATTTGTAATGTTTACAAAATGGAAAAAAGTCACATTCATTCTTTATTGCTAGAAAAAAAAAAAAAAGCAAAAGTGAAAATGATTGATTTTGAAGGTGGACCGACCGTATTTAAATAAAGTAATGCATACCATTCCACAATGGCAATGCCCTTTACTTGCGCCACTAACTGCTAAAACTATTAGTAAGTGGTATACACTAACACTATGTAAGACAAAGATCAAATACTTGAAGAAAAAGTAATATAATATATGAATTTGTATAGGCTAGTTTTGAATACACAGATTATGCTCCTTATATATATAACTAAGGAGTGTTTGTGACTCACTATAATTTAAGGAATGACCTCGTGTATAGGCAACATATGCATGCATTAAAAGCAGCAACAAAACCCAACCCTTGGATTCTTGAAGACCAATACCGAACCCAACAAAGACATTAACCCTTTCCCTATCCCATACTCACTTTCTCTCTGCTGCTTTTCTTTTCTTTGCTCTTCGGGCCCCCTTCACTTGAGAAACCAATCGAGTGCAAAAGATATATACTTGATTTTGCCATTGATTTAAGCATATTATTATTGGAAGAGAAGAAGAGAAGGGTTGGTGTTGTATGTTGAAGAGAGAGTTAGGAAGATGGAAGGAGCAGAGGTGGAGCTAGAGAAAAGAAGCTTGTTCCTGAAAAGCTTGATACAGAAGAAGAAATGCATAGAGCAACAAGAGCAGCATGACCATCTCCACAAAAACAATGTTAGAGTCAGAGCTTCTGATATGCCTCTCTCTTTGCAGAACCTTGCCTTTCGTTGTGCCCGCCATCACCTTGATTCCATGCCTTCCAACAAGCTTGACAGCAAACGTTTGGCTCTTGCCCTCAAGAAGGTCACTAATCACTATTCTTTTTTCCAGTTACCACTTAGTAATTTATTGAGATCTGTGAATATGTATTTGTTGTTGCTTTGTTGGCCGCTTTCACTCTTTCAGATGAATCTTTATTTGATCTGTTTCTTAGTTTTCTTGACGGTAATGTTTGCTCATGGTTTACCCTGTCTTTGTTTTTGAAATATAAGAGATTTCACTTGGCATGCCTCTGTGAACTGTGAAGAATGTCAACCAAGTACATTCCCCAGATTGCATTTTAGGCCTTCTGGTTCTGCAACTAACTATAGGTTTGAAGTTTGTCACTATCAATGAATGAATATATGGTCCCTCATTTCATTAATTTGGGGTTCCAGGTTTGGTAGATGATATTAGTTCAAGTTGCAATTTTAGAATTATAATGATATGCGACACCCTATAGTAGCACATTTCTTAGATTGGGGATTATTTAGTTGATAGATTTATAGGATTTGAACTAGATCAGTTTGTAACTAAATTTGCTATTAGAATTACTTGCAAAATGTTTGGGCTATTTTTGGTCATGATATTATCCTTGTATGAATGACTTGAATTGAATGGGTTATGAGTTATGACAGAAAGATGGTGACTGGTGTTGCAGGAGTTTGATTCTTCATACGGACCCGCTTGGCACTGCATTGTGGGAACTAGCTTTGGGTCCTATGTGACTCACTCTGTTGGTGGTTTCTTGTATTTTTCCATTGACAAGGTTTATATCCTTCTGTTCAAGACAGCTGTTGAACCATTAGACCGTTGATAACATCCTGTTATCAGCTTTTATTTGATGCATATTTCCTTGGCATATTCAATATCAAAAATTTCCAACCAAACTCATCATATGTAAAATTACAAGCTAAGAACTATAAAGATGTGTTCTGCAATGTGTCCAATGCAATTTTCGGCTATGGGAGTGCATTTGAGTATATAATTTGTCCAGAAAATTCATAGGACATTCTATAATTTTTCATAAAGCTTGTATTCCAACTACCAAGACCAAGCATCTGCTCTTGAGTAGCATTGAAAACAATAGGAAAAGTTATAATATAAAAATTTGCAAAAAGCATATCATATTAGTAATTTGTCAGTATTTGATGATAGTGAATCTGCAAGATTAAATAAAATAAAATAAATAGTTTCATAGCTCTAACAAGTTATTCTGAAGAAAAATATGCAAATTATAAGAAGGGTGGAAAACCAACACAGCTAATTTTGGATTAAATGCTATCTGCTAACTAGCTGATTATTATTATTGTACTTGTCTCTATGCTTGTCAAAAAACTATTTACCACTGCTAGTGAGGTTTGATTGCACTATTCGTTTGTTGCATATTAATATTACATATTTCAAAAGATAACGACAAGTTTCAATTAATTATTTGTGGTTTGCGTTGAGACACCTCATCCAATAATGAATCAACATCTGTCTAGTCTATCCCGTTCTCCAACTATACGTTTCGCATGCACAAATATACAGAGATAAATAGATATAAAGATACATAAATTTTATAATATATTTGGTAATAATATACAAGATACACATGTATAATCAAATGTCAATTTTATCTTCTTTAATATATTTTATCATATTTTATCACTGACACAAATCAGTCAATAAGAATAATTAAGAATTAAAAATTAAATTTTGTGTCTTATATATTACATCTCCGTATCTTAACTTTAAGAAAAAACATTAAATACATAAATTCTATATGTATTTATGTACCACCGTTTCTATCTCCCCATGTCTCAGCAAACAAACACAACTCAAGATAATAGATAATGGTTGGCACGCAAGTGTGATACAATAGAGAAATATGGATCAAGAGTCTTCTCCTCACGAGGCCATGTTTCTGGTGTTAGGTTACCTTCCAGTCTACGAGCTTTTATTGATGTCTCAAGTTTGCAGGTCACTGAGAGATGCACTGAACAACGATGTGCTGCCATGGCTAAACATCCTTGTTCAAAGGCCTCTCAGTTCTCGACTCTCTGATCACACTCTCATCAACATCACCTCCAAGGCCAATGGTGGCCTCAAAACACTCTCTCTTATCAACTGCATCCACATCACGAACCACGGCCTTCAAACCCTCGTTCGTCAAAACCCTCACATAACAAAGGTATATGTTTATTTGCTTCAATTAAATTAAGCTAGGATTGGATTCTGTTTCTGGAATCGAGATATTCTAATTTGTAAATATTTGATTCGGAGGTGTAGCTGCACATACCAGGATGCAGCAGCATAACCCCTGAAGGAGTCGTAGCAGCCGTGACAACACTCTGCCATGGAAGCAATTGCTTAAGAACCTTGAGAATTAACGGCATCTATAACCTAAACAGGGAGCATCTACGCACGCTGGCTTCTTGCCTTAACAACAACCTCCAATTAGAGCAGCAGCCTCTCTTCTATCACGAACGCCACAGAGAAAGGGAGAGGATTATTGATTTGGAGGCATGTCCCAAGTGCTATGAGGCGAGGGAGGTTTATGACTGCCCGAAAAGAGAGTGCGAGTGTAGAGCATGCAGTTTTTGTATTCCAAGATGTGAAAACTGTGGTGGCTGCATTGCATCAGAACAAGTGGAAGAGGCTGCTTGTTCAGATATCTTGTGCCTTAATTGCTGGTTACATGAGCATCCCAAATGCAGTTTCTGTAACAAGCCATACTGTAGGCAACACACTTCATGGTGGCCCAATTCTTCTGACTCTACATTCGTTTGTAGAGTTTGCCAAGAAAATTCAAGTGGATACACCTACATGGATGACTTTATGTAATCATCAATAACTTATTCACATTTATCTATATATATGAATAAGCTGCTGGACGTTGTTTCCCCTGTTAATATGCCTATGATACTATGATTAAAATGTTGATGATAGTACCTCGCGGCTAGCACGAAACATAATTTAGTGCGCAATTAATTTAACACAAACAGACAAAAACTAACCTCCAGTTGATAGGGTCATATATTACATGGAAATGGAAGATTATTATAGTAAGTGTGAAAGGACGATACTAAAACATAAAACTACGCCTCTATGGCCCTATTCATATTCACATAGTTAGTTACATGATGCAATTTCCCTATTCAACTAAAACACCATCAGGCAGCTGCAGTGCCCTTCCTGGCCCTCTTTGCCGGAGACTTTAGCGACTTTGGCTGCTTCGGCTTTGCCGGCGTCGACACCTTCTTCGTCTTCTTAACACCAACCTTCGCCGCCACGGAGGCACTCCGCTTGGGGCGCTGCTGCGGCTTCTGCTGCTTCATCGAGATTTCCTTCTTGTCCTTCTTGGCGGCACCGGAGAGCTTGTAGGAGGCCTTGATCTTGAGGAGGTTCCCTTTGGCGGTTTGGTTCTTGAGCTGCAACGCAAGAATCTTCCTGAAATTCTCGGGCAGCACCGCCTTGTGCTTCTCCTCCATGTACTTGGCTATCGCGTAAGGGCTCGAACCGCCTTTCTCGTTCAGAGCCACCAACGCCTCCTTAATCATCTGCAAATCAACAAAAACCCACCGCCAACACTTATTAACTTCTCAATTCACATGATCAACTATAACCGAAACCAAATTAACCTAAAATTGTGAACCACGATCAAAGCGAGTACCTGAAAATATGGAGGGTGAGAAGCGGTTTTGGCCTGTTTGGGCTGCTTCTTGGGAGCCTTGGGCTTTTTCTCCTTGACTGACTTCGGCTTCTCCATCGGCTGTTCAACGGCGGCGGGAGCAGACATTTTCGATGACGTGATCACTGAGAAACAATTTGAGTAGTGTAGTCTTGAAACGGTAGATTCTGGAAATAACTGAACCTACGCTTTGGCTTTATATAGAGGCATATCATAGCTGGTGAGAAGAATCAGCGCGGGAGATATTTTACTATGCTATTGGTGGAGTCACTGGGAACGAGGATTGCCAGCGTGTCAAGGGAGAGATCTAGAACGTACACGTGGTCACAATATTAGCGTTGTTTGCGATGCTGTGGACGTACGTGGTTTTTTTCTGGAATGACAAAGCCACAAAGGTGCACTCTGTTTTGGTTATGCTTTTGAGCATTGTTTCAGTTTGGGCTAAAAACGGAAAAAAACAGTGTGTTTTCTTGCTGGTTTTGGTAGTCCATTTATTCTCACTGTTTTTTGCCTTTCGCCTAAAAAATATTTGGGGATTAATGATATCAGATAACTGATTACAATGCAGGTTAAATCACACAAAATGGTAATTATGTAGATCTTATAAGGATACAGTAATTGATGACAAATAATTAGTCTGGCTGTGTTTGTACAAAAAATTCAATGGAAAGTGATGGTGTAATTGTCAATATACATTTGATCAACGTGGCCACTCTAATTTTTCTACAAAACCAAACACAAAATTGGTAGTTGAAGGGCATGTCTGATGTCTCTACTCTCTCTTTCTGAGCTCTCTATCCATAAATTACATTAATGTGTAGCTAGTTTTACATGACAAATACATTCAAAAGTAAAGCAACTAAGATCACAGAGCTTGTGAAAGATCCACCATTGTAGTAATATTGTGACAAGCAACCTGAACTTGTGGAGTTGGATGGGGCCAGTAATGTGCCATTTATTTTTGAGCCTTTTTTACCAAAACTGCAGTTCACAAATATGCAACCAAAAAGAGTAATAAATAATTGAACAAGATAAAACACTCGAGCAGGGAACAAAATATAAAGCCATTTATACCTTCCAGGAAATATACAAGAACCATGACCTGTAACAATTACAATGTAAAATATATCAGTCATAATTCACTCTCCTTGCTAAGGTTTATCAAAACCTGGTAGCATGTGGATATAAACATGCATATTTATGTGTAAGGGTGTGGAATAACTTACTTGGGTCCGTGGTGGTTATGGTTGCAACCCCTTTGAAATCACAAGTCCCAGGAGATTTAGCCATCTTCTGATAATATGCATTGAAAGCATATGTAGCATGTGAGACTACATTATCTGGTTCATAACATGGTTGACCTTGCAGCAGAGGTGAACAATCAACTTTCCCTGGTCCACAAGCCCAGTCGAGCGCCGCCTGTAGCATCTTAGCATCAGCATTACTCTTGGTGACACAAAATGTCTGATTTGTTGTATCATTTGCAAATATAGTACCGGCACCAGTCAAGTGTAAGGTATACACCGGTTCTCCATTAGCATAAAACATCCCCCAATACTTTTCAGAGGTTGGACCCGTTCTTAGGTCTTCATTGTAAAGCTCATAAATATATGTACTAACTGCAATTCCAGGATGTTTAGGAGTCCCAGTATTGTTAAGTACATGTCTGATCAAGTTGCTATTGTAAGTGTTGGCATTATCCACAGTTGCGTCCGGTTCAGATGATGAGTCGCCTTTGGAGGGCCATCCCGATTCAGTAACCACAATAGGGATATTGGTGAAGTTCAAATCAGACATTGCAAAATAAGCAGCATCAACCACTGCATCGAATACATTAGTATAATGCAGGAGAGTGTTGGGATCAACAGCTTCCTTATTTGGAGGTAAGGGGCGGAATAATGCATAATCCAGTGGGATCACACCATTGGATTGCTGGTAATCATAATACGGGTACACATTGATCATGAGATATGAACCTGTTGATTGCAGAAACTTAAGCAAGGGAACCATGACCGGATTCCAAGTCCGATTGAAAAACGCTTGGGAAGGTGGAAAAGAGTCAAGGATGATAGAGGAAGAGTGTGGAGTAGACACTTTTATCTGCTGATCAAGATTAGCAGCCACCAGAGCAGAGTGAATAAATGTTAAGGCCGAGACTATAAGCGGGGCTGCATTTGGGAGAGTTGTTAGGATCTCGGAACCAACAGCTATGGAAGTTATGTTGGTAGCAGGGACATGAGCTATTACATTCCGCGAAACCCATTTTGCTGCAGTTGCATTGGACTGGCCAATGCCGAGTAGCTGGTCATTCGGAACAGAAACGGCCACACGGATCCCTGTGTTGGCGAGTGCAAGAAGCAAAGATTGGTCAGCATCATAGAGTCTAACATGTTGGATACCTTGAGCTTTAAGAAGGGCAACAATCTCTTTTGGACTTGGCATTTCAGAGACATCTGTACCAATGTTTACTCCAATATATGCATCTGCAGAAATACACTCCAAGTTCTCACAGATGAAGGAGGGATGGAGAACTAACATCTAAAACTCATGACATTATAGTACACTTAGTTTCTAATAAGTCAATAATTTGGGTAATCCATCATAGTAACAACAATAACAGAAAGTACGACAAGGATATAATAATGTCCTTAGATAAATGGAATTAAATTAGCAGTGGCCGTTGAGTTCATGTTTGATTGTAAACCATGTCACCCCATGTGTGTTTCTTGTGCATATCTATAATGGTAGGACCACATGAGACATGAATTCAGCTGAAAGAAGTGTAACGCACTCAAATGATGTCTGGTGGGTAGGTGAACATCAGAAGCACCTATTTCCACTAGACATGTAACACATGCAAGAGAGTAGAGAAGAAATGCATGCTCCTTAATTATTAGAAAGCTACGACTTATAAATGGAAGATTTATTTATTTGGTCATATAATCTAGGGGAAATGCATAGGTCAGAATGAAGTACCCTCACCCTCACCATCATTATTTCCTACACTGACGGCTATTTTCTTAATGCCACCCATAATTAAATTTTGTGTAGAGAAATACTTGCGTACTCTTGAAACATATTTAATTTATACTCAACAATATTTATATCCACTCATTTTCATTATTGTGCTCCAAGAACAGTGAACACCCAAGATTTCTTGTATGCTCAACTCTAATGCCAACCAGGTCACAGCTTAATTCTAAAGCTACATCGTACCAATACTAATTGAAAGACCCAAGTGAAGGGTATTTTAGTCTTATGACATTATATTGTATGAAGTGCAATCTTCAAAGGAAGGCAGGGATGAGCTGGGACGCAATAAGGTTGTTCCCACAATAACACAAAAAGACCGGAAAGGACATACACTAGATTCTGTGCAAAGGAAAAGATTTTCTCACACTTATTGTATGAACTATGAAGTGCAATCTCTCTCTCTCTCTCTCTCTCTCGAACAAATCTATGACCCCAAATAGATTATAATAACCATAAGATAAGTAAGAAAACAAGGGAGTAATCCAAAGAACACAATGGTAGAACAGTAGAAGAAACTGGGGAAGGACAGAAAGAGGTATTCATGACATACACCAAAGCAAAAACGAACTCCGAAAACTATTAGGCATTAAAGATAGTATTAACTGAAAAAACAGCATAATGAACAAGATTGCCAAACTGAAATCACCTACAAGAGATGGCTCAAAATGACATACCTCCTCCTCCTGCGGCAGAAACAGAGATTGGGAGCACAAGAAAGTGCATCAGCAGAAGAAGCAGCAACAGAGCCATGAAACTTGAGTAGAAAAAGCCAGAGTGCAGCAGTAAGATAAAAGGAGCAAATAGCAATGCTTTCGTTCACTATGAAGGAAACTTGAAAGGAAAGAAGGTGAGAATAAAGAGCTACAAAGCTTGGAATTTTCTATGGCGCGTGATGGAAAAAGAACATCAAAGTATGCTGCTTTTGAGGCCCTTTAAGAGAAAGAGAGAACTAGCCAGCGACTAGTGACTAGTAGTGAGTAAGTGAGTTATGTGTGGCAAACAGAACAATTTGCCTTTACTCTGTTTTTTTTCTTTAATATCATTTTTCTCTTCCTTATATTTCAAAACAAGACTATAATAAAAATAATTCATATTTATTTATTTAAATTTGTACTTTAACTTATTAATGAAAGATAAAAATTGCATACATAAATTAAGGAATAATACACAATGTAGTACTTTTTCATAAAATGGAACAACTATTTTTGTTTTATGTAATTGTAGTCAAAATTAAAACATCAAAGACAAACGAAGTCCTTGATTGTACATTTGTACCAAATACATGATGGCCTGTACCATGGAATCCAAGCGCCTAATTTAGCTATTCGCTGTAAATTTTTTGTAGAGTGCTATCTATATTATTATCATTTCGGTTTTGTCAAGCAACGCACCCACCATAGTTTTTGGCATAATTAGTTTACTGACTCACGCGTTCTCACTTTTTCATTATCCAATTTCATAATTACCTTGCTTGTCCACTTGAATATGATGGATGATGACAATACAAAATTAATTTGCATCTTTTGAGCACTACCAGAATTGGCAAAACATTTACCCTCTTTTGCATGCAGGTCTCTGCAGTCTGCACCCACTTGATCCAAGCACACTCTCAGAAACTTGAACAGAGCATCTGTCCTTGCCAAGGCTCGCTTAAAAAAAGAAAGTCGTTTAGGAAAAAGAAATTGTAATTTATAAGAGTATTTAAAATACTTTATCATAAAATTGTGACTTTATCTCTACTGTTTTTTTGGACAGAAGAAAAAAAGAATTCATTAATCGAAATTCGAGAGTGTAATTGAAGAAGCGAACTTAAGAGTTATGCATTGACTGAAATTAACTTAGTGGCGGGGGTAGCAGAAGAATGGATCAAACTCAGAGGGTTGCAGCAATGGCAACGGCAACAGCCTCACGCGCTCACCAGTTCCACCCTGCACGTTCACCCATTCTCGATCTCTTCAACCTTTACTTGGGAGTCTGTTCCTTTTTCCTTTCATCGCTTTTCATTTCCTTCTTCTAAATTGGGTGTGTGTGATTTTAGGAATAAAACACAGAAGCGTGTACTTGCTCTTAGAGATATCCCTCCGCCAAATGAGCAGTTCCTTGTGGATTTTGAGCAGCTACAGAATCAGTTTCCGGTGAGTTTGAATCTCCGATCATTCCTTTGTTGTTTTGTCTTTGCAATAGTTTTCTATTAGAATGAACGGATGCCATTCTTTGCTTTCAGGATCAAGATCAGTTACGCTCTGTCACCGAAACTATTATCATATCGCTAGTCATGCAGTGCAGTAGCCATGGCCCACGAGCAGAATTTCTTCTTTTTGCCATACGAAGCTTGTGCAGTATTGGCTGCATTAACTGGGATACTCTTCTTCCATCGCTCCTTGCATCCGTTTCTTCAGCAGAATTTCCTGTTGGTCATGGCAGTCAATCAATGCCAACTGTTTCGGCTTCGGGATTATCACAGTCAGGAATGCTACCACCTACGACCTCTATTGCCAATTCTAATAATTTTCAGTCTTCAAATCCTGCTTCTCCGATACCTTCAATTCATCCTGTTGGCTCCCCTGCTCAGTCAGCTATAGAACCATTGTCTTGTTCAGCTTTATCTCCAGTCAAATCATCTGATGTTTCCAGCACCGGACCACAATCAAAACAAGTGGCATCCATCAGAAACAACGATCTTAGCAGCCTTCGCCAGCTATGTTGCAAGATTATTTTAACTGGCCTTGAGTTTAATTTGAAACCTGCGGTTTATGCTGAAGTATTCCACCATATGCTAAATTGGCTGGTAAATTGGGACCAGAGGCAACAGGGTCTTGACGAGTCTGATTTACCAAAATCATGTGGACCTGACAAAGCCTTAACAGCTTGGCTACACAGTTGTTTGGATGTGATCTGGCTTTTAGTCGACGAAGGAAAATGTCGAGTCCCCTTTTATGAATTATTACGTAGTAGTTTGCAATTCATAGATAATATTCCTGATGATGAAGCATTGTTTACACTTATCTTGGAGATCCACAGGAGACGTGATATGATGGCTATGAACATGCAAATGTTAGATCAGCATCTTCATTGCCCTACATTTGGGACTCAAAGGATCCTTAATCAAGCAACACTCAGTATTTCAGGAGAAGCAGTAGCACAACCTCGACAGCCAGCGATCACTTATTTAAGTGTACTTGGAGAACCATTGCATGGGGAGGTGATGAGTCTCACAATTATCTTAAGAAAACCATTATTAATATATAATGAAAATATGATTTCCACTGAAACAGTTAAGGTTGGAAATTTGTTGGAGCAGCACATAACCTAAAAACATGTGTTCCTCGTCGGTGACAATATAAAGAAATGCATGAATACGTGCTTAGAGCTGTCTATACAGTGGAATATGTTACCAAATCACAGTGCTCCCATCCCCCTTTGTTAATAGACAATAATAGGTCAAATATGATGGCCATGTTTATTTTCATGTTATATTCCTGGAGTTTCCAGCTTTGCATACAGATAGAATATTGATGTTTTTTCTTCACTTACTTCCCTTTGCTTTTTCATTGTACTTATCTTTACGGTGAATTCAGAGGGAAGATCAAATCTGTCTATCTTATACTTTTGGACTTTTACAATTTAAGCACTCACCTGTGACTCAAATTCTTTTGTTGTTGATATATCTAATCATATAGCAATGCAATTTCTTCATCTACTATGTACATATGTAGTTTTGATCACGATTTGTCCTAACGTAGTCACTCAATGCTTCTTGTAGGACATTGCAAATTCTATCCAGAAGGGAAGTTTGGACTGGGAGAGAGCTTTACGTTGTCTAAGGCATGCTTTCCGCACTACACCATCACCTGATTGGTGGAGACGTGTGCTGGTATTATGTCCTTGCTTTAGGCCTTCTCAAGCGCCTACTCCTGGTGCAGTGTTTTCGACAGAAATGATCATTGAGGCAACTATTGATAGAATTGTTGAACTTCTAAGATTGACAAATTCAGGCAATAACCTTTTTCTTTTATGTGTGTAAATTTAACTTTCCTTTATACCCTTTTATATATGCTAGTTGTAATTGTGTGAATGCTCATATCAATGCAAGATTAAGTTGGCCAAGGAACAATAAGTTATTGTTCTAAAGACAACCTTGGTTATTCTCACAGAAAGGACGCCATATGGAAAACGAATATGAAGTTGATCTTGGTTAATGAGTTGGAGGGATAAGGTGACCTTGTAAAACACGTGCACGCTCTCATACACACACACATATTGTGCTTATATCTGTATTGGGTAACAAACAAGTTTATTATCATCATGTAAGGTCATTGATGATCTGATCCTGAAAATCTCTCGGAAGTTTTATTTCTGGAGAAAAAAATCTATTTTATAAAGGTCATTATGACATCGAGCAATTTGAAATCAATATGGTTTAGATACATTATGATTGGGATGCCAATCCAGCTCTCACTGCAGTTTATGCAAAACTTATTATGGTGGTTGATTTACACCATCAAGTTTTGGGCATGACATATTCTCTTAGAGAATTCTCCTTCCCTTTATTATCTCCCCTTTGGACATCTCCCAGTTTTCGGGGGTCTCTCTTGTTTGATTGGTATTGGATTGTTATAGGTTTATGACCTTTCTTTGCTTTTCTGCTCGTTGTTGCTTCAAGGGTTTTTTTTGTTCTACATCTTTGTTGCATGCTTTTTCTTCTTAGGTTCACTCTTATCTTTTATTTTTTGCTAGTTAAAAGGACTTCTTCTCCCTCCTCAGATCAGTTAGATGTACTGATATCTCATTTCTTTCTACTAATAGGATGTTCTAATATTCCCCAAAAAAATTGATTATAATTTTTTCCTTCATCTTCAAAACTTATTTTTGAATAATTCTTGCAGAGATAAATTGCTGGCAGGACTGGCTTGTCTTCTCTGACCTTTTCTACTTTCTTATGAAAAATGGGTGCATTGATTTTGTTGATTTTGTGGAGAAATTGGTGTCACGGCTTACAGAGGGTGATCATCCTGTTCTTAAGACAAATCATGTGACTTGGCTACTTGCTCAGATAATTCGGATGGAGCTGGTCACGTCTACTTTGAACCCAGATGCTAAAAAGGTTGAGTTCAATCTATACTTTGTTGTTTTTGCTTGCTGCTATCGAAAGCGAATTTCATGTTCTTGTGCTTTTTGTTTTTTGAAAAATAAAAGCGCAGCTTGGTGTGCAAGCATCCCGCATTAAGCAGGGTACGGCCGTATGGGGACGGGCTATACCCAAACGGTGTAATGTAACTTTTGTTTTTAAAATTAAAAAAGATAATTTCCAAAACGTATTCTATTAGTCATGCATATTTTTCACATATAAATTTTCTAATTCGATAGGAATATGGTGGAAATAATTTATGGTAGAACATTCTTTTAGATTGACGTATTATAGAAATTGAAGGAAGTTACTTTGTGCTTTTACTAACACTTGAACTCATGTATCATACAGATTGACACAACCAGAAAGATTTTATCAGTTCATAGAGATGAGAGAAATTCTGATCCTAATGGCCCTCAGAGTACTTTGCTTGAATTTATAAGCAGCTGTCAATGCTTACGTATATGGTCGTTGAACACCACAACAAGAGAATATGTGAATAATGAGCAGCTTCAAAAAGGGAAGCAAATAGATGAATGGTGGAAACAAGTAAGCAAAGGTACTATTGGTTTTCTGTACGTACTTAGGGTCTATTTTGAAATATATCTTATTGTACTGGACTTCATATATCTTTTTCTTTTCTGTTTTTTTTTTTTCCTTTTTTTAAAAAAAAAATATGATTAGGAAATATTCATGATTTTTTTCAAGCGTGCTTGATTTTCAGGGGATCGGATGTTGGATTATATGAACATGGATGATCGGTCAATAGGAATGTTCTGGGTTTTGTCGTACACAATGGCACAACCTACGTGTGAAACTGTAATGAACTGGTTAACTTCAGCTGGAATTAGCGAGTTGCCACCACAAACAATGGGACAAACTGAGAGATTAGTCGCTACACGAGAAGTGACCCCTTTGCCCATGTCATTGTTATCTGGACTTTCATTGAACTTATGTGGGAAGCTGTCCATGCTAATGGAGGAAGCTTTGTTTGTTGGGCAGGTTCTCTCTCTCTCTCTCTCTCTCTC
>NC_029787.2:127966138-127980682 GCF_000816755.2 Arachis ipaensis
CTCATTACTTTTCTTATTTGAAATTACTGAAATTTCATTGAGAGGGAAGCGGTTACGAGTTTCTTGGTGCTTGTTTTCCTCTTTGAACAACTAGAAATGAATTATTTAATTGTTACATCTAGTTCAGAGCAATAACTTATGTATTTGTTTATTTACATTTTTTATACAATATTTATGTGCAGGTTATACCCAGCATTGCGATTGTTGAAACGTACACTAGATTGTTGCTCGTCTCACCTCATTCATTATTTCGCTCACATTTCAATGTAATTTCCTTTAAAATTCTTGCCTCTTATGTTATTCTTTTAAAAGGCGTATTATGTATGCTTGAGAAAAGTTAAAATACATTGTTCTTTGATCTCTCACTTCATCTGCTTGATCTTATGGTGTCAGGAAATCTCTTAATGCATCTTTTTTAAGTTTGCATGAAGTTGTTTGGATGACCTTCTGTTGACCCTCCATATTGTTCATATCTAACATTTTATGTGCTTGCTTATTGCTATTATAAACATATGTTGACAGTGCTACTTTTTGCAGCATTTAGTGCAAAAAAATTCTTCGTTATTGAGCAAGTCTGGAGTAACACTTTTGTTGCTTGAGATATTGAACTACCGGTTACTTCCACTTTACAGGTGATTATTCTGTATGCCACAATTTGTTTTAATAAAAGAAGAATTTCATTAAGGCAGAAAGAAGAATTATACAAGATAGAGAGGATAAGAGGTCCTGTATACAAGAGCAAAAAACAATCAAAAGAGTTATCTACTAAAGCATAGTTTTCAATCTCTCAACATGTTTGAGAGGGAAATTCCTATAAAGAGCTTTACACCAAACTGATGGTGCAAAAACGCTAGTCCTATCCTATAAAACTTGCTTGTCAAAAAATTTGCTATTGAAGGTGCATGCATTACGCTCCAACCAAGTACTCTGGATAGTGACATATACTGCACATTGTGTAGGAGCTTACTTTTTGTTTTTGTTTGGCCAATTTTGTTTGAAGGTGTTTCAAGGTCTATAGGGTTTTATCATCTAAACCTCTAACTTTCAGAAAAGGACTTAGATGAAGACGTATCTTCTATTTGGCAGTGAATTGGATTATTCTCGATGTTTTAATTGAAGTTTCATTTCGTTTAGGTACCATGGAAAAAACAAAGTCTTGATGTTTGATGTGACAAAGATTATGTCTGCCCTAAGAGGCAAAAGAGGAGATCATCGAATATTCAGATTAGCTGAAAACCTATGCCTGAATCTTATTTTCTCATTGAGAGATTTCTTCTTTGTTAGAAGGGAAGGAAAGGTGGTTGCTTTGCTCTCCAGGCTTGAACATATATTAGCTTGCTTGTCATTCTGGAACAGACTGAGGCTTTATTTTCCCCCCTACTATTTTACAGGGTCCATCTGAATTTACGGAGACCTTGAACCGAGCAGCTGTTGTAACACTTGCTATACTTATTAAAACACGTGGGGTTGCAGATGCTGATCACCTGCATTATCTACAAAGTATGTTGGAACAAACATTGGCAACAAGCCATCATACATGGTCAGAAAAAACACTACGCTTCTTCCCTCCAGCTTTGCGTGAAGCATTGAGTGGCCGAATGGATAATCGAAGCCAGGAAATAAAATCATGGCAGCAGGTTGGTTATTCAAGTTTTCTTTTCATATCTGCATATGTACTGGCATGCCTTCTAAAATGGTAAAGATTAAAGTCATGGAATAGTGTCTTTTGTTATCTCAACCTGCTACTGTTATTTTGAAAATTATTCGTTAAAGAAAGAGGGATGCGAACTTCAATAACTAGGAAATATTCAATAGATGAAAGATAAATCTTAGCACTTCTGAATTATCATGCATGATAACAAAAGGAAGGACCTTTGCATGCCAAACTTTTTATACTATTCAACACAGTAGGTCTCTCCATCTGTGCATCAATAAATGAATGCTTATCAATCACATCGTCCTTAAATCTAAAGAAATCGAAAAAAAATTTCTGCTTATATAGTATTTTGTAGTATAACATTTAAAGAAATAAAAACTTAAAGCTATTCCTTTTGCGAAACCCTGTGATACATAACACTAGAGTGGGAAAGATAGACAACTGTTATTTTTAACATTTTGATGGTTATAATCCCTTTAGTGCCATGATAACAATTAGATTCCTATGTTTTCTGGGGCCCTTAACTAAAAAGGTGTGCCTCAGCAGCCAATGTGTGCTAGGTACTGATCCATTCTAGGACTTTGTCTTAGTGGATTAGGTCCAACTGTTGTTTGCGCTGGTCCAAACTTTGAACTTCAAAGCCTAAATGGATTTTATATGCCTGAGCATCTTAGAGAATCTTACTAGGACAGTAGGACCAAAACCTAACAACTTAACCTTCTAGGATGGTTGATCCTTGGCATGAACCAGTAAATTACCATACATGTTTATTTTGAAGTTGTGGTATGTATGAAGTTTATAAATTAAGCATGGCATGAACTGCCGCTATGTATTAGATTACATTTTTAAGAAATAACTAGCTGAGTAGAAGTTTTTGCTTTATGAAACATGGTTAGAGGTAAAGAGGCTAGTGAATATGTTGTTGGAAATATGTTTTTATTAATTATGGTTTTTTTTACTCCCTCTTGGTATGTAAATTTACTTTGGAGACACTTTTGCAGACAGAATCCACTGTCCTAATCCAGTGCACCCAGCTTCTTTCACCGTCAGCTGATCCTAGTTATGTTATGACCTATATCAATCATAGTTTCCCTCAGCACCGACGATATTTGTGTGCAGGTGCATTGACATTAATGCATGGCCAAGCAGAAAACATTAACACCGGGAACCTGGTATTATTCTTTTCACTGTCATCTTAATGATACACTTTGTGTTGGTAGCTGCTAGAACTTTACAAGATTAAAAATGAATTACCATTTGCTTATTGTCTGCCACTTTCTGAACATTCTTGTCTAGCTCTTTTCTTTAATTTCTGAAACACTCTTGCAACAATAATTAAAATGTTCATCGTTAATGGGGTGGGATACATGGAACAATCAATGCCATGATCTTTATAAAAACCTAAATTTTTACTAAAATCACAATAGGTTTAGTTCATGACGAAAATTCAGCAAGTTCTCCATATTTGTCTAGGGACGCGTGCTGAAGGAATTTTCTCCTGAAGAGGTGACAGCTAACATTTACACAATGGTGGATGTTCTGCTTCATCACATGCAGGTGGAGCTCCAGCAAGGACATTCCTTACAGGTTAATAGCTCTTACTAGGCTTTTTGTATGTCAGTATCTGTTGATCGATATTCAATATTCATCTAGTTTTTCTTGACAGGACCTTCTATCAAAAGCTTGTGCAACCATTGCCTTCTTTGTCTGGACACACGAGTTACTTCCTTTGGATATCTTGCTTTTAGCACTTATTGATCGCGATGATGACCCACATGCTTTGCGTGTTGTGGTATGTGTATTTTTACCTCTATCTGTGGATGTTTTAGTAGTGTTTACCATTGCAAAATTTGAACCATTTAAGAATTGGTGATCAAATTCCTTGCTGTTTGACATGGGAATAAAAAAATGTGATATCATATTGAAGCCTTATTGTCAGCTATGTTTGTATCGTCTTTACTAACCATGTCTTCTTTCGATGCTAAGGTCCTTGAACAAAACTGCTGTTGCATGACTAAGGTCCTAGATTTATTTTTCTCTTACTAGCCCCTCTTTTTCCTCTGCTGAATGCAACCGGGACTTTTGGGGAGAACATTTAATACTAGGGTTCTGCTAGTTAGTTCCTGAATGTAGTGGTTAAGATTTCGATAGTGGAAATCTTCAAAGCTTTTAATGCATCAATAAATTGGAAACTTAGGAAAAAGATTATTTTAAGTAAAACTTTTGATAAAAATGTTTATCAAAACATTTAATATTAATGTAACCAAGATGAGAAAAGTCACTTAGCTGTTTGAATTCTTGTATTCCTAAATGCTTAAGCTATTTGAAAGCCCATTTACAAGTTCTGTGTTTCAATTTTTAATGACTTTTCAAATTTCATGCACAAACGTAAAATCTGACTACCCAAGTACATTTAATATAAAATTATGTTAATTTCAAAAGATAATATATAAAATTATGTTAACCCAAAGTAATGTTGCTTCCTATTATTCAGAATTTTAAAAGAATGTTTTATCTAGCATTTGGTTGTCTCTAAAGATGAATAATGTTATGACCAATGTTACAGATTAGTCTACTTGATAGACAAGAGCTTCAGCAAAGAGTGAAACTCTTCTGTATTACACATGGCCCCCATGAACATTGGCTTTACACAGGAGTATACAAGCGGGTAGAGGTACAAAAGGCTCTTGGAAATCACCTCTCAGGGAAGGATAGGTATACTAAATTCAGTCTTTCCCGATGAGATAAAGTATGCTTTTATTTTTTTCGTGTTTGATGTTTCTATAAAATTAGGTAATTTTATCCAGATGCCCCTTCATGTGTACAGTTTTTCATTGCAAAGCTCTGAAAGTTGCATGCCCTGACACTAGCTGTATCAAACTTTCCAGGTTCCCTGTGTTCTTTGATGATATTGCAGCACGTTTGCTTCCAGTCATCCCCTTTATTATTTATAGACTTATTGAAAATGATGCTATGGATCCAGCAGACAGAATACTGTGCATGTATTCTACATTACTTGCTTACCACCCTTTTAGATTTACGTTTGTTCGTGATATACTTGCATACTTCTATGGTCACCTTCCTCCAAAGCTTATTGTCCGTATACTCAATGTACTTGATATCAGCAAGGTATAAAAACCACCTGCTTTCTGGGTAGTCTTGTTTTGTTTCCTTAAGGTTGCATAAAATGGTATTTACTTTTGCAACTATAATTGGATGCGTATGTATTTCAGATTCCCTTCTCTGAGTCATTCCCGCAGCAACTAACTTCACCAAATCCTGCTGTGTGTCCTCCTCTGGATTATTTTGCAACTCTGTTATTGGGGTTAGTGAATAATGTTATCCCACCATTGCATAACAATTCAAAATCTGGATCAATGGTAGATGCAACAAAACATAACAAGCCTCCAGCTATGTCTCAGTCTGGACCAGCAAATTCTTCTGAGGGCCAGAAGGCATTCCACCAAATTCAGGATCCTGGCACATATACTCAGCTAGTTCTCGAGACAGCTGTCCTTGAAATACTTTCCCTTCCTGTATCTGCCTCTCAGATAGTGCAATCTCTGGTTCAGATTATTGTTAATATACAACCAACACTGATACAGTCCAACGGTGGTCTCCAGAGTGGTTCAACAGGGCAAGGTTCAGTTTTACCAACATCGCCTTCAGGGGGAAGCTCAGATTCTCTTGGGGCAAGCAGATCAACTCCTTCAAATTCTGGAATAAATACATCTAATTTTGCTTCACGAAGTGGTTATACATGCCAACAACTGTCTTGCTTGTTAATCCAAGCTTGTGGCCTCCTACTGGCTCAGCTTCCTTCCGATTTTCACTTTCAGCTTTACTTGGAGACGACACGAGTTATAAAAGAAAACTGGTGGCTTACAGATTGGAAAAGGTCACTTGGTGAAATAGACTCTGCCGTTGGCTATGCTTTGTTAGATCCAACTTGGGCTGCACAGGACAATACCTCAACAGCTATTGGTATGGTTTTGCAGAGGCATTGTCTCCTAAAGATTACATTGCTTAAGTCATAACATTGGAACTTTCTTCTTTTTTCCCCCTTGGTAACAATCATAGTGTCATACTGTTAGATTTCAAATTTTATATATCAATCTCTCATTGATATTACAAGATGCAACTCAATTGGTGACATTTTCCTAACCGAAATATATATGAATTCCTTGACCAAGGATCTCTGAGGTTGGCATGTAAAAGTTTCCAACATGCACAATTTCCCTTGAGGTATTTATGCCTTTAAGGGATAAATAGGGCTGGATAAAATACTGGGTCAATATAAGATTCTAAAAGATGTCATTTGCCCAAAATTAGATTCTCTAGTTATATTAAGGTAGAAGCCAACTGATAGGGTGGAAGTTCTTGAAGTTTCTCTTTTCAGAGAATTTTTTCTTTTTCTTTTTCTTTTTTTTTTTCAATTTCAAATAGTAGATTAACTAAAAGAACATGGAACTAGCTTCGGGTTTGAAACTGTATTTTGTTATCTTTTTTATAATTCAATCTTCCAATGGATAATTATTAATTTTTTGTACTTCATTATCAGCATTATCTGCATGGAAATTGAAATCTGGTACCTAGATTTATGCTTGGTAGGATAGGATATGCTTGATGATAATTAGGCAAGCTTCCGAGTCATGGTCTTGGCTTGTAATTTCAGGGAATATTGTTGCCTTGCTTCATTCTTTCTTCAGTAACCTCCCTCAGGAATGGTTAGAAGGGGCGCATGTTATCATCAAGCAACTTCAGCCCATAAAATCAGTTGCAATGTTGAGGATAGCATTTCGTATCATTGGTCCACTCCTTCCAAAACTTGCCAATGCTCATTCACTGTTCATCAAGGTACAGAAAACATTCATTTTCACCATTTTAGGAAATTTTCATGCTATGTGTGAATATGCTTACAATAAGAATGTGATCAGGCTGAGCTTGTGCGTATCCTTCACTAGTATTATCACAGTATCAATAATTTCTCTCTTTCCTTTGTCCTTGACGTAAACATGAATATGGAACCATGATAGAAAAAGTGGAGAGAGAGAATTCTGATATGATATAAATGATAGTATCTGATACTATAGTAGAGAGGAATGGGAAGCTTGCTGTGCAAGCTACATAGTGGTAGGTCAGTCGTTCTGATTCTACAGTAGAAAGCTTGGTATTTCCAATGTACCCAAGTTCAATGCTTTGGTTTCACAAAACCTTGGATTTAATTATTGGTGGGGGGAAAAAAAATTCTTTGTGGCTATTGTCTTTAGAGATTAGGGTTGTGAGTAATTTTTTTTTTCTTTTTGGACGGCTCATATGGGTTACTAAGATTTTCTGGTATTTGTGTTTTTCCTCCCAACCGTTCATTGTCAGACTCTGTCATTACTCTTAAGCATACTTGTGGATGTATTTGGAAAAAACTCCCAACCACCAGCTGCCGTTGAAGCATCGGAAGTAGCTGATCTCATTGACTTCCTGTAAGTTCTCTACTCGTTGATCTAAAATGTGGCTCCTAAAGTTTATCTTGTGCTGCCTGCTGCTTATTTTTCTATGATACTTGGTGTTCAGCCATCACGCCGTCCATTATGAAGGTCAGGGAGGACCAGTGCAAGCTAGCAGCAAACCTAGACCAGATGTTTTGGCTCTTATTGGAAGGGCGTCAGAGAATCTTCGTCCGGACATTCAGCATCTGCTTTCACACCTAAAACCTGATGTGAATTCTTCTGTATACGCTGCATCTCATCCAAAGTTGGTACAGAATCCGACTTAGGCGGGTAGTGTATACCCTCAGCAAGTCGGGGTAAGTGGTGAGGAGAAAGAAACTTCAAGCTTTATTCTTCTCAGCTAAACATTCCCATGTATACAGAGATCAAATATTTGTTACCTTTGTATTGGAACCCTGCAGGTAGTCACGCTAACATTTTTGTACATGGGGCCTGTTTAGTGTTAAGAAGTGGGAATGCCTCCAGGACTGAACATGTTTCTTTAAAAGCATGTTGTGAAGTACAATCCGGTGACAAACTGACGACAGAATCTAGATATTGTAATTAAGAACCCAACTTAGATTTTACACTTGTATTTCTTCCAAAGTGTCAATGTATATATATGTTGCAATGTTTTCTGTGAAACTTAGGTACTAGGTAATGCCTCATCAATTTTCTTCAGGAGTTACTGTGCATGTACGCCTGTTCATCATCAATCCATATATTAAGCTAAGAGGATGCTTTTGGTGCAGTTGCCCCTTTTCATGGATAAATGATTTGTAATTTTCCATTGATGGCGTGGATAGGAGGATTGTACACGTAAGCGAAGCCAGGAATCTTTATTTGGCCCCAAAAATAAAATATTGAACAAGTGATTTAACGCCTTTTTTTTTCCAAAATTTTATGTGCAGTTGAGCAATTTCCTGTACATTAGTCCCATTCACCTGAGAAGGTTATTAATTATTCCCACTCGTGAAGATCCAATACTCACAATCACATAGTCGCATGCGACAATAGTGCATCCAGTGGGCACCGAACTACCAATGGCAGGTACAGTGTCAGTTAATTTAATTCTCTTCGCTATGGATCCGTGGTATCTTCGCGTGCATGGAAAGTAATCTTGAGCAGCTTTTGTTTGTGTTATTCGCACTAATCAATGTCAATTTGTTCAATAATTATTAACTTAACTGATTTTCTTCCTACAATTTTTCCACTCTAATCACATTTTATTAAAAGATCGATAGTGGCTAGCAAAAAAATATTTTATGTTGGATGTTATAAACCAATGTATTTTTTTTTAGCAAGAAAAATTCATGTGGAGTTTTTTTTTAACACATTCGTATTAGTAAATATAATTTAAAAGTAATCTGAAAGTAATTTATAATTTAGTATTATATGTTAAAAAAATAGATAATTTTAAAGGAGGTAGGTAGAATTAGTGAACTGCTCTATCCAGGGTTTAAAAAGACCACCAATTTTTAATATTTTTGTTCATTATTTGACCAACAAATAAATTTTATTAATTTATTTGTGTAAATTTTGAAAAAATATGGGTGCAAACTGTATTGATTTATGTGTACTATTAGTATAAAATACATATTGAAATACAAATGCTACAATACACATTAAAATAAATTAAAATATACCAAAAACGTTTTTGTAAATTTTTTGACGTTGGAGGGTCAATTTTTTTTTCCCTCTCTCTTTCTGATATTACCTACAAACATGCAAGTACTATTGGATTGTGATGAGTGATGAGAATAAGGCCATGCATAGTTTCAACAAGGACCACACAAAACCTCCGAAAGGACCACAGTGGTGGAGTCGTTGCTAGCTATCTTCTTCATGTTTCTGTTTCCCACGTGATTATTGTCCATGAATGATATTAATATCTCTCTATGATGGTACGAGTTGTAAATTAATTATCTCTTTCGTATTCATTAATTGAATAATGGTCCATGGTAGAACAGAAAATATAAAATTCTAAAACGGGCATTTATTCCCAATGGGATCAATCGTACGTATTAATAGTGGTCCATCCTACAACATTTGAAGTTACAGAAAATACTTGTTCTCTGAAATAGGCTCCTATGATGCTATCCTTGCTTCACTTGTAGTGGTAGAGCATTTGAACCAGTGCTGGTAGCAACATTGTGTTCTGCAGTGCCATACTCCTCACTCTTCTTGTTCAGGTTATATGGTGCTGAATTCATCACCCTGCAAGCATACAAAGTGTGCCATCACAATCACATCAATAATTTCTTCATCCAATCTTGGTCTGTGTATCTATACTAACCTCTCCTTGCGCTTCTCTAGAAAACGAGCCAACGATGCTTTACGAGCCTGTGGCACAGCTGCATCACAGATAGCTAAATTCAATAAATCAAGACTGCAGATTGATTCGTCCGAGTTAATATGTAATTTGCAAATGAAATTCCAAAACAAGAGTGTGAGAAATAATATTGCCAAAAGTACCTGAAGTCAACATAGTGGTTGCGCTGACTACTTTTGGAGGCTCCACCTTACTAACAGAACCGGTGGGAGCCCCGGTCGTTTTAGCAGTCAGAAATTCATCAGTACTAGTGGAGCCACTCCCTGACTGCGCACCGGAATGTGATGAGACGGATAAAGGACTTGGAACACCGGAGCAAGGTGGTGTATTGACAGGCACACTATCACCGGCTCCCAAC
The DNA here is from genome assembly GCF_000816755.2 of Arachis ipaensis. Lineage (NCBI taxonomy): Eukaryota > Viridiplantae > Streptophyta > Magnoliopsida > Fabales > Fabaceae > Arachis > Arachis ipaensis. The sequence continues at coordinate 127,975,969 of NC_029787.2, forward strand.
TTTGAACCAGCTGCCTGAACCTTGGGCTGTGCCAACTCATTGCCAGCCAACAACATAATAGCTTGTGCCTGAAGAAATATCGCCACATTTAAAGTTAACCACGATGGATGCCTGGTTAGTAAGGTGTGAAATAAATGGAGAAAGGTACCTTTTCAGCAGAGATATCTTGGAAGACATTAACAGTACCCGCATAGAAGATTGTAAGTTGTGCAGAAGGTGGAGCTGTTTTCACATTGCTGCTTCAAAAAAAATTGAACCAGATTAAAATAATTGATACAAGTGTGTGCACTGCACACATAAAAATTCAAGGACAAACTCAAATCACCGTTCAGCAACAGCACCGATGGTTGGTGTAATTGGTATTCCCCCAAGTAATGTCTGCTTCACATTAGCACTGCCTATATTCTGAGCAGCCGATGCAAAGTGATTCTTCAGGTATGGATTCCCCACAGAAACTGAAATTGCTTGATTGGAAACTGAAAACATCTTCACATCGTGAGGACGATTCACAGAATTCACATCATGTTGTACAGGATACGGAGTCATGGAAAAATGAAAGCCACCTTGTCCATTGTGATTGAAAGATTTCTAAATAGTAAGAACAAACAATCAACGGAAGGAAGGGAAAAGAACATGTCAGCGGTTTACTTATGGAAGGTTAGATCATTGTGGTGAAGTCAATTTATCACAGGGGAAGTTGGAACTTGGATGTTGAGCAAAACACAAGACATTGGGGGCGGAAAAAACATCAAGCTAAGTTCAGATCTGAAGTGAAGTGAAGTTCATTTCATATACCAGATATAGTAAATAAGCAGAATGAAAACATTTGTCCTCTTCAAGTACAAAGTTGACTTTAAAATAGAACTAAAACTCTAGAAGATTAAATATTGAACTAACTTGTCAATTTCTGAGGAATCTAGAGAAAGTGAGAGAGATGGTAGGTAGTGTGAAACCTGAAGTTCAGGAGCAGGGAACTTTAGAGTGGAGTCAAAAGGCTTCTCATCTTGAGAAACCTTAAAAGACATCAAGTGTGGAACAGCAGAGACTTTGCTTGAGAAAAGCCACTGAGCAGTAGAGCCCTTGGTGAAGCCTACAATACAAATTAGAGACTCAATTTCCCACTCAACACTCAGATCATAGAGTTTCACAACTTGGAATCTATTAATTACCCTATGTCTACCTACTTGTTTATTACAAATACCCAATCAACAAATTGGCAACAACTTCACCATGAATTGTTTTTCCCCCCAAATTGCAAATTTAACATACAACATAAACTACTTCAAGAAAATCTAAACAATAATCATGATTTATTAAGCTCCATTAAGATAACCTACTACACACGGGATGGGACCCCTAATAAATAAGCAATCAAATTGTAAGAACATGATGACATGTTTAATTTTGTAGCTCAAACCAAGCTGCATGCAATCTGAAAAAGTAGAATTGAACCCAGAAAAGGGGAAAAGGGAAAGCAAGGCAAAACTGAATTCACAAGTTTAAGCAGCAAAAGAAGTAGTAGTTAAAGAAGTTGATAGGGAGAAGGGAACATGCCAGAATCTTTGGAGCCATCATCGTTGATCTCTTCTTTGACCACAAGTGGCTCCTTTGAGCTTAGACCCATGAAATCTCTCTCCATTATCACCACTATATTTATATCTATCCAAATTCAATCAACAGAGAGAACCTTCTTCTTCTTCTTCTTTCCCAAAATAGAAACCAAAAGAGAAAAACTTTGTTCCTTCTTCAGAAAAACATGAAGCACAGAGAAACAAAGAAGAACAAAGGAAAATAAAAAGCTGAGAGAAAGAGAGAGGACCAATGCTATCTTGTCACAGAGGTAGAGCAAGTCTCGTGAGATCTTGACCGTTAAATATTTTCACTTTTAATAATCAAAGGTTAATAGCTTCCCGGTAAAGCCGGTTGGGATGGACGGGATAGTCCGGTAAATGAGCACGTGCGCTATGTATTCACACTTCTCAAAGAACGAGGCAGTGAACATTGGGTTGGGTTCCCGTTGTCGGTGACACCTGCTCTCTCATTGGCTAACATTAAGCACGTGACCTCTTGCATTTTAACATTCCTATCCTTTCTATATTTTTGAGGTGGAAAAGATATCATAAATGATAAATTCATAGTTGCTATGCCTTAGCTTTAATTTTAAACATTTCTGGAGAGTACTAATTATAATTAAAATAATAATATTCTAACCCAAAATGAGTTTCATATTCGTAATCCAATAATATTTGATGTGTTTGACAAATGTTGAAAACATGTGCTAGCTCCCCGGCCGCCTAATAATTATTGTGGTCCCTCTCCCTAGTTAGTATATATAGTTATATACATACTCTATTATAGTTATCAAACATATATATACGCTGTTATTTTTTTTCTCTCTTTATATAACTAATCAACTATCAATGTAAACAACAAAAGCAAATAAATGAAGTTGTGATTTGATAATTTGATTAATTTCATATACTATTAGAAAAAATGTGTAACCGAAGAAGGTTTCATGAAATAAAATATTAACGCAATAATATAAGGTAGCATTTATTTTGAGGGGTTAGAATAGAGATGGAAAAATTGAAATCTAGTATCATATTTGTTAGTCGAAAAATTGGTATTAAAATTTCAATCTTTATTTTTAAAATTTTAGTATTTCAATATCTCTAAAAGTGAAAACTTCCTCTAGCATTTTATTATTATTCGTCGTCGTAGTTTAAATATAAGAAAAATTAGTGACGCATTTTTCAAACTTTAATATTAGTAAAATATAGGCTAATATGCTATATTTCAAATGATATAGTCTTTTCATATTCACTTAGAAATCGCGGATTCAAGTCTCACTCTTAACTTTGAAAAAAAAAATATTAGTAAAATATAGTTGTTTTGTTACATTATTACTCTGTGTTATTATTTAGGATTTTGCTAGGTAGACAATGGTTAATTGTTTATATTGTTTAGTATTTTTATTATTTACTTATACTTTTTTTATTATTTATTAAGACTTTGCTAAGTTGACAATGGCTATTGTGAACAATATGAATAATAAGCTCTAAAATTGACCTAATAAAGTAAAAACATACTACATTAGTCACCAAAAAAAAAAACACACACTACATTATAAATTACTCATCTAAATCTTAATATTAGAATAATCATCTGCACACCTAATAAATTGAATATTTAATATATCTATTGTTCACATTATTTAATATTTTTATTATCTATTTATATTTTTTCTATGGAAAAATATAGGATACCAACATATTATCTGCCAACTTCTGCCAACTCTTATTTATGATTGTGTTTTATGGAAGTATATTCGTGGATGTGTCTAATAATTAATATATTTTAAATACATATATAAAGAGACACATTTAAAAAATATATCTATAAAGACACTTCTATTAAATACAAACATTTTTATTAGACACATCCACAAACACACTTCCATAAAACACAATTATAAATAAGAGTTGGCAGAAGTTGGCAGATATGCTGTTGGTAACGTAGCGGAACCGTTTCTCTATTTATTATATCATATATCAACATGCGCATGCTATTCAATCCGAACCAAGCATTATAAAATTAGTTATGAATATGCAGTTGTAGAAGTAAAATTGTGTAAGCAACGCAACACTGCACCCATGCATATTGTAATATAATAATGGATACGTAATCCTAAACTGAAAGCAACGTAATACCACGCCTTTGTTCTGTAACATTGTTTACATCTACATTTTAATTACAAAATCAGTATAAATATATAGTATCCTAAATTAATCCGAACCAAAGACGAAGATGCAATAAATTTTTTATTTCTGTCACCATCCTATTTATTAAAAAATTATTTGCTTTCGGCCTGCATCTTCAATAACGCAAAGCAGTAGTATTAAACTATTAATATATGGGGATTCTACTCTGAGGAGTGAGGAGTGAGAAGTGAGAACTTCCTTGGAAAAGAAAATATTTAAAAGAAAGGTACTTTATTATACATATTAAAATTGGGAAAGTATAATTTTTTTATAATTATTTTTTATTATCTTATTATTATTTAAAATATAGGTTTTATTATTTTCAATTTATCTTTTATTCTATAAAAAAAATCTATAAACTTATATTTTTACCATATAATTTTTTTTTAAAAAAAATATAAAGTCAAACAGAACATGAAAGGGAAAAATATTGATGTGTTGAAAAAGTTAAAAATGATGGACCTACCTTTTAAAAACGAATGAATATATACTAATAGAGACTAATAGACATTATCCCTTGTTAATTTATACATCGCCACACAATTGTATTTGGGTGCGAGGGGCGACAAATATGTATACGCTTATGAAACGTGAGCCACAATGTGCCTGAAAGAGAAATCGAAAATTTAACAATAACACGCAGATATTTTCGTTAATTCTTGTGTTATTATCTTACTGAAAAATGAGATAAAAATAGAAGAGAAATGGGTAAAATTTGGTAAAATTACAGACTTATTATTTGATTAATAAAAAAACAAAATGCTTAAAGATATTAACGTAATTTTATTTCGTTATAATTGTCTTTCTTTTTATTTTTTTATTTAAACAAAAAGAATATTTTATTTTTTATTTATTAATTTTCTCTTCATCTAAATAACACACAAAAAAATTATTTTTTTTTCTTATTTTTTTGCTTTGTATTTTTTTTATCATTTATTCAAATAATATTTTAG
>NC_029787.2:127980938-127985903 GCF_000816755.2 Arachis ipaensis
TATTTCAAACGAGAGTAAATTTTTTTAATTTTTTTCTTAATTATTTAATAAAGTATAATTTTTTATTATTTAATATTTTTTTTACTTATTTTTTTTAGTCTTATTTAAAAAATATAAAATAAAATATCATATTTTATTAAATAATTAAAAAAATTAAAAAGATTCATCTTTACATATACCAAGTCCATTTAGTTAATTAACGAATTTAATTTCTAAAAAGTAGGAGCAAAATCCAATTAATTCAATAATCAATCATATATATATTAAAATTAGTTACTAACATAAAATATATGTACACTGATTTTGGAATATAAATAGTAGTTTTGTTCAATAATATTAAGTGTTGAAATGCATGAATGAATATAGTATGCAAAGAGAAATAGGAAGATTTGTCTAAAGATCTTGATTGGTTCATAAAACCGCCTCCTTCTAGGACATGCAGATCACATGGATCTTAGTATTATTATTAATATATAAAGGGCACTCACTTCAATCATTTGCTTTGGAGTTGATTACTTTTTCTCTCAAGACTTTATCACTAAGACTAACACCCTAAATAAAAGGATTCTTTAATAATGCGCATTGCACCTTCTTTCTATAAACAAAATGGGAGTGTGTCCCGCAACCCATGTGAATCTTTATATACTAATAATTGAAATGGACAGTGAATGAATATGTTGTTTTTCTCTGGATTAAAGTAAACAAAAGAAAGATGATATAATGGGAATGAATAAAGCTAAACCAAAACGATACCTGTTGCTGTTGCGTACTTCTTTAACTCCTTCCAAATATGCATAGATATAGAGTTGAAAATATTAAATTTTATTTATTTATATAGATAACTAAAACCCAAAAAGAGAAGGGGAATAAAAAGTGCACTACAGTTGCTAAAACAATAACTCAATGTGCTTCAATTGGAACTTGGAAGTGGTCAAGTGAGTCAGAATTAACTAACTTCTAATAGATTCAATAAGTCAGATGCTTTTATTCTGTTCATTGCCACTTTAATATCCCCTTAAAAAGATTCGAGGCATATAGATTAGAGAGTTACTTAACTATTTGTTGATATTTGTTTGAAGTAAAGTGTTTGGGAGGGAATAATAATCAATATATATATATATAGCAAGCAATAAAGTCTAATATATTTTTTGGTTTTAAAAAGTTGTAGGTGACTAACAATTTTTTAAGAAAAATGTTAGGGATCAATATTTTTTATTAATATTAGACAATATTTTGGACCAATATCTTATTTTTATACGTTTTTTTTTTTTTTTGTTGTTAATTACAAATCTGTTCATCATGTAATACAACTTTTAAATAAAATAGATTTTCTTTTGTGATGCATCTATTATCGATGGCATTTGTTAAGACTTTAAAAACCATGTTTTGTAGTCTTTCAAATGAAAGAAAAGGGAAAAGGGATAGTTCGGACTTTCTTCTTGGGTGTCATTGTTTTCTTGGGTCTGAAGAACCGAGTTCAAATGGGAATTGAGAGCATTGGATCATATATGTATGATAGTATTGGTGTGTTGTTTAAGCCCATATTTGGAAGTGAGTCCCAAAAGAAAGCCCATATCTTACATGGGGATTGTGACTTGGGAGGTTGGTGTTTGAACTTTGATGTATGCTAAATCGAAATGGGGATTGCAACGGTTAGTGTTTGATGAGTAGGATTAAGGAATTTGAGTTCATGGATACTTTGATGTTATGTGAAAAATGGTGAGAAAAGGGTTGGAAAAAAATGTATTTTTGGAGTAAAAATATGAATGTTAACCAAACTTTAAAATAGACAAAATAAGATATTTAGAACAAAAACAAAACAAAATGTTTCAAACATTTAGAAACAACTGTTAAGAATTAAAACTAAAACAATATTTTATCCTTTATTGTATTATGATGTAATTGAAAAATAACTTCTTCAAAATGAGTATAAAATTATATCTATATCCCCATCCCCACCCCTCACAAAACCAAGAGAAAATAAAAAACTTAGGGATTGCTTAAGCATTTACAAGCGGCTCACTGATTTGAAGCAATTCGTTTTTGAGACCCGTGAAAACAACAGAATCTGTTTCCAGTGGCTTGAACTTGATTAGAGCTGAAGGTACCAAGTCCTCATCCTCCAATGTTTTACTGTTCTCCCCTGCTTTGGCGAACCGAGGGATTGCCTGCCGTCGGACTACTACCGGATGCATTAGCTCAAACTCCAAACCTGGTTGTTTCAATGCAGAACTGACAAACTGCATCATCAACATGAAAATTGAGAATAGTGCTGAGTAACTGTCCCAGAAGAAACACTAAACTTATAAAAGATGGGGGATATGCAAGGTAACAGTCAAATCCGTCCATAATGTATTGCATGAGTTTACAACAATATATATACATACAACATAAATCATTTTATACAACTAGGAACTTCTTTGTAAATTGCAATTATAGTTATCCAACAGTAAATTGTTAGCTCAAGAAATTTCCAACTTCTATGATTGAATTTTTCCCCTCAAAACCAAGTATCAAATTTGTTGAAGGACAAACCTCATAGAGGGCCATAGTTGGTTCCCATGGAGAAAATACACCTTGAAGTACAACTCCATCTGGAAACTGAACCCTAATAATAGCTTTTGTGTATCTCTTCTTGGCAGCTTTTGCTTGCTTTTCCTTTAATGACTTGGGAATTAAAAGCTGAGACTCTTCAATCTTTTTTCTCCTTAATTCAGCTTCTCTTCTCACCTCTTCAACTGAAAGTTTATAGAAGGAATCTGGTAGCTCAATTTTTGCTGCAACAGTTTCAGGAACGGCAAAGAAGACCTTCACCTATAAGAAACAATATTTTTTTTAAACAGGACAAAAGTTTAGAGATATTTAATCTAAATAATTGGTTTGCCAGTAATACTTTAAATGGACCAAAGTACCCAAAACTAATAGGAAAGACAATGACAAACAACTTCATCTCTGCAAAATAACAAATAGAGAATAAAACTGAATATATTTGAAGAATCAAGGTTATTTAGATATCCACTAACAACTAACAAGGTATATCCGTGTTTTGATTAAGGCTTCTTTGCCGCTGCCTTATCTTCAGTAAATGAGGATAAGAATTGGAACGAAGACCAAAATATGACCCTTAACAGATTGAGACGAAAATAAAAACAGGGCTTCTATTCAAAGATTCATCAGGTTGATACATTTCAGCAGTTTTGCTTATGTCTTTCTGCTAGAGTAATTTGAGTGAAATTCTTACAAAGATTATGGCTTGTTGACATCTGCTGCGTCTATTCCTAATTCAAACCAACTTATGCCATCCATCAGTAATTACCAAATGCAAAAGAATGACTAAGTTTTCCAACCAACCCCCAGTGTCATGATTCCAAAGCCAAATACTAGTAATTACTGATTCACACATGACCTAAATGTGATTTCAAAATACAGAGACTATTAAAGTATTACCTGTCTGTCGATAGGCTTGGATTCAGGTTTTGCATCTATGTTGTCAGCAGAAGCTGCAGCCAAATTCTCACTCTTTGGAGATACTTGCAGCACCAGCTGTGATTCCAGCAACAGTGTTGCTTTCTTGATCAATCTTATCTGCTCTTCTGAAGGAAGCTCCATGACGGCCCAAGTCTCGCCATTCTCGTCCTTAAGTTCAAAGCCAAGAAAGCAAATCAACTCAGTTCCACCGATAACCTCGGCAACAGCCTCCTTAATTTTAGGATTGCCCAATCTGATCTTCCTAAACTTGGCATTTTCAGGCTCTCTAACAACATTCTTCAACAGCTTCAAAAGAATGTCGATGGATCCGTGGGAAGGCTTCCCTGAGACGTAAGTGCCAACACAAACCTCCAATTCAGCATTGGAGTCGGCTCCAGTGTCTGGCAATTGAGACACATCAGCACGCTCACCGTTGTTACTCAAACAAGTGTCCACATGCTCCGAAACCTCATCTTCGGATCTAAAAGAATTGCCACAAACAGGACACTCATATACATTAAGTGAATACCCGTTTTGAGATCTCTTGGATGATGTGACGAATGAATCAAATGGGTCGAACCCAGAAGTTGGAGGTTTGCGATCCCTCTCGCCGGAAGAGGCGGTGGCTTTGTGGGGCGGGGGCGTGGGATTGGAATTGAGGGGGCGAGGGCGAGGGGTGGAAGTGGAATTAGCGGTTGCATAGGGAGGAGGAGAGGGAGAAGAAGAAGATCCCAAGACACGACCTTGTCCCTTGAATTTGGCGGAGGATGAAGAGGTGAAAGAGTTGTTGACTTTCTTCATGAAGCCTTTCATCTTATCTTTAACGTCGTCCATTTTCTAAAGGGGAATCAAGAGAGGAATCGCGTAAAGAAGGAGAAGAAGGAAACCTTGGAAGCTCAGAAGCAAGAGAAGAGAAAGGAGGTGCTTTGCGCGTTCAATTTTGAGACCGTTGACAAACACTAACGAGTGCAGCAGAATATGTATGTAATATTCTTACGGAGTAATCAGGGACCAAAGCGAGTAATCACTCATCACTAACCCCACGCCGCCTCCGTTAAGCAACTCTTTTTTTTTTTTCGACGTTAAACTACTCTTCCGCGGTTCCACCTTATCTGAGGACAACAATAAAAAAGTATCGTATCCCATAAATTCAGTCTATCAGAATATATAAATTCAATTATAATTTTAGTCTTTATTATTTTATCTTATCTTATCTTTAATTATTCTTATCTTATCTTTATTTATTTTTATCTTTTTTAACCCAATACTCTATATATATTTAGTTTTACTTTTAAAATATAATTCAATCAATCAAAAAATACAAAATATAATATTCTTCCTCTCTTCTTTTTTTATTCTTTCATAATTTTATCAGGGAATACGATGATGCGTGGATTACTGGATTACTGAGAGATGCTATGGAAATTGATTCCCTAAAAACAAGTTTTAACTTGCTTTGCTTTTTGCTTTTAACCTTAGCTTGTTACTTTTTTCTGC
>NC_029787.2:127985991-128011847 GCF_000816755.2 Arachis ipaensis
ATACTAATTTAAAATTTTTTTATATTAACTAAATTCTAAACTAAAATATTGATGTGACAAATTAAAAATAAAAACACAAATTAGTGTCACCGTGAAAATTTTCAATTTAAAAAATTTATCGTGTCAAATAGATCTTTAAATTTGAAAATTTATTCTATACAATTTCGTATCGAATTATATGAAAAAAGGAAGAAATTGAAACATTTTATATCTTATTTTTTAAAGATTAATGTAGCTAGTTTGCAATTATTTTTTATGAAGGTCTGAATTTTTATTTAATTTTTGTTAGAAATAAGAGATTTTGTGTGAAAAATAAAAGAGTAATATATAACATTATTTTTCAAATATTTTATTAAATTTTCAACAAATTTTAATGACCCGAAATCAATTTTTAATTTTTTATTTTATTAGATAAATTAATCATCCAATAAATTCTACTAAAAATTTAGAATAAATAAACATTAAAATAAGACACATCAGAGAAGGTAACTTACATGTTATTTTATAGAGAGTAGGGTAACATATATATAAAAAGAGTTAAATCTCAAAGTAGTCTCTGAACTTGCACTCGAGTCTCAAAGTGATTCCTGAAATTAATAATTATTTAAATTCGTCTCCAAAATTGCCCTCTGGGATTTAAAGTAGTCCCTAAAATAATTTTCGTCCATCATTACCATTAAAGAGGATTAAAACAACGTCGTTTTGTATTATATATATAAAAAAAAAAACACCTGAGTCTCCCTTTTCCTCTCCCCCTCCCCTTCTCCTTCCCCTTCCGCTTCCCTTCCTCTTTTTCTTCTTCCCCCCTTATTCTCTGTTCTTTGGTTTCTCATCATCACCCCCTGCCAACGAGCCACCACCAGAGGACACCCCCCTCTCCGCCTGCAACGTTGTGAACCACTGGCGCAACCTACAGGACCACCGAAGCCAGCCCCTTTTCCTCACAAGCTCGCTGCCGGCTGCCACCACCCTAGCGCCGCCAACAAACCCAGACCGCGCGCGACGTCTCCCTCTGTCGTTCCCTCCCAAGCCACCAGCCGCTAGCAACTTTAGAGACCACCCACAACCCCTTCTTCTACCCTCCTCTTCCTATTCTTCTTCTCCTTATTTTTTTTCTCCCCTTCGCGTAAGACCAGCTACCGCTGCCACCACCTTGCACTGCTGGCCTACTCCTTTCCTTCGGCCTTATCATCACTCACAGAACACGACCTCCAACCTCTCCTTCTAACTCGCCAATCTCTTACTAACACAGAGAAACAGCAGAATAGAGGATAGCCCTTGTTCTTCTTCCTTCTAGCAAGAACATGGTACAAATTCAAAAGACTTGTCATTTTTTTTATTTGTTTTTTTTTTTTTTTTGCGTATTTGATGAAGAAAGCAAGAAACCCAAGAAGCAAAAAATGGTTGTAAGAGGTGAAAGATGCATATTTTGGTGAAAAGGGAGGGAAAGTTGAGACGGGCATTGGTGGATGGCCGAAGAGGGATGCTGGAGATGACAGGAAAAGGGATAGTGAGCGTTGGGGAAGGGGAAGAGGAGCGGGAGGAGAAGGCTTTGTTTTTTTTATATAATACAAAACGACGTCGTTTTAATCCTCTTCAATGGCAAGGATGGACGGAAATTATTTTAGGGATTACTATGAGTCCTGGAGGGCAATTTCGGGGACGAATTTGAGTAATTATTAATTTCAGGGATCACTTTGAGACTCGAGTACAAGTTCAGGGACTACTTTGAGACTTAACTCATATAAAAGAGAGAAGAGTGTTTGACAATATAAAAGAGGGATAGAAAACTTTTATTATTGATTGTGTGTATGTTATCAGAGGCCTTGTCTTCTATTTATACATGAAAAAGTTCAAATATTCAAACTTCATTAATTCTTAATTTGTATTGAGCAGTTAAATCTTTCAATGTTAAAAAGCTCAGCCCCCCACATTAATAGACATCTATTGTTATCATAACACTCCCCTTTGGATGTCTATTTAGGATTATGCCTCGTTAAAATCTTATTAAAAAAATTTAATGGGAAAAAACTTTAGTGAAGGAAAAAGAGTACAATATCCTTTGTGATGGAGACTACCTCATTAAAAACCTTGTCAAGAAAAACCCAATAGGAAAAAACCTGATCAAGGAAAAAAGAGTACAGTCTTCCCGTCTTATTGACATCATTTAATATCTTGAAATCGGCGCATCCCAATCTGATGTACCAATCTTTCAAAGGAGGATTTTGGAAGTGACTTTGTAAATAAATCTGCCAGATTATCGCTTGAGCGGATCTGTTGGACATCAATTGTTCATTGATTTTGAAGGTCATGAGTGAAGAAGAATTTTAGAGAATCTCATTTTTTGTATGCTCGATCTGCAGGCCGAGACAAAATTTAGTCTTTTTAAGATTCTTCATCTCAAACTCTTCTTTTAGAGCTTTTATAATTGTTGGAATCTTTTCAAGGGTTCCAATAATATTTAAATCATCAACGTATACAGCAATTATAATGAATCCAGATGCAGATTTTTTTATGAAAACACATGAACAGATATCATCATTCTTGAATCCATTTTTGGTCAGATACTCAGTAAGACGATTATACCACATTCATCCAGATCACTTTAGACCATATAAAGATCTTTGCAACTTGACTGAATATAACCCCTGCGAATATTCATTGGATTATTTAGATATCTTTAATCCTTTAGCGATTTTCATATAGATATCACGATCTAAAGATCCGTATAAGTAGATTGTTACCACATCCATTAAATGCATATGTAGTTTATGGTATGCGGATAAACTGACAAAATAACATAATGTTATTGCATCCACTACAGGAAAATATGTTTTTTCATAATCTATATCGGGTCTTTGTGAAAAATCTTGTGCCACAAGTCGAGCTTTGTAGTATACAACTTCATTTTTCTTATTTCGTTTTCTCACAAATACCCATCTATATCCAACAGGTTTTACATCTTCTGGTGTACGGACTACAGGTCCAAAGACTTCACGTTTTACAAGTGAGTCTAACTTAGCCTTCATAACTTCTTCCCATTTTGGCCAATCATTACTTTGTCGACATTCTTCGACTGTTCTTAGCTCAAGATCCTTACTTTCATGCATGATATTTAATGCCACATTATATGCAAATATTTTATCGACAATTGTCTTATTTTGGTACGATTTTTCTCCTGTAAAGATATAATTTATCGAGATCTCTTCATTTTCACAATTTTCAAGTACCTGAACGTCTTCTGGCATCAAAACTATATCAGAATTTTGGACAACTGCAGGTGTCTTTACTATGTCTTTATCTTTTTTAATAGAAATAGTATTTACCTCATTTCTTTTTCGAGAATTTTTGTCTTTGGAACCGACAGGTCTACCACGTTTCTAGCGTGAATTTGTTTCAGTGGCCACTTGTCCAACTGGGATATCAATTTGAATTGGAGAATTTTTCAGTTGGTATATAAGATTTGGTTATCCTCTTTGTATCAGAAAATACATCAGGCAATTCATTTGATATTCTTTATAAATGTATAATCTTTTGAACTTCTAGTTCACATTGCCCTTATCAATGATCTAAATGCATCAAGAATGATGCATTTCAATTAAGTTTCTTTTTAGGAAGCTTATTCTCTCTTCCTAATGTTAGAAATTTTGATTCATCAAAATGATAATATGCAAATCGGGCTTTAAATACATCTCCAGTTTGTATCTCAAGATACCTTACTATAGAGGGAGAATCATATCCAACATATATCCCTAATTTTCTTTGGGGTCCCAATTTGGTGCGAGAAGGTGGTGCAATGGGAACATATATCACACAACCGAATATTCTTAAATGGAAAATATTTGGCTGTTGGCCAAAAGCTAATTGCATAGGAGAGAACTAATGGTAACTTGTTGGCCTCAAATGAATAAGTGATGCGGTAGGAAAAATAGCATGCCCCAAGCCGAGGTTAGGAGATTTGTTCTCTTAAGTAAGGGTCTAGCAATTAATTGGAGACGTTTAATAAGTGATTCTGCTAACTCATTTTGTGTGTGAACATAAGCTATTGGATGTTCAACGCTTATTCCGTTAGCCATACAATAAGCATCATAGGCTTGGGAAGTAAATTCACGAGCATTATCAAGAGGAATTGATTTGATTGGATTTTCTGGAAATTGTGATTTTAATTGGATAATTTGGATAAGTAATCTCGCAAACACCAGGTTGTGAGAAGGCAATAAGTACACATGTGACCATCTCGAATATGCATCTATTAAAACCATAAAATATTTAAAAGATCCATATGGTGGATGAATAGATCCACATATATCGCCTTGAATCCTTTCTAGGAATTCATGGGACTCAAATCCAATCTTTACTGGTGATGGCCTTAAAATTAGCTTTCCTTGAGAACATACAACACAACAAAATTCACTAGATTTAATAATCTTCTGGTTCTTTAGTGAATTTCATAGGAGTTTTCAATAATTCTCCGCATCATGGTTGTTCTCGGATGTCCCAGTCGGTCATGCCAAATTATAAATTCATTTGGGTTGGTAAACTTCGGGTTTACAATGGCATGTGATTCAATTGTACTAATTTCAGTGTAATATAACCCAGATGAAAGTGAGGATAACTTTTCTAATATAACCTTTTTATTTGAATAATGAGTTATGATACATAAGTACTCATGATTTTTCTCATTTATTGTTTCAATATGATATCCATTCTAGCGAATATCTTTAAAACTCAACAAGTTCCTTAGAGACTTGGTAGACAATAGTGCATTATTCATTATGAATTTTGTTCCTCCAAAAAACAAAATCATAGCTCTTTCGGAGCCTTCTATCACATTACCTGAGCCAATATAGTATTAACATATTCTTCTTTTGGTACAAGATGTGTAAAATATATATTACTTTTGAAAATAGTATGCGAACTTACACTATCCACAAGGCAAACATATTCACTATATGTCCTTGCCATTTTTTTCAAAAAAATAATAAAATGAGTAGAAATATTTATACAATAAAATTATTTTCTTGATTAAAAATATTTTTCTAAAAAATATTGTACATAGTATCATATAAAAAAATTATTATTATTATTATTTTAGAACTTGACACATTTATTAATTTTAAAATTTATAAACATAAATATTTTATTAAACATTATTTATATACATCACACTTGAAATTTAAATACATAGAAAATAAAACTTAAAATTTTTTTTACATTATTTATTTACATAAGTATTGAACCCAAATATCAAACTTTTCCATCGTTAATCAAATGACCAATATTTTCTTCAGAATTCTCAAAGAAATCAGGTACTTCATAATGAGTGGTGTAATTTTCAGCAACATCCTTCGAAACAAAATTCGTCTCCTTTCCTTTATCATCCTTTTTCAAGGATGCTTGATAAAGATTAACTAGGTGCCTCGGGGTATGACAAGTATGAGACCAATGACCATTTCCACCACAACAGAAACATTTATCCTTTGTTGATTTATTTTACCCATTGTTTCTTTCTTTATCCCACTTCTAGTGAGATCCTTTATTATGAACATAATTTTTCTTCCTTCCATAATTTTTCTTGTTACCAAAACATTGTCATTTACCTCTTCTGGGATTATGATTTGCCCCATTTGTTTCAGGAAATAGGGCGGCGCCAGCTGAACGCGCTTCATGATTTCTTAAAAGTAATTAATGGTTACGTTCAGCAACAAGAAGGAAAGAAATTAGTTCAGAATATTTTTTAAATTCTTTTTCTCGATACTGCAGCCTCAGGAGCACATTCGATGCATGAAAGATCGAGAAAGTTTTCTCTAACATGTCATTATCAGTTATCTTTTCCCCACATAATTTTATTGGTAATTCGAAACATTATTGAATTATATTCATTTATGGATTTAAAATCATGTAGATGTAAGTGCCTCCACTCATATCGAGCTTGAGAAAGTATCACTATCTTTTGATTATTATACCTTTTTTCAAAATTTTTTTCACAGATCTGCAGGATCTTTCAGTGTGAGATATTCATTTTTCAATCCTTCATCAAAATGACGATAAAGGAAGATCATGGTTTTGACTTTATCCTTCTGGGATGCATTATTTTTAGCCTTAATAGTATCTCCAATATCCATTGAATCAAGATGGATTTCAACATCTAGTATCCATGATAAGTAGTTGCTTCCAAATATATCAAGAGCATTAAATTTAAGATGAGAGAGCTTTGACATAATGAAAATTTATTACTTGAGTATTCCTAAATTTTAATCAGAGTCTCGTACTGATAACGTGTTGTAAAATAAATAAATAAATAAGAGAAAATAGATATAAAATAAAGAGATGTAAATAAATAACTCTAGTATATATATAAGAGAAGAGTGTTTGACAGTATAAAAAAGGGATAGAGAATTTTTATTATTGATCGTGTGTATGTTGTCCGAAGATTTGTCTTCTATTTATACATGCAAAAGTTTAAATATTCAAACTTCATTAATTCTCAATTTGTATTGAGAAGTTAAATCTTTCAATGTTGAAAAACTCAACCGCCCACATTAATAGACATCCATTGTTATTATAACATAAAACAATACAAATAAGTTAAAATCAATTTAAAATTTTTTATTTTATATTTATTAAGTATTTTCAAAATAAATATATGATATTAAATATAATAAATATATATTTTTAGATAATATGTATATAAAATTATAGATATTAAATTAAATAAGATAATTTTAAATTATTATCCCCTAGTATTATTGTTTTAAGTTATATCAAAACTGTTTATAATTTTTCTTAATTTATTCTCACAATTGATAAATAAAATTTTAATCATATTAAGTGTATACTATTGCATATCCTACCCAAAACATAAAGGAAGACCCAATAAGAATAAAAGGCCCATCCAAAAGGGGTGACCTCTAGTCCTCTACTCATATCCGACAGAGATCAAACACGATGAAAGAGACCGGCTTGTACTTATCTAAATAAGTAACTGTCTCTCTGAATCTCTCATATTACTATCTTTATCTCCACTAAAAGATAGATTCTAACAAACTCTCAAGGTAAAAGTAACGGTTATTCATCAATAAAGGTGGAACTACTCCAATAAAAGTGGTTAACAACTCTACTATAAATATACTGACACCCCTCAAGTATATACACATTACACCTTCCATTCTACTTCTATTATACCAAAACTCTGCTTAAAATCCTTATTAACTTAAGTATCGAAGTCTTTTGCAGGTACCACCCCCACCTCCTTACGAGGAACTTGGACGGCGGTACCTGCGCACCAAACAAGTCGGACGCTACTTCAGAAGGGTTATAAACCTTACGTTCAAACCAACATCAATGTTTCAGGTAACCTTTAGAACAACTATAATCAATCACTAGTATAAAATATATATTAAAAACAAGTTAAATAATATATATATATATATATATATATAGTTAATTTTATTAACTAATTTTGATATACAAAATAGTATTTTTGAAGATGTACAAAATAGTATTTTTGAAAAAAAAAAATATCTAAGTCTAGTCTTAAATTAAAATTTAGGAATAACATAAATTCTAAAATGTAGAATTGACTGAATTGTAGATCAATGAAATTATTAAGAGTTAACCTAAATGAAACGTGTATTCAAGCATGAGTGGGAGATTTGTTTACCAAAACAGTTCATGTGTGATATTTTTTCCGGCAGTGGAAGCAGAATATTTGAAGCTTGAGAATTACTAGTTTTTTTCCATTGAACAAAAGACTCTTTTATGAGTGTTCAGAATGTCTAAATTTGCATATTAATCCAAAGACACACCCTATGAGTTCCAAATATGATTGAGTGTTCTTTAGTTTATTTTTTATGTCTTTTGTTATATAAAAATTCTGTCTGAAGCTCATCATCGAATTCTGCGCGGTTTAATTGAACTGGATTAGCAACTCATGAAAGAAAAGAAGTGGATTCATATAGTATAAACGTATAACTTCCCCCGATTCATATACTAGTTTTCTGTTTTCCCATGAAAACGTCCGATTAGTCTTTTTTTCCCCCCAGTTTGATAGACGGATATATATGCCTCATCTATGAGGCCAGCAAAACCTTAAAAATCCCTTCGAACCGCAGGAATACGTGCATTGTGGAGGTACTTAAAAGTTAAAATATTACACTAATAGGTATTATAATTAATTACGCTAGTCGCTAGCATAATCCAAGATGAGGCAAGATTAACAAGATGAGAAATATAGCAGGAAGAGAAACTGCTTAAGAGAGGTGCATGAATCATAACCAACTTGTCTAACAATGTGCTACAAAAGACGCCTCCAACAACCATGGAGCATAACCAGAGCTCCAGGAGACAGACTTAACCAATTAACTGTAATAACAGTTAGGCATTAGCAAACATAATCGAAACGTGAAAAGCAAAACCTGTTGTGTACTCGGTCACGCAATGATCATACTAACACTATCTATTCTTGGGGACTGGGGAACTGAGGAAGGTTCAAGTTCATGAAGCATGAAGCATGAAGCATTCAAATGAGCTTGGAATCTCTAAATATTAAATTGGGAAACATCAATAACCCCCAACAAAGTACTAATAAATTATCTGCAATCATCGCCCAGAGAAAAAATGTTGATCTCATCAGCACCTATAACCAACACCAGAATCACGAGATACTATCGCAGACTAGGCACAACATTAGCAAGCCATCTTCCTAAACTAACATTCCATTGCAGCAACTACAGCCCGTTAAGCAAGCACTTCCGTCAATAATCACGCAAAATCAAGTTTCCAAATCTATGATGTACAGAGATATAGGTGCCAATTACTGCGTGACTTGTCCCCTTCGAATAGAAATGTTCCCCAAACAAATTAATACACAATAATAGATTGAAAATGCAAGAATCCCAAAATGGAACCCTATAATTATGACTTGTGAATCACGTCGTGTAAATTTAACATTGACTCAATAACCGTCAATTTCTTTTAACTAAAAAGAACGGATACAACTTGTTCCTAGCAGTAGCACACTTCAACAACATCGACGACGACGACAAAAAAAAAAGGGGGGAAAAAGGTTCAATTATATAGCTGGAACCGAAACTGAAAGAGACAGAGACAAAATTATAAGTAGGGATCGGGGAAAACCTAGGGAAAAAGAGAGAAGCTCAATCGCGATTCTTCAAGCGCTCAACGCGCTGGTTCAACTGCTCGATCTTGACGACGAGGTTGGTGACGGAGTAGAGAAGCCAGTAAAAGAGGAGCGCGGAGGCGATGAGGAGGGCGTTGCGCTGACTCTTCATGATGGACTTCTGGTGGCGGAGGTGCTCCGTGGGAGTGCACGAATCTCCCTCGCAGGAAGGCCTTGTCTCGTACTTCCAGTAAATGTCCATTAACAGGAAGAGGCAGAACGGAACCACGGAGAGGAACGGTTTTAGGAGGTTGCGCGTGACGGCGATGAGACCCCTGCGAAGGCCGTCGAGGCCGGGGATGGTAAGGAGGAGGACCATGATTGCCTCTGCGGCAGCAGCGTAGCCTAGCACAACCCACTCGAGCGCCATCGGTGTCAGATCTGTGGTTTCGGTTGGGGGGATTTGAGTGAACGAATACTCGTTTTCTTCGATGACAAGTAGCTTTTCTTCCTCTTCTTTATTTTGTGGGCCTCGCTAAATCAGGGAGCTTTTATATACGCACAGGGATATAACCATCATGCGACACGTGCTGTACACGTGACACTCCAAGAGTGAAGATTTTCTTTTTTTTTTTGGTCAGGATTCAGACCCACAGACGGGCCCAAACCGCCGAAGACCGGAGCCCCAACAGAAACGCGACGCCCAGCCTTCCGAGGTCCATCGCAGATTTGGAGTCCGGTTGATGCTCTCTGTTTTGTCAGCGGCGCCAAACCTTAATCCCCTCTCCTGCCATAGTCCCGAAGTGTATGAGCCCTTTTCCATCGGCAGTCCTTTTTCGCGTGAAGAATATTTTAGCTTATTTCTTTTTTGGACTAAGTACTATGAAGAGTTTGGGTTTCTAGAATAATGAGGAGTTGAATCTATTAATTATTACGATTCTGAGCTTCAAGCCCAACTATGTAACTATGGTCTGAGGCCTAACCACAGTTTTTGGTGAGTTTAGATGAGGCTCACCTGTTGCAACCAACAAAAGGCCCAGGAAAAACGTAATCTGTCTCGCAAAAAGTATATAGATTAGATTTTGATGTTTCAAAGACCACAAAAAAAAAAAAAATTGATATTTTTTTTTATAAATATGGTTAAAATAAGACTGTTTGACTCTTAAAATTTGGAAATTTTGAATCAAGTGAATGCTTTTTATATGTGAATGGCTGTTATGTTTGGAATAGCATATGTAAAATTTAGAATTTCTTAAAAGATGGTTTTGTTTGGTACAATGGGATTTAAATTAGAATTTTTGGTTTTTTAATTGAAAAAAAGAGGGACAATTTTGTCATGAGATGAATTATGTTCACATTTTTTATTTAGATCTTCGGATCTTGAATCTTTGGTCATTTGAACAGTGGCACCTTCAGAATATCTATTCTCTTTTAAATTAGTTTTTGCAAGGTAACATTCTTTCCTATAATCTGGATGTGCAAACAAGTTCAGTGGTAGGATGATTTTGATCTAGTGCGACTTCAAAAGTTTATGATTTTTGTAGTGGTTGCTTGTGATTCAATAAGAAGAAGTTTAGTTGAAAAAATTAGGGGAATTGACTTTGATTTTGGTGTCAGCTTGTTTCAGAAAAATATAAATTATTGGTATGGCTTTGTCTTAGGGAGGTTCTGCCCACTACTGCTTTTCGTTTTAGAAGGGGCATCTCATTGACAAACAGCTGTCCACAATATTTTTCTGGACAGGAATCGGTTGTTCAATGTATTTGAAATTATCGAAAGCTCAGCTAGTTTTACAGGTTTTGGAAATTTTTTATTAACCTCTGAATTTGATGAACTGGTTCTTGCTTCATGCAAAGAGCGCTCTTTTAGATTCTTTTCTAGTGTATGATTGATTTGCTGTTTCAGAAATAATGAAATCTTTCATCCACACGAGTCTTGGCCCCCTGAATAAGGTGACTAGTATGGCGCTGCCCTTGGAAAAGGAGTTTCGAAATGTTTTTGAGTTGCAACGAGTTTCTATGCCCTCTACCATTAGTGCCTCATGGATTCTCCCTGCGGTAGATACTTTTAAGATTAACTGTGATTGAAGTTATTCTGGTGTTGGTGATCGTATTGGTTTTGCTTGTATTAGCAGTGATTGGAATGGAAGTTGACAACGAGGCTGTTTAGGAATGATTGAGAATCGCAATATTCTACAAAGAGAATTGTTTGGTATTTGGAGATGATATCTTCTAGTCTGAGACTTGGGATAAAGAGATGCTATTTATGAAATAAATTATGTGGATGTCTTTACTCTTGTCAATAATTTCAAAGATAACTTTGATTTTGTTGGTCTTTTGGTGCTGAAAATCCGGGACATCATATCTTAAAAGAGGTAATGACCAAATCAGTACCCGAAAGATTCAAACGCTGACATTTTGGTACCTCACTATTGTTATTGACAAAATGGTCCTTAAAAGATTTTAAAATTTGACAAGCGTACCCACGAGTTCACCGGAGCACATTTCCGGCAAGCACAGTGCTGACATGGCCACTGCATTTTGATGACATGGCAAATACCCTTCCCCACCCTAATTCTTCTCCTTCTCCTTCCCCCTCCCCAACGCACTCCCCCCTTCCCCTTCCTGAATGCATTCTCCCCCTCCCCAACCCTAATCCTTCCCTCCCCCTCCCTAATCCTAATCCCCATCTCCAACGCACTTCCCCCTCCTCAATCCAAAATTCCCCTTTCTGAACCCTAATCCCCTTCCTTAACTAATTCTCTACTAAAACCAAGACAAGCTATTATCTTTACCAGAATTAATTAAAAACCAACATGCTGAAAGCATAGGATAACAGAAGAATACTACAGCATCAGAGTAGTTTTGAAAGAAATGGTGGTTGAAGAGAACAACAGCAACAACAATGGTGGGTGGGCACCAATAGGGTCTCCAATGAATGTGAATGTGCAGAGCAGAGATGACTCCCATTTGACCAACTTTGAGAGTTCAGTCAACGTTGTCTCCTTTGGCTTTGTGGCCACTGCCATCCTCATCTCCATGTTCCTTCTCATGGCCATCTTTGAGAGGTTCCTTAGACCCAACAACTCCGATGAATTCTCCCCTTCTGCTCGCCGGACTTCCACTGATCTTGAGCCCCAGATGGCCTTTCCCGGCAAGCTTGGCCACCCTTCACCCAAAAGTGCTTTCTTTCATGCCAAAAAGTGCTTTCTTTCATGCCAAAAGTGCTTTCTTTCTTTGGTGTTTTACTGATTTACTCTTTATTACTCTCACATTTTTCTGAGAAATGCTGATTGTTGCAAAGTGCTGTTTTTTACTTCAAAAGTCTTGCCTTTTTTTTATTCGGGGTAGCTAAATTTGGGTTTTGGATAATTCATGATGAGGATTTTCTGACAAAAGATGAAGATTTAGTTTCCTAATTCTGGTTGGCGATAGCAGTGAAGATGAAGGGGAGATAGAGTTGAGAGTGTGAGATACTGGGTTGGGAAGAGGATTAGAATTCAAAGGGGTAAAGGAAGGGGATTAGGGTTCAGAAAGGGGGATTTTGGATTGAGGAGGGGGAAGTGCGTTGGAGATGGAGGATTAGGATTAGGGAGGGAGAGGGAAGGATTAGGGTTGGGGAGGGGGAGAATGCATTCAGGAAGGGGAAGGGGGGAGTGCGTTGGGGAGGGGGAAGAAGAAGGAGAAGAATTAGGGTGGGGAAGGGTATTTGCCATGTCATCAAAACGCAGTGGCCATGTCAGCACTGTGCTTGCCGGAAATGTGCTCCGGTGAACTCGTGGGTACGCTTGTCAAATTTTAAAATCTTTTAAGGACCATTTTGTCAATAACAATAGTGAGGTACCAAAATGTCAGCGTTTGAATCTTTCGGGTACTGATTTGGTCATTACCTCTATCTTAAAAATGGCGTATTAACCTCCAGTTGATCTTGAGATATGCAAATAAAATGGCAGATATCATGGCAAATACATTTTTATTGTCTTAGAATGAATTTGAGAATAATATTCAACAAAATACCTTACTTCTTAAGCAGATCTTTATTTTGTTGTTACTTTTCAGTCACAAAACAAAAATATATAAAGACTTGAACAATTTACAATGCTTCGCTTAGTTAAAAAAAAAACTAACATAATTTTATATATTTATATTCATATTTTATTATCTTATTCTTTTAAACGAAGTCCATGAGACGCAGAGACGGAGTCTAGTCAAAATTTGATGGGGAGTGAAGCGATGAACAAGTCTTGGAAGCTGAGAAATATTCCTGTACACAGTACACGTGAAAGCTTTATATGACTCTGCACCTAACCATGTCCTAGTTTTTTCGTGGTAGATATGATTACAAGTTGAAGGTCGATGCCAAGTTTCAGTACTTTACTATTTGTGAAGGTTCTTTCAAACT
Organism: Arachis ipaensis; assembly: GCF_000816755.2. Lineage (NCBI taxonomy): Eukaryota > Viridiplantae > Streptophyta > Magnoliopsida > Fabales > Fabaceae > Arachis > Arachis ipaensis. Next base: position 127,999,514 of record NC_029787.2, read on the forward strand.
CAAATTAAAGCAAAGTCAAGAGCAATGATATCCATAAAGTCACGATTTCCCGTGTTCCTCAATCGTTAATCTTTATAACAGTTTACCCAATACATGTCCCTCATCGGTCATCACTACTATTATTTTCCCCCACCCATTCATAAATACATAGATAAATATCGTTATATTCCCGTCACACACAGTGCATGCCACATTTTGAAGTAGATAATTACTAGCAACCTAAATTATAGAATCTTAACTTTTTAGATAGCGCCATATTGCAAAACGAAGATGCAAGTGTGAGCCAGGGTTGCTTTTAAAAAGTTTTAAAAAGCTATAGAACAAGCCAAACCTACTTGCTCACTAACTGTGTATCTGCTATCATCAAACAAATTATTATTCAAGTCCCTTCTCGTAGTTTCCTCGCTTATCATTTTCATTTATTCTTCCCTTATTAGCTTGGATTTTCTTAATCTCTTCGAGCTTCGAGCTTTGATTAGATACCACATTTCTTACTTTTTTTTTTCTTCTTTTGTCTTCAGTTGCTTTAACTTAATCCTACCCAATTTGTAGAAATTAAATACATGCAAAACATAACAACATGTGCAATAAGTTAATTAATCAATAAAAAATACAATTTGGATCAAATTCACTCCTTATATATACCGTAAGTAACTAGAAATGATCTAATGGCCAAGAATTTAAATAGTATGCATAAAATTCGTGTTCTGATATAAATGTATATTTTCTTGGTTTATATTACTCATTTAAAATCAAGGTTCACACGTCACTATCTGATATAAGTTTAGTCCAAATTAATTTAGTTACATACAAATGATTTAGTCCCAAATTCACGGCTTTCTTTTTTTTTTTTTTTTGGCTTAAACTTTCTTGTCCGCCATTTTTGCTGCTCTGAATTAGACCTCACTTAGACACTTACTAGAACATCCAAGAAAATGATTTCCACTTCAATATACCCTCATTTTTACATTGTTTGGTCAATTTTGTCTAACTCAAATGTATTTTAACCAAACAGAGAAAATAAGTTATGTTCATTAATTATTTCCCCTGCAGAATCATGTATATATGTTTCAATAGTCATTGATCTCTTATGAAGATTACGACTAACGTATTAATAAAACTTAAAATTTTTAACTGAATCACACAATGAAAGGAAAGCAGATAAGGTGAGTCATCCTAATTCAACTTAATTAGTACTATTTAGGTAGGAATTTGATAGCTCTAACTTTGAAAATGGGTTATAAATTAAATATTACTTTATACTATTATTTGTCTGCATATAAGTTATTGCAATTTGGCATCTTTTGTCAATAATATACAATTCCATTATGATCCACCTGTTCATTCTTTAATGGCCATGCTTAAACTTATCTCTATCTTTTTGTTCAGTTTAATCGTATCTACTTAATTCCTTATCAAATTTTATTTGACAGAATGTACAACTTTATAAAGATTAGAGGGTTCCAAAATTAATTTTAACATAAGGATTAACGAAGTAATTGTGTTAGGTGGTGTCAATGCAAGGATTAGATAAAGATGAAAGGGAGAAGATTCTTGGGGATTTTAGGAACATTGTTTACTAAAAATTATTATAAAGAGAACTATGCAAGAAACTCATAGAGGTAGGAAAATGATGGAACACAAAAAAAAGGAGGAAAAGTAGAGAGACTGAAAAGGACTATAGAAGAATAGTAACAAAAAAGAGCCACCGAAAGACTAATAATTTTACCAAGGAAAAAGCATTCTTTATTTATTTACCACCTGCATGCATAATCAAAGAATAATCCACGTATTAGAACCATGCATGATGATGAATTAAATGTTTAAACACATTAGAAAGCATAGATTACCTTTGTGCTTTTCGCAGACCTTGGACAAGAAGGAAAGGAAAACGATTATTAGAGCAACACCAGCTATGAGACCAATTAGGATGGCTAGTGTCTTCTCAATTTCATCATCATTGTGATTGCTATCATCTGCGCTCAAAATCATAACAACAATTTAGTTAGTTTCAAAGGACTCTTCATCAATTCCAAAACAGAAAGTTCAAATACTTTCAAACTTGACATGTTTCTAGGTCAAGCAAGCAATTTTTTGCATTTCTCCTTTTTCCAGTTATTATTTATTCTTCTTGTTTCCTGAATCAGAAATAAGGTTGAATATTTGAATGAGGCAGGCAGCATAAATCCTAGAAAAAGTCTAGGGACAGTAACTTTGTTAGATTCTGGCTAGCATATAACCAACAAAAAAAAGTGAGTCATTGGATGAAATCTCACACCATTAAAATCATCATTGATGACTATTTAATAGTTATAAATTACAAAAATTACTAGCCCTAACATTCTTCTAAATCCTATTCTTATAGACTAGAGGGTATTTCAAGATAGATCAAATAATTAGCAAGTAGAAAATAAAGAAAAGATTATATTGACTAATATTAAGACTTAATTTAGATAATTCCCAAATAGCAAAGCAATTCATGCCTTGCACTTCTCACATGACATCACTTCTACCTAATTCTCCAATCATGTGTTAAGGCAAGCTCAAGACTTACCGTTACTGTTGCGCGAGTACCTGCCACCTTCCGAGTATCGCGCGTAGCACTTGGCGAGATACATGTCACCCCACGTGGATGCTCCGCACTCCATTTTCAACCGTTGGATTGCATCAGAGAGGCAATCCTGACACTCGCTTGGGCTGAGGTCTCCCGTGCACTGTGCCACACCCCGCGCATTCCCCGACCCACTCGTCCTGTACGTCTTATAGGTGCTCCCATCTGACGTCTCCAAATACGCCAGCACCTCATCCCGCCTGGTCATCGCATCTGAGGTCAACCCAATGGACGGTCCACATTTCTTCATCACCGCAGTCTTGTCTTCCACTCCCAAGAAGCTGACATTATCGTACTTGACAAAGCATCCGTCCAGCTGCAACGCGCCGCCGCATGCGTCCAGGCAGAGCGTGCCCAGCTGACTGACGGCACGCTCCACGCAGCGGGAGCAGCGGTCGTTGGAGAGGTCGCCGCGGCACTGGTAGAGGCCGTAGACGGTGGAGGAGGAAGAGGGAGTTGGCTGAATGGTGAAGTTGTTGTAGTTGGTGAAGGTGGCTGAGTTGATGAGCGAGGTTAAGAGGGAGTTTACGGTGTTCTCGTAGGGTGAACCCGGCATGAACTTCACCTGAGAGCATCCTCCGAATATGAATGAGTCGGTGTCAGCCATGGCGGAGAGCATGATGATCATCACCGCCAGCAACACAACATGGTGCTGATGAGCCATGTTCGTAGATCGATGGAGATGAATGCTTGCTTTAAAGAGAATTTACGTAAAGGAGGAGACTCCTTCCTCTTCCCAGCTATATATGATTGTGAAACAAACAACAATAAAAAACTCAATCATTAAGTGCTATATGGTTAAAGTCACATACCTAATGTGTATATATAAATATTTTTCTTTTTTGTAGGGTGGGTAACTTTTTTTATGACTAGCAGTGCTACTAATAACTAATTAAGCTAAGTTGGCACACATGGATAAGGGTCTGTGTTCTTTAGTTATTGGACTATTGACCTAATGAATACAAACCAAACAAAAAAAAATTAAGCTAATAAGCTCTCTAAGTCAAAAGAAATGGTTATTAATTTATTATGAAAGTTTGCTCATGGTTGACTCTAAGGGCTACTACAATTATATACCACTTATATAGAACATCATCGTTTTTTAATTTTGACAGATTTTTCTTGTAATTTTTCTTGAAAACCATAAATGTCAAAAGAATACTCTAATATTAGATGAAAATGTTACAATAATTTAAAATTGAAGGCAGTAATTGACACATAATATTGATCTGGTCTTTCTGGATTTCTGCTACAATTATTTCAAGTACTATCTTTTTAACCAATGATTAATCTTTCTCGTGTAGTAGTGTCATTATTGAAACGAGATCAAATACTCTGAGGTCAAGTACAACTGATTTAACCAACAAAACTAGTAATTTACTCAAAACAGATAGGTGAGTCATATAATGAAACCAAGTACTACTAGTTTTCATGAGCAACTGTTGTTGCATAGGCATTAAAAGCAAAATTGGTGAGTGACACAAAAATAAAATAACATGTTTATTTTGTTAAAAGGGAAAAAAAAATTGGTACAGTATAGCTAGGTTAGATTAGATGATTCCTGTACATTGAAATCGCTATCTTAAGTGTGGTTAGATGATTATATATTATATTTCTGGTGATTTGATTTTATTCCTTTCAGTTTTTGTGAGGACAGTATAGAAAAGAAAAACTATTCTTGGTGGTCTAATTGGGTTCTTTTGATAGAAACAGTTTGTTTGAATATGACTTGCTTAAAAACTTTGAAGCTCATCATTTATTATCATCTTTGGCATATCTGATTCCTTTATACATCTCTTTTTCACATATATAAAATAATTATGTGTATTATTATAATAAACAAACAAACTTTCAACTGTTACACTATAATTTCACGACATACTAAAATAGATCTGAGAACAATAATGTTAATGTCTCAACTATATATTACTCTCTTTTGATAATCACCAAATACCAAAGCAATTATTAACATTTTCCAACACTTTAATTTTTATGGATTAAACTTGCGATCGGATTTGATAGCCAGCTGGCAATTTGATGGGCCCTCTACAACCCATGAATAATGATCATACAAAATAACTCACCTTTAATTTTATGAACAAAATTATTTGAGCTATATAGATTGAGATAATTAGCTCTCTGTTCTTGTTTAATTTATATCTTCACATTCGATTTTCATATAAGTTTAAGAGCCTTTTAAATTAATTGTTCTTTCTTCATCTTTATTTTAGTTCCACTTTCATTTCAAGTGTCCCTCAAATTTTAATGATTATGATATTGATAACTTTGTGTTCATATTTTGCTTTCAATTTTAATGGCTGCTGCATTTGAGTATTTTTCACGCTCATGATATTCTTCATGGCCAATATTATAATAATCTGTGGATTAATCTAATAGTAGAAAGTGTTACTTTTTTTTTTATATATACATCAGTATATCAAATGATCGGTGCAGAAAACTTCATGAGAAGATTTTTACAAACAAGATAAATACATTTGATTTCACATGTTGAGAACAAAATAATGTTCCAATGGAAAAAAAAGTTGTTAAAGCAAGTGTTTTTAAGACAAATGGTGTCGTTACATAATTTATATATTTGTTGTTTTGTAAAAAGAACTTCTTAGGTGGATATAACTTGTTTAACAATTAATGCGGAAGGTAGAATTGATTGATGTTAACTAATGAAGGATTATCACTTACTAACATGTTGGCGCATATATAAGATAATATATAATTGTTAGGCTGAGTTAAATCCAAGTTGGTGCAAAGTATACCATAATAGTATTCATGATATCAAAGAAACAAATAATAAGCAATTAACTAGTCTTGCTAGATAGTAGATTCTTACCAAAAGCAATTATGTTAGGAGCTGTGAGGGTGCATGGGATTGGACAAAGACATTTCTCCATCCATCCTATACAATGCTAGGTAGAGTGAGAAACTTCCTAGCTTTAACCATTTGCATTAAAATTAAAAGCCCCACATACAATACAAGTCAATTCCAGCCCAACTCCGTATGCATAGAAAATTAAACCAACTTTAATATATCAATTTAGGTTGGTCGAATGTTCAGCTCACTTGTCTAATTAAGTAAGTATCGGAGGTCGAATTTCGTATTGTGCATATAATTAGGGGTGAGCACGGGTAGCGGATACCCGATTACCTGTCTAAATCCGAACCGAACCAATTAAATTGGTTCTGGAATTAACGGGTAATCGAATTTAACCCGAACTAAACCGATAGTTTTTGTTAGTGATTGGTTCGGGTATCGGTTCTGGGAGTGCAGAACCCGAACCAACCTACAAACCCGATCATATACTAATTAAATAAAAAAATAGCGGGTACTCAATTACCTGTCCAAACCTGAACCGAACCAATTAAATTGGTTCTGAAACCAATGGGTAATCGGGTCCAACCCGAACCAAACCGATTACTTTTGTTAGTGATTGGTTCGGGTATCGATTTTGGGGGGCAGAACCCGAACCAACCTACAAACCCGATCATATATTAATTAAATAAAAAAATATATATATATATATATATATATATATATATATATATATATATATATATGACTTTTTCATTAGACAAAGATTATTCACTATTAATATGTTTAGATTTTAATGAGTTTAGTTTTTAATGTATTTGGTGTTTAACATGTTTGGATTATTTCTATTGATGCTACATGTTTATTGTACTTGTTGAATTTTTAAGATAAAAATTTGATTTTTTTTTATGAATTTCAAAGTCATCGGGTACCCAATTATTCGAATCGAACCAATTATATTTTGATCGGTTCAGTTCTAATTTTATCATGAATTCGAACTAAACCGACCTGTGCTCACTTCTACAGTTCTACATATAACAATCTATTAACTAGCAGCAAACCCTTAATTAGAGCTCAAATCTATCGGATTGGAGGATACCGTGATAAAAAAAAAATCAACTTCATTCATTCATAACATAACAATTCAATATAGGTGGTAAACTTTTATGTTGGTTAAAAATGAAGTGAAAAGTACATGATATAAAAGATTCATAGATTTATTATCTTATAATCCTGAATATAAACTTATTTCATCTCTCACTTTTTTTTTTCCATGATTTAATCTGTTCATATAAATATTTTAAAAAGATTTATTTGGACTTGCTCTTAATCCAACTCATCAAGCTACCAACACTGACTGCAATTGACAATATATATAATATTTGATAATACATCATTTATGAATTCCACCATTCAGTTTGAGTGTGTTCAAACATGTGAATGTGTGATATTGAATATTATGTGGACCATTGACTAATTTTATAATGAGTTGTTCAACTAATACAAGCAGCTGAAAAATGGAAGTAGAAAAAGAGAAGGCTCTGCTGAAAGTCTATATATAGTTAATAGTAATAACATTCTTTTATATTTGTAGTGTGAATAATACAATTTCACAAACTCTAATTATATTAAGATCTGGAGTCAATGGATGGAATTGACTGAGGAATGAATTTGGGTGTGATTGTTAATAGCCGTTGGTAATTGACTTAATATATACTCATGTGATGTGTTTTATGGACACATAGATATATATGACTACAGTATATATATTATTTTAAAAAAAGGTTTTTAATGATTGGATTTAATTTATATTTTTTATATTCTCTTTCATATTTTGAATGTCTTGAGACTTGCATGCTTTTAAAAAGAAAATAAGTTATATTATATTATTTTGTATTTATTAGCAGCACATCATGACTGATTAAAATGACAAAAAGTCACAAACACAAGGATTCCCTACCACCAATGGAATGAGAGAACAGCAAAAAATAGTAATTCTAATTTCTCAAATGTCACCTTCAATCCACAAATCAACCTTTAACTCGCGTGATTTGCCGGACAGCTACATGTATCTCATTTTAATAACAAGTTTAGTGGCGAAAGGATTCCAGTATGAGTATGTTTAATAATGAGAAAAGAATAAAAAAACTAACTTTTAGTTAGTTAATATTAATCAATTTTAGTTTAAGATTTAGAATTAAAAATTTATAATTTAATATTTAAAATAAATAAAATAATTTAAAAAATAGTTAGTTGATGTTGGTTAAAAAAAATTGGTTACTTAGCATTATCCTAATTAAAATTAACGACTAAAATTACTGGAACATCCGTATTTCTGAAACATATGAAAAATTTCCAAAAGTTTAATGATGAAAACTACTATACGAGTGTATGTTACACATTTCATGAATGGCATAAAAAGAAGAGAAACTAACCACCCAAAAAGCTTCAATTATTATGCCTCTTCTTTAAATAAATTGTCTGGCAATAACAAAATTGACTTACTCCCACATTACAACTAAGAAAAAGGCGTTTGGTTTATGACATTTGAGTTTAAGATTTTAATGGAACTTTTCGTTATGGATACGTTTTCCTTTTATTCACTTTTCCAAAATACAATAATCTAACAAGTTTAGATGCACTATAGCTCTTTCATACTCTTTCTACGTGACCAAGCAATATAATATGTCACCAGAAGCACTAGGTTCCATTTAATTTAAATGTTAGACATACTTTTAGAATATTTTGTTCTAAAGTCTAGGTCAATATAATTATTTTATATGCATAGTGCATACTGATTTCCGTTGGTAGACTTGGGGTTGACAACATAATTAATTAAGATATAGTCTGGTTGATTAGAATCACAAGTCTCAAATGAGAGTGATTTGTATGTATTAAGTGAATAGGAGGTTGAGGTTGAATAGAGATGAAATTGATTGATGTCTACGTATCGAATAATTGACCTAATAGAAAACAGAATCCTTCAAATACGACTAAACAATTCTTCATACGTGGTCAAGTCGTTTTAGGGGAAAAAATAAGAAAAATGATGACATTTAAACTCTTTTATAGGGTTTTAATTACCACTAAAGTGAAAAAGGAGATAAAAACAATAATATAATACTTTTTTTTTTTTCATGATGGAGTGTTATATTATTCAGTTCACTCCACAAAAACACGTTACATTCAACGTATAGTTCAAGTTTATTTCATCTGTGAGAAGCAAGAGGGGAAGGATTGAAGGAAGGTCACCTCACACACATTCAATAATATAATATTTTGTATGCATTATTCATTGATATTAACATGAGAAATTAATGAGGATTTTTGTCTTTTGGCATTTGATGTGCCACCACATAAAAGTAGTACTCTACATAGAGGCATTTCAGCCTCAACTTCCGACCAAAATGCCAACCTCATTTTGCCCCTATTATTAGATAAGGTTTAATTCACCATGGCTTTTGCCATTCCATTACCCGATTTTGGCGTAATTCAATCTCTATCTCGACAACATTGTCCAATCTTACTTCTCATCACTCTGGCTATATATAAGGCTACAGGATTCGGAACGCAAACTTGAATAATTGAATATCAAATCCCACATTGCACGTTCCTAGCTAGATTATTTGTAATGTATCCATGTCCACGTGAAAGTGCCGTTTTGTATAGTTAGCTGTGTAAGTATGTAACACATATTCCTATTAGACCATATATAGTTTCCTAAAATATACTTCTCCAATTTGGAAGATCCAAAATTTTCAATAATGAAGGGCAGTGCATTTCACATTCGGCCTCGTAAGTCGTAAGAACGCAAATAGTTGATTCTTTACACACTTTCAGCGTCAGTTTTTTGAGTTTAGGCCACGCAGGAACTTAAAAGGCTCTATAGGCTGCTTCAGAATAACCATAGCTCCTATGAGACCCATACCCAAAAATACGTCGTAGAGCAAGGAGAACAAAGTAATAGCTAGTGTCAGATACTACTATGCCTTAGTGACCCTTTTTGACAACCACATATATCTACGTTTTCACAACTTACATCGCTTCAATCGTCTGGTTGACCGTGTAATATGGAAGTTCAAGGGAGTGGATCCTCTCCAATGAAAAAAAAACTGGATGGTGTCAATTGTGATCTCTCACCCTTCATTACACTCTCTCTCATATTTAATTTTGGCCCCACTTATAAAGTTAATGGTGAGAAATCACACTGCATTTCCTCAAGTGTTGAAAAAACTGGAGAAGATCCATTTCCGAAGTTCAATGTCAAATTCTTTTTCCTTTGTAGCAATTTTCCCGTACCACCTACACCTAGGGGTGGCAAGCGAAAAAATTCACCCTGCCCCGCCTAGTGACGGTTCGAAAATCCCACTCCGTCCCTCCTAACGCCAAATCTCCTCTTTTTTTTTACTATTAACTATTAAATAATATATATAATTTCACAATCATTTTAATAAATTTATAATTTCTAAAGGCATAAAAAATTATAATTTCTATATTCACAAACATTAAAATCTTTATAATTATAAATATCTAATAAATATAATTATAAACCAAATTTTCATCCAAAACATAATTATAAATATTATCTTCGAAGGCAAAATAAACACAATCCAAAACACTCAATTTTCATTTTCATTCTCTTGTAAGTTGGATTGGAAAAAGTTGAGTTTTGACTAAAACAATTGCAAAAATACCCCCTTGCCAAAAAATACTAAGCCCAACGGGAAAGCCCGCCCCGCCCCACCAAAACCCGCGGTTTAAGCAGTGCGGATTAGGCAGGCTTTTGCTATTTGGCGTTCCCAATTTTCCAGCCCGGTCCGCCTTTGGCAGGTTACGCGGGCCGGCCCAGCGGGTTTAGACCTGTTTGCCACCCTACCTGCACCTACTAACAGTAATCTCTCTTGAGAGTAATAAGGATGATCAAAATGCAAAAAGCAAACACCACTGGAATTAATGATGACCAATGATGCAAATTAACATGTTGGGGAAATCAATTCAATGACAAATCCACTGTTATTGCCACACTTTCAGCATAAAGTATACAGACGGGCTCACATTGACTTAGACACAATACATTCGAAAAGGATGATAAATAGTTCCAACAGCCAAATCAGATGTCATCATAAAAGCAGTTTAACAGAATTCACGATAAATTCAGAGATCAAATAGAGGCTCTTTGATTGCTCCAGGTTACATAAGATACGCAGATGGTCCATAATTACATTTATAAATGCATTAATCCGTGAGGGGAGATCATCTATTGAATATAATTATTTACATTATTACTCTTGGGCTGGGCTCTCACCTGGATTACACAATACAACATTTCACCACCAGCCCCTTCTGATCAATCCTTCCTTCTTCGTTTCCTAAAAGTAGCACAAGACCATTCAGTATCTTCAAACTAAGATTGTAAGATTCATACATCAATAGAATCCTATGCTTTTAAAAGAGGGAAAATTAATGCTATATCTATATGTATGAGGTAGGTGTTAGTAATGAGAAGAATTCCTAAAAGAATTAGGAGAGTAAAGGGCACCTCGGGTATTTTCTCTTTTATTTTCAAAGTACCATATTTGAATTCACGCTTTCAAGGCTGACCTCCCACTCTAATAGTGTAATTACAGCTTACCAGTAAAATTACAGCAGTTTCAGTTTTATTTCTTCTAGTAATACTAGGTTCATATCATATTACCATGAAAGTTTACAAATACACAAATATACAAATTAATTATCAAAAGTGTGTGTCGGCTTGGTTTCCCTCACCTTATATGCACATATAATATTTTTCATTACGATATTTCTCCTACAAGTCAATGCATATATGTACTGCTATATCAAATCATCAATATCCATAAGGAAGGGTGTTTAGACAAGGATGAGAAAGAAAGACAAATATTGTTGTATCAAGATTATAAATTATCCATGTACCCCATCATACAGAAACTATTGAATGTAAAGAGAAATTAATCATGCATATAGAAATAATACTACGAACAATCCGAAATAAGATCAACATACCTTCAGGAGGCTGAGCTAGCTTCCTGTTCTGTGGAGACGACATTTCTTTCTTCAATTGCAATAAAATGTCTTCCATCGTACACTCTCTTTGCCAATTAGCAAGCATGGGAAACAATTGTGGTTCAACCTAGTAATTTAATTATAAGTTAAATCTTCAATCAACGATCATAATAAATCCCTCACAAAAGTTACCTACCACTCCAGTCTCTTGGTTGACGCAAGTCATGTTAATCCTTGTCTGAAATCTAACAGATGGTGGATTGTCTGGATAATCCTTACCACAAAACAATTTCAATTGGTAGATACGCCCTTCGTGGACAGTCTGGTTAAAAAAGAAGATCAATGGGAAAGTTCAGCAAGTCAATACAATGCTTGGGAAACAGTAATTATATATATCCACTAGCAGGCAGCACACACATAAATATTAAAGAAGAAAAAGCATATAAGTAACATGTTTCCATTTAAACCATGTTTACTCTGTAGTGTTCTGTGTTTAATCATATGAAAGTATACTATACTAAAATGGAGAGCTCCATAACCTCTTAATCATTTAGTTGTAAAATAATAATAACAACATAAACCCCCCACAATTTTTGGAGATGTTTAATTACAACAAACCATATATAACATATAACATAATTTTAATAATAACAAACATCTTACACCAGGGGGACCTATAATTGTCCCAGTCCATGATTGCATGTAGATATCATCAGCATCATCCATTCCATAGCTTACAGTTCCATCTCCAATTCCCTTCTCACCTCTCTCAAGCTCTTCCAATAATCTGAAATTCCTAGGAACTGCACAAATATGGCCAAAATTTAAGCTAGATAACTGCAATTTGGAATTATTTTATACAGCACTTAAATATA
>NC_029787.2:128011965-128050019 GCF_000816755.2 Arachis ipaensis
AAATGGCACATAAATTATAATGTCAGCAGGCAAGAACATCGTTATGGCAAAGAAATGCGGCATTACCAAGTTAAGGAAACAATGAAGAAGAACAAAAACAAAAGATAAGTGTAACATCACACACTCTTCAGGCTAAAACCTTTTTGTTCCCTGTTTCATTTATCAGATGGATAATTTTAGGTTTTGAGAAATTAGCTAGATGAATACGAATAAAGACAAAATAGCAAAACAATCTAAGTCAATATCTATAATTGATACACTGATAATTTCAATTCCAAATATGCAAAGTTATAATCTCATGATAACGGACCCATATGTAATAGCTATAGCTAGGTATTTAACCCATTCACACGAATCAAACAAACAAAGTACCACAATTAGAAATTCTAGATTGCAGCACACACAAACATCCAGAAGGCGAAAAAAATAACCACAATTATAGAACGAGCTGACAAAATAATGATCGAGAAAATTCAACTCAATTTAGGGGTAAAAAATGCTAGGACCCAAAAACCCACACAAAAAAAAGAAAAACAAAAAAGCATGAAATCAGGAATCGGGAATCGGCGGGAAGGTGTAGAATACTGACCAACAACACTTGATCCTTCGGAACCCATTATTAGGGCGATGAAAAGAAATGGAGGAGGTGAAGATAGGGCTAGGGTTTTGGAATTGTAGAGCGAGAAAGTCACAAGGTTAAAGAGAGAGAAAGAGAGGATGAGTGTGACTTTGCGAGTCCAAGTGATGATGTTTGCGAAGTGGAGATTGGGATTAGGGAGAGAGTAAAGTAAGGGGTCGCGTCTATTCTATCGTAATTTAATATCAAATTAACTTTAGATCAGGTCACTTACCCCATCATTAGATCTTTTTCTATTATTTTTCAACATTTTCATTTTGTTTAATTTCTTCATATATTTTTATATATATGCGCTTAAAAGAAAAATTTTTCCCATGAATATTTAGTTATTCATTATTATAATATTATATTGATATTTTTATTTTAATAATCGTAATACTAATTAATTCGACTTTAAACGAAAGCAAGACGGTGTGCCGAATTTCTCTAATAAAAGACTATAGCTTCGTTTTCTTTTGACGAGACAAATTAGGAACAAAAATGACATATCAAAGGTAGTTAATTTTATTTCAAGAATGCCATTCCTAAGTGCATCAGTTACTACTTACTATATAAGAAACATTATTTAACTACCTTATTCTAAATTTCTAATCTTCAAGATATCTTTGCAAGTTTATATACATAATGCTCATAAAGTTAAATTTTATTTTTACTACAAGAATTCAAGAAATGAAGCCGGACACAATCTTGGGCCAAAACGCGGAAATTAATCGAAAAAGAAAAAGCATGAGATGCTTTGCACAAAAGAAAAAACAAGAAATCATGAATTACGTTGGTAAGACAAAATTGATTGTGCAAGAGGATAAAAACACAACGATTTTCACCTGAGGGCTAACTTTGGATTAATCGAATACATGACAATCTCAATTCTCAATATTTCTCTAATCAAATAAGGAATTACAAACCTATCCAAAAAAAAAATTGCTATTGTAAATGAACTTGAATTATTTCTCAATATCCTATTTAGTTTTTTTTTGGTGACTGAATATCCTATTTAGTTTAAAATAAATATAAAGACCCAAACAAATAAAATTACTTAAATACCTTTTATCCCTTTACAAAATGGCGTTACTAACACTAGGGATTCTTCTGAAACTCTTTCAAACAATGAACTTCTGAAACTCCTTCAAACAATGAACTCCAACACACGCGTCACTGGCAACCACCGCTCCACCCTCTTACAAGTCATCAGAATCGTGCCTGCTCTCACCACCGGCGAAGACCTCTGGTCCTCACGCGGCTTCTACCTTCAGCTCTCCGCTCACTCAACATCTAAATTCTTCAACCAATTTGCAATACCTATGCATTCTTGAGGAGAAAAAATCTGTTCTCTATTTCCCTCTTCTCAAGTGGTTCTAGTGTTAAAGGAAAATAGATTACAATATAATTAACTTCACTATTACAAAAACATCGAAGATAGAAATATATGGGCAACATAAACTAAAACCCCAAATCATTACAAAAACTTAAAATCAAAATTCAAGAAAAAAAACTCAACATAGGATAGTATGTTATGACGAATTCATCAACGTTGTCCTTGTAAGCTTTGGCCATAGGGGCCATGGTTGGTGACAGCCTCCGTTCAAACTTAAAGCTTATGGAAGCTTTTGTTGCAGCCACAAGCGGCACAAGTGAGAGCTTGAGGTGTTCCTTCAGTTTCTCTGCTGGTTGGTTCTCCGGTAGATTTGCTGCCGACGAGGGGAGCAGCGGCAGTTGAGATGGAAGTTGTAGGAGAGGGAGCATGGTTTGGGAGGAAAGGGGCGGTGCAGTTAAACATGAAATTTGAAAAAGTTGAATGAAGGTATTTTTGAAAAAAAATGTTATTAAAATTTCAATTATGTGTCACCATTTTCTGAAGGTATTGAAGGGACTTAAATTTTGTGTCCCGAAATTGAAATTTTAGTTCTAATCTCTGATCACTCAACACAAACACTACCTTTTCATAATATGAAGATATGAATGCTGATCCAGAAAACAATCCTGTAGGGGCCTTGCCCTTCATGGGTTTAACCTACTTCGAACTTGCTCCGCAAATTGATCTCTAGGAATGGTTACATCATTACTAGCCTCCAAGTTTTTCAATTGCACAACACCTTCCTTTATTTCTTGCTCACCAACTATCACCATCCATGGAATCCTTGATTCTTTGGCAAAGTCAAAGTGCTTCTGTCTTCTTTTATTCACCAAGAACTCTGCTTTCACACCGGTGTCCCACAATTCACCTGCCAGCTCTGCAGCTAGTGTCAAGTCATTCCCTAATATGCTCACTAGCACTTCTGTCTTGTTTGGCCGCGGCACCTAAAGAAAAACAATACCATTCTGAAGTTATATCACACTGTGAGGTACAGAAGCGAAAACAAAAATAGGAATACTGGCTACACAATGCCAATAGCCACCATCATCATTCAAACTCTGTAGTAATCCAAGTTATTTAGGAACATTAGCTGGCTTGTATTTTCTTTCTTTCCTTCTTTTTTGGGATCCTGTCCTCTCAAAGGCTCAGATAAAGCATCAATGTTCACTGAATGTTGTGGCAAAATTGGTTTCAAAATGATATTCCATGCTCAGAACCATCAAGAATGATATATTTAACATACACGGCCAATTAAGTTACTTATCAAGTATTATGACTTTTACCTGGTTCTGATCCTTCTGCTGTTGCTCCATTATCGCAAATACTCTCTCAATTCCAAGACTTACACCAACTGCTGGAACTTGCTTTGAGCCAAACATTCCTATTAAGTTATCATATCGACCACCAGCAGCAATTGAACCAACCTGTGGAAAAACCATAAACCCATCCAAAAATATGGAGAAAGATTCAAATAAAATTCATGTAGAAGAAACAAATAAGTGTGCATACACAAAAATGACTATCATAAAATTGAAGTCAACAAAGAGGTATTTTCAAGAATAAAGGATTACATTTTAATGTTACTAAAGTTCGAACATTCAAAATGGAAGACATATAAGACATACGCATTACCTGAGCACCCCCTTTAAAAACAGCTTCATATATAACTCCAGTATAATAATCAAGGCCCCTAGCAAGACTCAAGTCAAAAACCACATTATCAATGCATTTAGATTTATCCAGGGCTTTAAATAAAATTTCCAGGTCATTCAATGCATCAGCAGATCCACCATGTTCTAAGAAAGCACTGCCCTCTTGTTTAAGTTTAGATAATAATGCTAATGGAGATCCTTTTTCTTTCACATAAGTTTCAATTCTATCTGCAGTCTCAGCAGTTAACCCTTTCTCTTCCACCTACAATCAAAAGAAAAAAAAAAAAAACGTAAAAGACATTACACTAAGAGATCAGCAGCATTTAAAAAGCAACAGCCATACCAAATTCACCCTAAGTAAGTTATCAGCAATAGAAGAAAAGCAGATACCAAATACAAACAACCACAAGAAGAAGCATATGTCCTCACCATTTCTTTTCTTATCTGTTCAAAAGACTGTTTGTCTAACTTGTCAATGCTAGAGCATATAGTCCTAAACTTCTCAGGTGGTACTCCACATATTTCCATCATGCCATCCAGTAACTTCCTATGATTCAACTTTATCTGCAAAGCAAAACAAGAAAAAGAGTCACATACCAAAATATACCGTGTAATCTTAACACATTATTCAATAGAGTTTCAAGAACCACAATCAATTGCCAGTCACATCCAAAGGAACGATTGGGATTAAAAAGGTAAAGAGCAAAGACCACATCAGCTTACATATAGTTTGATAATTGAGTAAGTGGCATAGAAAGGAACTGATATTCTGATAACAATGGGGTTAACAATTGCACCTTATGTAAGCCAAGAACATATATTAACTAAAAATCCTAGCCACAGAACATAAGCCCAAGAATTAGCACATTTCTATACAACTTGGATGTGTTGTGTTGCTAACAACTCTTCAAAAAGTATTGACAGACCACGATGGTTGATCTCAATATCAAATTATAAGCACAGAAGACGGTCCTACAATATAAGAACATTGTGTCTAGATAATAAATCACACAAATATTTACCTCATATTCCCCAATGTCAAGCTCATCAAGCAATTCAGTCAAAACTCTAACAACCTCAAAGTCTGGAGCCATTTTTTCAGATGGTCCAGCAATATCAAAGTCGCATTGGTAAAATTCACGGTATCTTCCCTTTGATGGGTTGTCTCTTCTGTAGACCTTAGCTATTTGGTACCTTTTTAAAGATGTCAGACCATTCATGGCCATAAACCTAGCAAATGGAACTGTCAAGTCATACCTCAATGAACAGAGCTCCCCACCCTGTCAAACAAGTTTATTACAAGTTAGCATGAAATAAACTTTGAGAAAGAAGAAACCAATCTTACAGATAACCTACATGGAAGTCATAAGGAAGTGAAGTCAAGATAAATAAAAAATTAACATGATCAAATATAGCAGCAAGATCATAAATGAAACTAGAAATAAATATATTTACCTGATCAGCAAGATCATAAATCAACTTTGAATCTTCTCCATACTTCCCCATTAGAGTTTCTCGCAACTCAAAAACAGGGGTATCCAAGGCTGTGGCGCCATGCCTCTCAAAGACTTGTTCTATTATTGAAAATGCCTTCTTTCTAATTGTCATTTGCTCTTTAGCAAAATCACGAGTTCCCTGAAATTTTGTATTGTAATACTCAATGTAAGATTACCAGCAAGCACATCCCATGTGGTAACAGATGCAAACACAGAACATTTCCATCATCAATAGACAGCAGCACCAAATGCCAAAAAGATAAAAGTAGACAAATGAATAATAGCTCAGCAGCACAATCCATTGGATTTGGAATATATGTTATTTATAGCTTTACCCCTAGTAAGATGCCTTTTGCTGTAATTGATCAAGCTCAAGCACATAAAAGTTCTCAAATGAATTTGATACGAATTAAGTAGATTAAATCTGTAAGCTTAACAAGTACATTTAGAGAATTACCTTAGGGATCTTGGGCAATCTTCTGCTTTCATTGCTTTCCAGAATATCCTTTACCTTCAATAAAAATCCATTAAACTCAGGTTCGGCTGAATCCAAAAACAATTGAAAGTTTCCCACCATTGTCTCTAACAACCCTGAATTCTCAACAGCAGCCGCTCTTTTACTCTGCAACCCGTCCTTAATCAATGGCAAAATCATACTAGTTCCTTTGCCCAAAACAACCTTCTTCTTCTTCTTGTCTGCTTTTGAATTCTCTGCATTGCCCTGAACCCCTTGACCCTTTTCATTCAGCTCCGCACCTTCAAGTACAGCAAAGGCAGTTACAACTTCCCATGCCACAATCTTCCAAACAGACCCCAATAGCACGTTGACTTTGCCTGCAAACTTAACATAGTCCTTTCCTAAAACCAAGCCCAAAGCCGCATTGAAACCACTACCTAAGCTAGCATCAGTGGGGCATTCCTTTCCAAACATCTCCCCAATGCTCGATTTCAAATCATCACTGCTTATGGACTCCAAATTATTTTTAGCACGCAGAAAACTACACTCACCAAGTTCCCTCAATGCCGCTGCCAATGACAATAGCACAGTGGAGACAGCTTGTTCAGTTCCATCACTAGCAGCCTGAATTTCAGCCAATTTAAAACCCGAATTTAACTCAACTCGCATCTTTGAATGCACCGATTTAACCTGTTCCCTCAAAGTTCCATGAATCTTTGGAACCTTGGCAACCGCTCCAATCTTCTCCTTTCCCACCAGCTTGGATCCGTTAAGCAGAACCCTCATATCACTTGCGACTCCAACTTCCTCCTTGGAAGTATGACCGTCACCAGAATCCATCAAATTGAAGGCGGCCACGTCGGCTTTTGAGGCCTCGCAGGACAGCGCGGCGGCGACATCGGAGAAGGACGTCAATGCGGCGGATTGGTGGTCCAAAATAGCTGAAACTCCAAGCAATGCCGAAGAAGCGTTGTTGAGAACGAGCAACTCGTCTTGAGTGACTTGGAGATCTTCGAATCGGAAAGCGTTGGGGTTGGAATTGAGGGATTCGGAAATGAGAAGAAGAAGGTCAGGGCGAATGGAAGAGGAGGGAGTGAGGAGGAGCTTGTTGAGAAGTACGAGGAGGAAGGCTCGGATTTCGAAGAGGGAGAGGAAGTTAGGGATTGCGATGGTGTGCTTCAACGAGGGCGTTGCAGAGGACGATGAGGAGGAGAGCCTGTCGAGGGCAGATGTATCAATGCGGACATGGGCGAGGCTGGCGGAGACGGCGGAAACGGCGGAGGAAGAGAGGGAGGAGCCCTTGCCGCCGAGTGTAACGGTAGAGAGCTCAGCCATGAGCGGTGAAGGCTGAAACCAGTTGCGACTTGAGAGAATGGAAGCAGGGTTTTACTGTTTTAGGTTCCTTCTTCCTACAACGCCGCTACTAATAAGCTTTCCTTGCTTCCAATAGATTCTTCTTTTCTTTAACGTGGATACTCAGATGGAGTTGATAGGTGAGAGGTGTTTGATAACAATATAGTAAAATACTTAAATTTACTAAATTATTTAAAAATTTTCAGCCATTAATTTAGCTGCATATAATTTTTTTTTTCAATTTTTTGTTAATATTTTTTAATTATATCAAATTATGTAATTATTTTCAATTTTCATCTTTGTATCAAAATATCTTTACGATTAATTACGTTACTATTATTCACTATGTCTGACTATATTGTTTTCTACTAGACTTTCTCATATTTTGTTTTGTTCTTTCACTCAAGAAAATTCTCTTTTGGATTTTGTCATTTTTTAATTTTGGATATATCTTCTATAAATCTATTAAGAGAGTTAGATCATAAAGGAGTTGGATTTTTTACTTATTTTTTATATAATGATTACGTGTGATTGAAATATAATATTTAGCAAAAAATGAAGAATTCAATTCATTGACAAAATTCTTCATAAGGTTAAGTTACATTTAATCTTTTCAAATGTTAAATAAGAAGAAAACTCAGACCTAGACAGACTAAGTTCTTCAAAAATCAATTGGATACGGTTCTCACAAGTTGAGGTTCATTGTACATTGCGATAAGAAACATCACTCACTTTCACTTTCACTGCTTTGCCCTCATTTGAAAAAGCGGGGAAAATCAACTAAGCAAAGCTTATGAATGGCAAGAAACATAAATTAGAAACTCTACATTTTAAAGGGCAATTTACCGGTTTGGGATGAGCTTGAAATGTCAACTGATTCAATTCCATTGGTATTTGGACTTTCTTCTAGTGTGATAATATGAAGAATGGAGAGTTCTGACTTCTGAGCAACTACATCCAACTATGCTTATAAGATTTTTAGGACTATTAACGTGCCCCAAGCTAATAAGTTTAAGATTTTGACAAGCATGAAAGTGTAAACCCTACACATAATAATCATTTATATATCAAGTTATATACCAAAGATTTTTTAATCAAAATATTTGAATTAAATTCTTGAGAGATCATTTGATTTCCACCTCAGAAGAGTGTCCAGATGTTTGTTGGTCATTTATCACCAAATTGCACATAAAGAGTACTAGTCCTATATATAATGTTTATTAGCTTACTGATGGTCTATCGCATTTTCTGCATTGCCACCATTCAGCAGCTTGATCATCAATATGTTTCCATTGATGATAATAAAACCATTTATGTTTGAAAATTGGATTTATTTACCTTACTGTTACCTCATCATTGATGGAATGGAACACTTGCTATACAAACCACACCATAAAGAAAACATATTGCCTGGGCCTCGGGAGGTTTTTTCCTTTTTCCCAGTCCCATTAAAAATGTTTCTTCTCCATCCTTTTAATTGATGTATAATGTCGTGAATCTCACTTTAAATCATTACCTTGAGAAGATATCAATGCAATCTCAAAGAGGCAATGACTCAATTTTTAAATTCGTTATTTATACAATTCTTCCAAGTTGACTATATTAATCCTCTCCACAAAAAAGCACTCGGTAATTACTAATCACTATGGCGTGTGCTGAATTGGTTACATCATCTTCATGATACGAAGATTTGCAAGTTTGATAAAAGTCGAAAGTAATTTTGAGGAAATAACAAAAATCACGCACAAAAAATACCATGTCGCTGATGAATGCTTAAAGTTGGTTTCATAATAAGAGAATCGGCAGATATAACAAGAAACTTAAATTTGAAAGCAAGCAAAAGTCTTGAGTGTTACTATCTAAAACATGAAGACAAAATCTGGTATCGGGGAGGTGGTGGTGAAGTCGTCATTTGAGAGGGATGAACCTGGAAGAGTGGGTGGCACCAATACCAGGCCTGCCGTGCTTGACGGGCTTGTAAGATATGGAGAACTCGGCAAGGTAGTGGCCAATCATCTCAGGCTTAATCTCAACCTGGTTGAACGTCTTTCCGTTGTAAACACCAATGATGCTACCGATCATCTCAGGAACAATTATCATGTTGCGAAGGTGTGTGCGAACTGGCTCAGGCTTCTCACCCGCCGGAGCTTCCCTCTTCGCTTTCCGGAGCTTCTTGATAAGCGCCATCGGCTTCCTTGTCAGACCTCTCTGGAACCTTCTGCGAGCGCGCGCGGTGAACAGCTTCACGAGCTCGTCGGTAGACATGTCCAGGAGCGCGTCCAGATCCACTCCTCTGAAGCTGAACTTCTTGAACGTTCTCTTCTTTGGCGCTGACGCCGCCGCTGCAGTATCTCCTTCCACATCTGCCTGCAAAACGCAAATTCACAATCGTCACAACAAACTTACACGGTTACATGCATGGATTCAAGAGCAGAAGAAGCCTTTACCATGATTGCAACACCTGAAGACGAAGACGATGACGATGCAGAGTGTGCTGCCGGCCGCTAGGGTTTTTGGATGACACTGCGGATGAAAGCTTCCTTAACAATTTTTATATGTAACCGACATTTGGGCCTTATTGGACCTATCTACCATTGGGCCTTACTAACACGGGCCTGGCCTATAACAAGCCCATCGTTCATTCTCATTGTCAATCGGCTATTAATCCTCAACATAAATTAATGCATCATTGCTGACTTTCACAACTTTTATTATTTTAGTCTTTTAAATTTAAATTTATTTATATGGATTTTTGAAATTCAATTTTAGATACTATATTAGTTTTGGATCTTTTCTAATATTAAATGTCGAATTAATTTTGTTACTTTGAACATATAGTTAAATAATGTCATTTTATTTTAATACTTAAATAAGACAAAAACAAAAAAAAATTATATAATATATAAATTATTATATTTTTTTTTCATCTTCTAAAACAACTTCCGTTTTATCTTATTCAAAAGCTAAAACAAAAAGATATTATTTAACCATATATCTAACATTATAAGCCAGAATTAACTCAATTAAAAAAAATTTACATATTAATATGATAGATCTTAGAAATCAATATAATAAATTTTAAATTTGAGATACTAAAATAATAAAAATTATAAATTTTAGGAAGCACTGCGGAGATTTAGTCCATTATTTACCCATAAAAAACATTAATGCATCATTATCGTTTTAATTAGGATAGTCATTTTTAATAAGTTATTATATATGGCGTCACTTTCCTAGTAATTGCTATTTGCTTCCTTCTATCTACCACTCCCCGGAGCGAAATGCATCGCATGCACGTGCACTTGACCAATTTCAAACTTTTGATTTTTACACTTACAGAGCCAATATCTATATTAATATTGCTTGCAAAATAATTGTTATGACAATGATAATTATATTAATTAATTCAACTAAATTCTAAGGGTTTATAATCTGCTTAATAAAAATTTTAATTTCAAGTTGGGAATATCATCATATCAAATCGATGCGAATTAACTAACTATGAAATAAGTCAATGTCCACAAAAAAAAACACAAACAATGAAACTCACATAATTATTACTTATGGTGGTTACTCCAACGATAAAATATTGACATAAAATAATATTATGAAGGGAAAGTTAAACAATAAGATATAATTGATTAATATATTTGATTCATCATCTAATTAATAACAATTCACAATATTATGTTGATGTGAAGATATCATTCTAGTACTTTTACATAAGACTATTTGCCAACAATGGGTTGAACCGTTGAAGTGTTGAATAGCATGACTCAGTTAGTCTTTAATTCCCTTTCCAGAAATTGTGCGATACAAAGTAGAAACTGGTAATAGTAATACCACACGACACACGTGCATGCATTTGATAATATTCTTCTTTGGCTAGCATTATATAAGACTAGCTAGTACTCGATCTCCTTTTTTTTTTTGGCGTGCGTGCGTGCACTTGAAAATAATATTTTGATGCAACAAAATAAAATATATCACTATAAAGATAAATAGTGCCTATATAATACTAATTAAAAAAATAATGCATGTTTCAACGAGTATGATCTTCTGCATAATAGTTTTAGGAAATTATGATAGCTGATTCCTTATGCATATATGTTAGGATTTAGATCTAGAATCCTTGATCTACTAGAAAGTTCATGAAATTAATTAATTATTATAACTCACTTTCTTTTATTAGTTCACATACATATATAAACAATTGTATGTATGGTATATATATATTATACGAGACTTTACGTGCGTATTAATAAAATGAATTACAACTCTGAAAATACTTTATTTGTTGGATTATTAGACTAAAAAAAAATTAAGTTAATGATTAAAAGTAACGATAAAAAATAATAAATTTTGATGGCTATTTAACAGTTTTTATAATAATATGACTCCTTAGGATAAAGTATTATTTGATTTTCAAGGTTTGAATTAAATTTTAATTTAGTATTTAACGTTTTAAATATCTTATTTTCAGTCTCAAAAAAGTTTTGAACATGTTTAATATTATCCGACAATTAAATTTGACACGAACAATTATTATATTTAAGAGCTACAGAAAGGATTTAAGATTTTTTTCACAAGATGAAGAATCACAAGAATAAGTGTTACAAAAAAATTTTGATTATGTTTTCTAAAAAATATAATTTAACAATATTATTTTAATGTCTATTTTAGTTAATCTGTTAATTATGCGTCTCAAATTCAATGATAGGACAATATTAAAACTATTTGAAATTATTTGAAATAAAAAGAAAACGTTTAAAATACTATGACTAAATTAGAATTTGACTAAAACGGTTAGAGATTAAAAGTATTTTATCCTAAAATGTTAGGAGGTTTCAGCATAGTACACAATGAAGAGCAAAAAACTAAAATAAAATAAGGTAGATTGCATACATTCCTCGCTCCTAGGACAAGACAACAAATTAGAGGTTGTTGGAATAAAGGTTAACGGCTTCAACTTCATCGTTCCATATTATATTGCATGAGTTGAATAATAATGGAACCAAACTTTACTGCGAATTTTCAAATTAAAAGTCTATGTAATATATGTTATCTTTTCGTAAGTTCATTCGAACAAAAGTATATATAATATATTAATAAACTACTACACCACAAAAATGGACAAAAAATCAAAGAATTCAACGAACATACACATACTGGGGGCCAAGTGATGAACCATGATGATTGTTATTGCATTATGCACAAAAATTGCACCTCTATATGTTTTAATTTCTCTACTGTATGTTTGTCGCCCTAATTATTTCTCTATTCTCTCTATATATATGGATACAAATACATTAAATAAATGAATAAAATAAATTAGAGAGTTATAGTTCCCTGGTATCTTGTGAGCTCAGTCGTTTAACCAAGATATCTAAAGCTTCCTTCATCCACCAATGCTGACAAATTTCTCTAGCTTGAGGCACTGTCATCCAAATTCTTTTCCTTAGATTTTTCTCAGGCCAGATATCAAGTTGTTGATTGACAAACAAAGGGAACATGTGGCCTTCATAGTAAATGCCATGTCTTTTGCTAATGAAATTCCATTGACCCAATTGATTCCCAACTGTTCCAACCACTCCGGCTTCTTCTATGGACTCTCTAGAAGCTGCTTCTTCTAAAGATTCATCAATTTCCCATCCTCCTTTTGGGAACATGAGCGCCTCTCCTTTCTGTGAACTCACCAATAATACCTCCAATTCCAATTCATTGCTCATCGTATCTTCCTTGAATCTATAAGGTATGCATCTGCAACAATATATATATATTAGAGTCGGATTATATTTCAATTCTATAAAATCACTTTCATTCAAACTCCAGTTTAACAAACGTCAATCCAAACACACACTGAATCAATGAGCTAACTAATTAAGGAGGACTACTTACCCGACTACTTGGCGGCCGCCGGTGTTGTTGTATCTTTGCAAGTGTCTGCCGGATCGAGAAACCAATAAGCATACTGCTGCCATGTTTCTTGATTATTATTATTATTATTATTAATTATTAATTGTATATAGATTAGAAGAAAATTAAAGAAAGCGATATACGGGGGTGTGATGGTGGAGAGAAAGAGTAGGGAATGATAGAACTATATATAGAAATGAAAGAAAGTAAGATGAGTTAGTTGTTAGTATGTTGTAAGCAGCTTAGCATCACATGAAACGCGTAATCTTAATAAGACACAGCGCATCGAGGCTTCTGTGTCGTTTCGTTCCATTACGATTCTTTTCCAGTTTCAAAGAAAGTCAATATTTACTACCCAATACCCATCTCGTTATTCTTATTCTTATTATATTATTTTAATGCAAGTAATGGGGTTTGATATTCTTTTGGCCACGTAGTCCACGCTCATAAGCCATATAGCCATAGCCTACACGGCTCGAGAGAAGATCCAATCAATTTCGTTGACTTTTTTTGAGAATAAAATACGCTGCATACGCAAATACATAATGTGAAGGCCGAAGAATTTGTAAATAAATGCCAAATGGGCTAGCGGCCCCCTATCCATTTTTTTATTTAATTAAACAAAAAAAAAAAAGAAACTGTCAGCATATTTCATTTTAACACAATTTCGTTTGCTTAATTTTATTTGAATATTTTGGTTGCTCAATGAAAGGATAATTATCATCAACACAACCTACTACTAAATATTTTCAAAACTTTTTAACTACACACTGAAATTGTAAACTAGCCTTGAAGTTTCTTTTTTGGGTGTTGGGTTGCCCCTCCTACAGTTTCATTTTTGGACATGATTTTTGGTATTACTTGAATGTAGTATTTAAGTAGGATGACTTTTTGTTGGGCTTGCTGATTTTGGATCATAGTGTTAACTGTTAAGAGAGAAAAAGGTTTAAAAAATGTGTTTGATCTACCGGGTCTTATGCCAAGCCATTATTTGTGTTAAAAGATTAACCCAAATTTCAATAACACATATTTACCAAGCCAGCCCAAAGGAACAAAAGTATTTAAAAAAAAAAGGTGTCGGTTTTCTTTGAGAAAAGCACAAATAGGTCCCTGACCTTTTGTACCGCGAACATTTTTGTCCCTTACCATTAAAAAATACTTTTAAGTTCCTGACCTTCACAAAATTTGGACGGATCAGTCCCGTCCAAATGCCTCCGTCAAGGACTGATCTGTCCAAATTTTGTGAAGGTCAGGGACTTAAAAGTATTTTTCAATAGTCAGGGACAAAAATGTTCGCAGAACCTATTTGTCCTTTTCTCGTTTTCTTTAAGTTAAGAAACTTTATGGTTTGAATCTTGTTTTTCATTATTATTTGTTGTTTATTTTCTTTTATACTTTTGTTATTACACGTTGTTGTATTGAGTTCCTTTACTTCAAAAAAAAAATTATGTATCCTAATTCATAAGTCTGTCTGTTTGTCCTTTTTTTTTATTTACAAAAAAAATTCATTCATAGAAAAAGATTAAATGCACTTACAAAATAAGAGAAAATATTACATCTAAATCTAAGAATGAAAATAAGATATGCACTGTATTGAAATTATGTGTGGTGACTAAATACAGTTCGACTACAGAGAATCTTAATAAGTAGGAATATATATAATAATGTGCATCATTATTAGTTCCTAAATCCTCATAAATTGTGCATTGTGAACTTTTTTTTTTCTTGATTAAACTCAAATATTTTTCTTATTCGCACGTATTTTTATGAAAAAAAAAAACAATTTTCTTATCTGTTTGTTTTGTTTTAGAATTTGTGAAACTACAAGAGTATGACATTGAACACTAACAAACAAGCACTATATGAATATTAAGAAATGGAATTTAAAATTTTAGATTTGTTGCTTGTTGGTATGTTAAAAACTAAACTAAACTAACGAAACTGTTTTGTGGTCAAAGGTTGAATATTAGTGGATACTATTGGATTATGTAGTTGAACTGCTTCACCTTTTTTCCTTGGCATTTGTTATTGATGATTTGTGAGAATCCTTGAGTTGACTGGTCTCCCAAATGAACCTCACACACGTATACGATGAATAATTTGACAGAAAACAATTAGACGACGCATGTTGGAGTGGACCAATTAAAACTTATGGAGTTGTACCAACACTCATTTCATTTGACATTTGACAAGAAGGAATATGTAATGGAAAAATTAGGATAGGACATAGGAGTATAGGACCAATGCTAGTAAGTGAAAAAACACACTTAATGTTAATGATTTGACCCAAATTATTAAAATAAATTTGGTTATGGTGCAAATAGAAAACACATGGGCAGAGGAAAAAGCGGTTATGTGAACACATCATGTAATAGAATTTGAACGAAGCGGAGTTGGTTGGCTTTTATTAGGTTGAGTGGCTTCCCTAATTGTCGTTTTAGGTGTCATGGCAAATGGATAATAAATAAATAATAAAAATATTATTCATATACTAAAATCAATTATTTAAATAAATCAGCCACTGCTTTAGATAAATATCAATATAATGAAACATCAATAAGTGAAAATTCGACATTACGAGATAACGTCAGATACATGGTAACGACAACATCATCGAACTAGAAATCGTCAAATTCTAACATTAAGAATACGGTTTAAAGACACTAAATCTTAAAAAAAGGATATTTAATAGGTAAATTCAGAATTGAATTACATTATTAAATATCGAATTAACTTAAGTATTGGAGTATTTTACAAATTGTCTTTCTAGTTTGATTTTCAATTTTTAAAGTCAAGATCTCCGATCTTTTTACTTCTAGTTTGTGATTGTCGCATCAGATACGAATAGCTATTAATATATTTATGTATAACTATATGTATAGTTTAATTTATTTTTAATGTGTATTTATATTTTAATATATATTTTATATTGATAATTAATTTTAATTATTAATTTTAGCATATAGATGGTATAGTATGGTTGAATAAATAATGGCATGAAGAGTTGTAGAAACTAGAAAGTGTTTCACAGTTGAAGCATTTTTAATTTTTAATTCATGTCGTGGAAACCATTTATAGAAGAGCTGCTTGTTGTACAGCGTAAACGGCAAACAGATGTGAAATTTTCTGACTTTTCATTCTCATTATCACGGACATTAACATGCTCCCTCCACGTGTTTGATCACATTTTCATCTCACTCTTCTCCTTTTGATATTTTATTTTCTTTATGCTGCCAAAATTTAGTGCGAATACAAATATCACCGTCTATTTATTTCCTTGTCATATTCCAATATTTGAGAACTTCAAGGATAACTAACATTTTATCACCTAGGAAATTAAACAAGCTTGCACCTATAATATTCTGCTAGTATTGTTTTTGACATAAATTTTGTTTTAGTAACTGTTCTGATCAAGGATATTTCTTCCTAATTATAGTTTGGACACACGTTTTTTTGGCAGATTTCTTCTAATTTAAAAGGTGTTTTTTGAAATTTGGACTATTTTGACATAGAATCTGCAAAAGAGATTCCGACATTTAAGTCAGTGATTTTTTTTAATAGGGAGAAAATAACTGAAAATAGTAAGAGATTATCAGTAAGTAATGTGTTCTTTGTGATTGTTGAGAAAAAGTATACTCTCAGGAGGGTTGGATGGTAAATTTATATAGGCAAAGGATTCCTAATTTTTATCCGTTGTGCTGAGCTTATTAGTCGATTTTTTAGGGATATTTCTCCGGTGGTTTGTTAGTCCGAGAATCTCAATTTGTTAGTAAGTTCCAAAAACTATTTTTCTGTTTAAACAGAGCTCGGTCAAAACTCTTGAAGCCGAGATTGTTGGTATGGATCATAGCCCCAAAGCTTGGCATGTTAAAAAACAAGTTGAGCTTTTTTATTCTCGACTTCTGGAGCTTTTTAACTTACGAGACTGTGTTAGAGACCACAAAGTCAACGTGTCTTTTTTATATGTATATATGAGCTTCAGTTTCTTGGGCTTCAAATTTATGTGTGTTGCGTGCTCTCTTCTAGTTTTTTGTTGCGAGTGGGTAAGGGATCGTGGGGTGGTGATTGTCTTGGGAGTTGGATTTGTTCCTTCAACTGCTTGTTGGTGTGGTGAACGTTTTGTCTTCTAAACGTTGTACTTGTACCGAGGAAAACATCATGACTAAAAAAGGTTAGTGAACTTTCTGTCTTGTACTTTTCTCTGTTTGTTTTTGTTTCTTTGTTGTAATAGGGAGAAAGGAACATGTTGTGGATGACGAGGGTGATGTGTATATTTATACTTGCATGTTAACTGAATTTGGTATGCGACTTCCCTTTACTGATTTCGAATGTGGAGTCTTAGTCCAGTTGAACTGTGCTCCGATGCAATTACACTCAAATTCGTGAGCGTTCGTTCGAGCCTTTGAATGCTTGATGGAATACCTTGAGTGTTACCCCTCTCTTGGCTTATTTTTTTTCATTGTTCCAAGCTAAAGGAGTCTGGAGGAGTGGGTGGGTAAATTTGAGTAGCCATCTGGGTCGTGGTGTGTTTAGTCTATACAAACAATCTTTCAAAGATTTTAAAGAAATGTTTGTAAAGGTTTAGATTGTCGAGAATTTTTATCCATTCTTTTTGGATTCATTGCTTGAGGAAAGATTCCCTGTTTTCTGATCTCCAGAACCTAAGCAGATTTTAGACTGTGAGAATAGAGTGGCTAGCGAAGAGTATGTTCTGAATTTTTTAATGAGTGCAATGTCCTCGTCTTCTTTGCTTTCTATTTCTAATATGCAGGAGCTTGAAGGGGATAGGGAGGCGATGGAGGAGTACCTAGGTAATTTAGGTGCTGTATGATGTGTTTTTTGTTTTTTGGTGTTTTGTTGTGGCTTTATGTAGTTTCTTTGTTGCTCTGTAGGTGAAAAAGCTCCTACACTTACTACTGCAAACTTGAAGGCCTTTGTTTCTAAGGCCAAAAAGAAGGAAAAGGAGGGGTTGTCCACAAACTTTGTTAAGGACGACGAGGGAGGTGGGGGAGAAGGAGGATGGAAGTTTTAAGAGGAAGAGGGGTGATGGTTCGTCCAAGGTGATTGATCTTACTGACGTAAAGGAGGGTTCTGCTATCTTTACTAGGGGTGGCAAAACGGGTCGAGTCCGTACTGTCGATGAGATTAGTGCAGCGTATGAGAGTCAGATGGTTCTTCATGGTTACAAAGAAGGTCCTCGGAACTCTCTCTGGTCCTCTGACTATCCGTTCATGACTGTTGCTGATGAAGTTGCCCAGGTAGATTCTGATGTTAAGATCATCCACTATGCTGGGAAAGTTGGAGTTGCCCGCTATCTACAGGTAGCTTTACTTGTTACTTGCCCTTAGTTTATTTCTTTTTTAATGGCTTGTTATTTTTTCTTTAGGTGATTGGAGCAAGGCTTTTGTCTATTGGCCGGACTTCCGAGTTGGATGCTATTCTAGATGGTGACCATGTTGTTGCTATCAAAAAATTGAAGGAGTCTTTAGAGGAGAGAGACTTACGAGGGGAAAAGTTTAGGGGCGAAAGAGGAGTTTGAAAGATAAGCTCAAAAATTCTGAGGCTGAGCTGCAAAAGGTCAGGGTCGACCTTGAGCCTAAAGTTGAGGAAGCCGAGAAGACTAGAACTCGTATTCCTGAGTTGGAGGAGGAGGTCCTTTCTGTTTTTACGCTCGGATTTGATCGTGCTGTTGCGCAAATAGGAGTTGTTGCTCCTACTGTTGATGTTAGTAAATTAGATGTAACGTAACAAAGATCGTTAGTAATGGTCAGCTGCTTGATGATGAGGCTCTGTCCGACATGGAGGACGAGAGCGTTTCTGTTGGGAAAGTCGATTGAAATGTTTGTTATGCTGTGTTTTTTTTTTTTTTGTAAAGTTGTTTGTTTTGCAAGTTTTTGATAGACTGTAATTGACTTTTGATAAACTATGATTTGGTAGGGTTTGTTGGTACCCTTTTTTATTTTATAATGTATGTTTTGGATTTTGTTTTTGTATTTCTATTAACTAACAAAGTTTGTACATGTGAATGACATGGTTGTAAGGGACCTCATTAAAACCTCTTCAAGAAAAATTCTGTGTGGGATAAAAACTTGAGAGTAGGAAAAAGAGTGTCTCCTCTTGTCCATATCTTTTTTATGACAAGTAAAATTTCAAAGATGAAACATTCCAAATTCCAGGGACGTCCCCGCCCTGGAGTGTTTGAAGTTTGTATGCTCCTTTTCCGACGACTTTTATAACTCGGTAGGGGCCGTCCCACGTTGCTGCTAGTTTGTCGTGTGTGTGAGGCTTTCTTGCTTCTTCTGTCTGTCTGAGGACGAGGTCTTGATCGGCAAAAGTTCTTGGTTGTACCCTCCTGTTATATTTCTTTCGTATTATTTCCTGCATTGCTAACTGTCTTATTTTGGCTTTGTCTTTGTCTTCGTCGATTGTGTCGAGCTCAATTCTTCTGATGTTGTCATTTTTTTCTGCCGAAGTGTGATTGCTGTGAGGTGAGGATATTGAGATTTCGACTGGGATCATGGCATCCGTCCCATATACAAATCTGAATGGTGTTTCTTGTGTTATTGTTTGTATTGTGGTGTTGTAGCTCCACAAAACTTCAGGTATTAGCTCTACCCATAATGTATTGTTTGTATGACATTCTCCAGTCCTCCCCCTGTTGTACTACTAGTTGTGAGTCGCAGTAGACCTGAAGATGGGTAATACTGAGAGATTGTACTAGTCTTAGTCCCGCGAGTAGTGCTTCATATTCGGCCTGATTGTTGCTTGTTTGGAATGTGAACCGAATGGACTGTTCAGTTTGTAGATCGTGTTTGTTTGTGAGTAAGACTCCTGCTCCAGAGCCTTCGGTGTTAGAGGCCCCGTCAACATATAGTTCCCAAATACAATGTTGTTTTGGGTGTTCTGCTAGTTCCGCTATAAAGTCGGCCAGGAGCTGTGCTTTCATCGCTGCCCTGGGCTCATAGGTAATGTCAAATTCTGAGAGCTCGATCGACCATTTCACCATTCTTCCAGAGACTTTTGGTCTTGTTAAAATTTGTCGTAGAGGTTGGCTTGTTTTTACTATGATTTTGTTGCTCTAGAAGTAATGCCTTAGCCTCCTGGCTGAAATCACCAATGCGTATGCTAACTTTTTCATTGATGAGTATCTTAGCACTACATTTTGTAATGTTTTGCTTACAAAATACACTGGGTCTTGCTGCCCATCTGTTCCTGTCATCAATGTCGAGCTTATAGCGTTAGGGGTAACAGATAAATATATTAGTAAATGCTTACCTGGACTTGGCTTTTGTAAGATGGGTGGGGAGGACGGTATTGTTTTGAGTTTCTGGAAGGCTATCTCACATTCATCATTCCAATTGAATTTTGTTTGCTTTTTGAGTATGTTGAAAAAATGTTGTGAGTGCGTGGAAATTGATGGGAGGAAACAAGATAGGGCGGCTAGTCTACCATTTAATTGTTGCACATCTTTCACCGTTTGAGGGCTTCGCATCTGTATTATTGCCTTGCACTTTTTCGGATTTGCCTCTATGCTTCTAGATGTCAGCATAAAGTCGAGGAATTTGCCGCCAGTTACGCCGAATGCACACTTTTCGAAGTTGAGTCGCATGTTATGTTTCCTGACTTGTTCGAAAATTTCTTCGAGGTCGTCTCCGTGGTCTTGTGGTTGTTTTATTTTTACCACCATATCGTCGACGTACACCTCCAAGTTTCTTCCAATTTATTTTCCGAAGACTTTATCCGTGAGGCGTTGGTAAGTAGCACCTGCATTCTTAAGACCGAAAGGCATAACCTTATAACAATAGTTCCTTAATTCAGTAATAAAAGCTATTTTATCCTGATCCTTAGGGTGCATTAGTATTTGATTATATCCTGAATATGCATCTAAAAAACTTAAAACATTGTAACCTGATGCATTATCTACTAATTTGTCAATGCAAGGGAAGGGATATGCATCTTTTGGACATGCTTTATTTAAATTTGTAAAGTCTACACATATTCGCCATTTACCTGAGGGTTTCCTTACCATAACTACATTAGAGAGGCATGTTGTAAAGCGTAGTTCTCGAATGAATTCAGCCTTTAGTAGTTTTTGTGTTTCCTCTAAGTAAGCCGATCTTTTTTCGTTACTCATGTTCTTTTTCTTCTGCGCTATAGGTCGGTTTTTTGGGTCGATCTGTAACTTGTGGCATATTAAGTTCGGATCAATGCCTGGCATGTCTCCTGGGGTCCATGCAAAGAGATCGGCATTTCTTCGAAGTATGCCAACTATGTGTTGTTTAGTTCCTGCAGGAAGCAATTGACTGACATAAGTAACATGACTATGATCATTATCTAAAATTACCTTCTCCAGGTCATCTATTGGTGAGAGCCTATTTTGCAGGTCTTCCCGAGGGTCCAGATCGGCTGTTCCTGAGATATTTGCCACCTGGTAGGATTCTTTTGGAAGCTCGGCTCTTGAGCTGTATTCTGGTTTGCTCTTTAGGCCCTTATTATAACATCGTTGAGCTTCTGTTTAGTCGGAGTGTATTGTTGCTGTTCTGTTGCTAGACACCTGAAATTTGACACAAAGGTAAACAGTAGAGACTATAGCACAAAAAGAATTTAAAGATGGTCTACCCATGATTATGTTATATAGGCTGGGGCATTCGACCATTAGGAATTGCACATCTCTTGTTTTGCATAGTGGGTGCTCCCCTATTGTTATTTTCAACCATACACTTCCTAAGATGGAAACGCGTTCTCCTGAGAAACCGACCAATTCTCCTTAGTATAGTTGCATCATGTTTGTACTTAGTTTCATTTTCTAGAATGTGGAGTAAAAGAGGACGTCTGCACTACTACCCGGGTCAAGTAGCACTTTTCTGACGAGGAGATCTCCTACTTGGATTGATATTACTACGGGATCGTCCAGGTTGGTTGTTGGTGCTTGGTAATCGGACTGTTCGAAAGTGATGCTAGGTATGGCTGGTTGGTGTGTGGCTGCTTCTTTCGTTGTCTGGACCATTAACATGGTTCTGTAACTTCGTTTCCTTGCTGAGTTTGTATGTCCGCCTCCTGCAAATCCTCCCGAGATACAGTTTATGACTCCTCTTGTTGGGGGTGGTTGAGGCTTAGCCTTTTCTGTGGTGATTGAGTTCTGCTCTGTTTGAAGGTCGGCAGTGTTCTGTCTGGTTTGTTGCATTCGGCCGCCTATATTAGGGGTGCACATGGGCCGGGTGAAGCCGGGTTTGATGTGACCCAGGCCCGACCCAAAATATACACCGGGTCTATTTATTAGACCCGAACCCGACCCTAGACCCGATGAAACCAATACACTTTCGGGCCACAATTATACTAATAACACAAAATATTAATTATGTATGATGACCGGGCCACCGGGCCGATTTCGGGTGACCCGAGCTATGGCCCGGACCCGACCCGAAATAATGACCGGGTCTATTTTTGAGACCCTTACCCGGCCCTAAACCCGATGAAATCACACCAAATTAGCCCCTAAAGTGTTCGGGACCGGGCCGGGCCGGGTCTGTGCACCCCTAGCCTATATATTTGTCCGGGTGTCCTTGTCTGGCCAATCTCTCCAGGAGGTCTTTAGCTATCACGCATTCGTCGGTTGTGTGGCCAAATTTTTTATGGAAGGCGCAGTGTTTCGATTTGTCGACGTATCTTTGGTCTTGATACGAGCCTGCTCTGCTGGGTGGCTTGATGATCTTCAATATTTCCTTGATGATGTCTTCTCTTTTGGTATTGAACTGGGTATAGGCGTCATATTTTGGTGTTAGTTTGAAAGGTTTCTTATTGTCCTTCTGGTTTGGTGTCTTGGGGTGTCTTTCCTCTTCTCGCCGAGGTTGTTATTTTTCTGCTCGCCGAGCTTCTCTAAGCTCTTCAATTTTCATTTGTCCCGCCACTTTTTCGCAAAATTCCTCCAAGGTCTTTGGTTTGGTTACAACTATTGTCTCCTGAAATTTGCCTGGTCTCAGGCCGCTTTTCATTGCGTGGAGGTGTACTTTGGGGTCGAGGTCGGGTATTTTCACGGTTGCCTTGGCGAACCTGGTCATATAATCTTTTAAACTTTCATGCTGGCCTTGCTTGATGGTGCTGAGGTAATCCGACCCATGAACAGATATTCTCGAAGCTGCAAAATAGTCAATAAAATACCTCGCCAAATCCTCGAAGCTAGAGATGGAACCTGCAGGAATCTTGGAAAACCAAAGTAAAGCAGCACCATCTAAATAAGTTGGAAAAGAATGACAGAGTACAGGGTCAGAGGCACCGTTAAAGAACATCATGGATTGAAACTTTTTTATGTGCACCCGTGGATCGCCGAATCCTTCGTAGGGTTTGATCCCGATGGGAAGCACAAAATTTTTTGGCATCTGAACGCTCATGACTCCCTCCGAAAAAGGGTTGTCAGGTGTGAGCTTCTCCTTTGGCGGGGGTAATCTCCAATGGCTCAGCTTCTCGAGCATGAGAGCTGTTCCCACCTGGACTTTTGGACGACTGCTCTGCTATTTTTCGGACTTCAGTCTGAAGTTCTGCGATCATGGCCAGTAGTTCGGCTTGTGAGGGTTGTTGTATTCGGTTGTCTGCCATCTGCGGAGATTGAAAACCCTGCAAAACAAAACGGGGGTAGGATAGAAAAAGGTGGGGTTAGTTACTCTTAACTCGGCCCGCCGGTGGGCGCCAAATGTTCCGCTCAAGGATACTTCTTCCAAATTATAGCTCGGACACGCGCTTCCTCGGCAGGTCTCTTTTAACTTGGAAGGTGTTCTTCGGAACTTGGACGATTTTGACGTTGAACCTGCAAAAGAGACTCCAACGCTCAAGTCAGTAATTTTTCTTAATAGAGAGAAAACAACTGAAAATAGGAAGAGATTATGAGTAAGTAGTGTGTTCTTTGTGATTGTTGAGAAAAAATGTACTCTCAGGAGGGTTGGATGGTAAACTTATATAGGCGAAGGAATCCTAGCTTCTATCCGTTGTGCTGAGCTTATTAGTCGAATTTTTAAGGATATTTTTTCGGTGGTTTGCTAGTCCGAGAATCTCGATTTGTTAGTGAATTCCGAAGATTATTTCTCTATTTAAATAGAGCTCGGTCAAAGTTCTTGAAGCCGAGGTTGTTAATATAGATCAATAACAATATCTCCAAACTATTTATTTAGGGTGAGCTGTTATTCTTCATTTATCTTTTAATAATTTGTAAAATAAATTAATACGGATAAGAACAGGGATGTATGCTAGAAACAAAAGTAAAGACAAATTTATTTTCCATTCTCAAGATTCACTTGAACTCGATATATATCATAAAAAATAAGACGAATTTACTTAATTTGATGTGGATTTCTTCACTTCAATTTTTTGAGACATTTTTCTTTTCAATTACAAAATATATATTGGTTTAGATAAATAATGACATATAAAATGACAATTAAATAAGAATCTAATGTTATAAGATAATATTTGGTACAGCAAATAGTTACATTATTAAATTATGAAACCGTTAAATTTTTTTTTTGGTGACTTGAAACCGTTAAATTATGACATTAAAAACATGACATAAAAATAATAAATATTTAAAAAAAATGATAAATACAAAATAAAAGAAGAAAGAACTTGAGAGGAAAATTTTAAATTGAAAAACAGCACCAAAAACACATCACTAAAAATTTTAAATATTTCTAGTCTAATTTTATTTCTACCAAAACTAAAATATCCAATTTACTCAACTCATCAATTCGTAATTTCTACACCTGATTTAAACATATATATTATATGATATGATGTAAACACACACATGTTTCTAAAACAGTATAGGTTAACAGTCAATAGTTAATTACAAAATGGACATTTGTAAATTAAGGTGGAAATGAATAAAGGGAATTTATTAATGAGGGCGTGGATGTCTGTTTGTTTTCATGGCGATTAATAGCTCGAAAGCAACAGAACGTGGGTTAGATTTGTAAATTTGAAACACATGGAAGGTGGTCGTTTTGGCAGGTAATCATCATTATCACATAACAATAATTAATATTTTTTAGGTATGAATTCAAAATACATAGCAATCCATCTATCCAAGTATCCATCCAAAAAAGGAAGCAGGCAAAGAAGAAGAGCAAGATGGAGGAGGAGAAGGGGAAGGAGAAGGAGATGGGGTTAGGAGTGCATAGCCAAGTGATAAAGATAAAGAAAGAAACAGAGAAAATAAAGCACCCATCTCTGCAGCACCTACAACACATGAGGCGTGTTCTCAATATCAGAGAAGTCAACCGCCTTCGCTCTCGCTCCCCTCTTGGCTTACCTCACCCTGCCAGGCCTTTCCTTCTTGGTAATGCTTAATTACATCTTTCTCAGTCCTACCTACTCCTATGTATATGTATATATGTTGTGTTTTTTATGTGTATCTACTATCTACTACCATCTATATGTGGTTCTGGACTTCTTCCTTGTACATGTTTTTAGTGTTATAATATAGGCCATCATCATTAATACGTTGCCTCCACTTTGATTGATTTCTTCTTGGTCGAGGGACGACCCAATGGATGAATTGCTCTGAAATCACCACATCATAATTCGTACAGATTTTTGGTTCTACAATCATAATTAAGATATATATATATATATATATATATATATATATATATATTTTAACTATTATTTTCACATAAAAACATCTCCAATCACCTTCCTTGGTACTGATTACTGAATTCCGACCCACTGATTCGGTGCTCCTCTACTTAACTACTTAACTCTAATCAATACAATATTAATTCGTTGAATGCATGGTTACAATTTGTGTTGCATGTAGCTAGAACTAGAATACGTTCTGCATTTGGACCTCTGTTTTTTAATTATCTTTCGAGCTGTTTCGTGAAGAACTCGGAATTTAAAAAACAATAATGCTCTCTATACAAAAATAATCAGTTATTATAGCATTAGAATATATTTATATAATTTTATAAATTTTAAGTTTTATACATCGTATCATATTGGTAAATAATTTTTAAATTCATGATTTCAAAATTAATCCAAACACCTAAATATAACCTGTACAAACAATCAATCATATATAAATGATCATATGTAAATAATTTTTACATTCCCTAATTAAATTATCTAATAACATCTAAATACTACATGATTCTGAAAAAAAAAAAGGAAAAAAGAAAACGCATGCTCTGACCAAACTCCAAAGATTTAGTGTCACACGTAAATCGAGGGCATAGCAACACGTTGCCCAGAAGAGATTATCATGGTAATCTCCAAATCGTTTTGTAGCTAATAATCTAATATCCACGTGTGAGAGATAAAAAAGTAGGAAACTTGCATTTTCCACTGATTTTGTGTCCACGTCGAGCCTACATATCGGACGACCAACGATTTTTCATCACTCACTCCGCCTACTCGCTCTCTTTTTCATGCAATAAAATAAATTTGAAA
Organism: Arachis ipaensis; assembly: GCF_000816755.2. Lineage (NCBI taxonomy): Eukaryota > Viridiplantae > Streptophyta > Magnoliopsida > Fabales > Fabaceae > Arachis > Arachis ipaensis. Next base: position 128,038,268 of record NC_029787.2, read on the forward strand.
ATGTGAACCACAGTTGCAAAGTTGGACCCATATTTTGCTATGAGATCTCTTGATTTGTAGACTATTATTCTCCGAACCCACAACGCCAAGGTCAACCAACTAGCATCCTGTATCCGTGTTTTAGCACAACAGATTCTCGTAATAACTGCAAAATCTAATGACTAAATTGACCTAATAGCATACTCGTGGTTGATATTCCTAAAAGTTCGATGAAAATCCGACCATACTGAGTAAAAGACATGGCATCCATTTTTAGAAAGTCAAATAACAATAGGGTGGGAAAAGAGCAATTAAAATACTGAATAGCATATTGGCAAATACGTTCTCCAAGGTTCATAGGTAAAGTGCTCACTATCACTTAGCCTTCGGCACTCACTGTTGTTTCCTTGGAAGAGAGAAGCTTTACCCTCCTTGAGAGAGATCTCATGGCATCAACAATCACAGATTTCTTTTGGATTCTGTATTGAATGGCCAATTCCGTTGAACCTGAGGCACCCTGCTTCAGCAGTGATTCATCATCCATTATTTTGGTGGGGAAGTGTCCCAGTGCAATCACACACAGAGCTATAAGCGTACGCAAGACATCTGTTTCATTTGCAACACCCAGCGGGGCTTCGGCTGATAAAGACTTGAGTGTGTTGAGGTCATGCTTCTGTACGGTTTCCATACTACTTGAAAGGAGTACTCTCAATGCCGCCAACAAACGCCCCTCTACTACATCTTCACCACCTATGCTCACCTGTTAAAAAGAAAACAAATAGAAGTAAACTTGTGCTGTGGCTCGGATGAGGAATTCCTTAACTCTCTGATCTACATTTTACACAACCCAAATAATGAGAACTTCTCTACCATAAAACAAGTGATTATCCGATCTTTAACCTTAGACAAGCCAAAATGGCAATTTAGTTACACTAAACCCGTAGCACAAGTGATTAAAGATTTGAGTTAGTGCCTTGGAGATCCACAAAACACGGGTTCAACACATAAGCTTTTCCCCTTTCCCCAAATGTCCCCTGGCCTAGGGCTGGAAGTGAGCCGAGCTAGACTAACTTCAAATTTGGCTCACGAAAATTAAGCTTGCCTCACGGCTCGACTCATTAACAATCGAACCTATTTTGTAAGATCAAGTTCGGCACAACAAAAACTCACGAACTGGCTCAAATAATAGGAAAGAACATTAATATATATATATATAAATTATATATTTATAATCGAGTAAGGTCACGAGCTAATTAACTGAGCTTATTCAAGCTCAAGTTCGGCTCACCCGCTCACGAGTTCAGTTTATCGAGCTATTAACAAGTCGAGCTCGAGTTGGCTCATGAGCTGACTTGACTCACTTCTAGGCCCTACCTATGCCAGAAACCATTAAAAAAAATGGAAGATAAAGATTTGAAGAAGAAACCTTGAGATCTGAAGCTTCCCCAGCAAGATTTAGCTGAACAAGAATCTGTTCCTGCCATGGAGCAGGTGCTGAGAAATTTGGTGATGAAACTCCAGCTGCTGAGCTTGCAGCATCCAAAAGAGCACCATCGTATTTCAGTTCAATGCAGTCATACGGGTTTGATTGTATCACAAATCCATAATCAAGAAGGAAAAAATCATTGTTTAGACAGCCATAGTTAAGTAATAAAGGATCATCTTCTTTGATTGCTGTCTCAGCCACAACCTGAGGAAAAGAAAGAATTAATCCAGCAAATACAAATCCAGATTTGTATTTTATCTTGAAAGTTTAGCTGTGGGAAGGGGAGAGTATATAGGAAAGAATATGAAAAAACATACCTTTACTTGCATTTTTATGCTACTAGAGTCTTTTTCCTGAACAATTCTGGCATTTGGATTGAAACTATGATTGCACATATCAATCAGAGGGAGCATCATAGGTATGTCAATATGGATCCCATCTGGCCGTTTGTCACCATATAAACGGAATGCTCTTGATGAGACTGCTGACATAGCCCATCCAAGAGAAGATGCATCTACTTCTTGGCCACCAAAAGGATGCTTATCTGGTGTGAGATTGACTAAGGAATGCTTGACTTCTTGCTCAAAATCAAGAAGAAACCGACATCTTTTGTTCACCTGCCTCATGAAATTGAATTAAATTAACCTCACACTACCACACACACACAGAGCTTGACAGAAGCTTGGGGTGGAAGCTGCCCTATTCCAAGCTCAAAGTGTGCCATATTCAGATTTTGGTGTTAGTTACCTGTGCAGACTCAAGTATTACCCACAAAGCTCAAACCAACAGAAAAATGAAATGCACACCAAAACAGTCTGGCTAAGCAGTTGAGATGAGTTTATATGTTCATATTACAGAAACAGAGAACTTAAAAATACGAGATCAACTAGGTTGGTAAAATCATTTGTCCTGTCAAGATGAAATCTACACAGGTAACCAAAGTTTCTAGAGCTTCATCTTCCCTAAATGGTTCATGCAATTTTACTACAATACCTGGTGAAGAAGAGGAGCATACTGCAAGTTCTTTATATCCTCTCCGGGGAAGAAGATAGGGACAGTGTATGTTTCCGGGAGATTGCTGATGTATGGCCACCAAAAGGATCCAACTTTAGCTCTTTCTTGAAGCAGCTTCAAACCTAGCCTCATGGCCCACAGTTCCTCTGGCAAAAAGCTACCACAGTGTCCAATTTATTTACATTGAAACCTAAACTCCGTTCCCCTAACTCTAATAAAATTCTCAATCATATGTTCGAGAAATTGATAAACCCTAAACTTGAGATCAATGCAAAAAACGTTGAAGGAAGTGAGAAGGGGAGTACCAGGAACATGGCGTGCCAATTGAAGGAGGAGAGAGTGGGTGACGTCTTGGTGGTTAAACCTCAAGGGAATGTGGTCGGGGAGAACGATAAGGTCGGAACCCTTGGGGATTTGTTGGTTGGCGAGTAAGCCGAGACCGTGGGAGGGATGAAGCGCTATCTTGATGGCAGGGTGGACGAAGCCGCCTTCTCTGGTGACCCACTTGATGAGGTCCGGTGGGTGGGGAACCAGTCGCGCAGGGTAGGACGATGAGGCGGCGCATGTTAGCGGACGCAGGTGCGTCAATATTTTTTTTTTTCCAAAAAGATCCATATGACTAAAGAGAAAAAAAGAACTTACATGCTTAAAAAGTAATCTTCATATCCGAATTATTTGTTGAGGCTCATCTACTAGGGCTAACTAAATCATAAAATTAATCTCTACACTTAAGGCTGGCAATATATACTTTATTCGAAGGTATCCAATTTTAAACAACCCATTCAAGTAGAATTGTCTACTTGATTCGCTGTGGATAGTGTAGGATATAGGGTTGGCAATGGGTAGAGTAGGGTAGAGTTTAGACCCTACCTTAATCTTACCTGCGAGTTGAAAATTTTATTAAAAATCTACCATACCCTACCTGCGGGTTGAGAATCTTTCAATCCTAACTCTACCCGTACTCTAAAATTCTAAACCCTACTCTACCCTACCCTACCCTACCCTACCCACCCCGCAGAAATATTAAATTTTTTCAAAGTAAATATAAAATTCAATCATTTCGAATTTTATACATATTAATAACATAAAAAATAAAAAACTAATGTTCTAAATTATTAAATTAACTAATTAGTTTTAGTGGTTGTTCACTTATTATAAGTCATTACATAAGGGAGGTTGTAGGTTCAACTCTCATTTCCTTCACTATATACCTAATTTTTTAAAATATGTGTTATATATGATATGCGGGTAGGGTAGGGTATGGTACACCCTAAACTCGTACCCTAGCCTACCCGTAGGCATACACGGACCGTACCTTACCCTACTTGACCCGCTGGTAGGGTAAGGTACAAGTTCAGGTATACCCTATCCTACCTGCACCCTTAATATATTATAGGAAGAATTTCACCTGCGCCAGTGTACTTTACTAGTACACTGGTGTATAATGAATCTGCAATGTGAAATAATAATTTTAAAATTTGAATGAATGAGATTTGTTTATGAAACTTCTGCTTATGATGGAGATGATCGTGAAGTGTGTACCCAATTTTGCGTTAATCGAGGTATGATTGTATGAAGAATTGAAAATTACACCTGCTTACTTTTGATTTGGTTTGGCTGGTTTCGTTTTTGTAGGGATAATGGACCTTTTTGGCCCATAGTTGTTGTTTGTATTAATTTGAGGGTAATTGATCGTTTTTGGATGCATTATTTTTGTATAGTTTTTCGCCAGCATTATACTATTGGGTTAAAAACTGTAGAGGCATAATTGCTAGATTTTGCATCGTTTGTTATTTATTGTTTGGTTCATAATTTGGCACTAACTCTTATACATGTACTAATATAAAGTAGGGTGTTTGCGGTAAAGTTTGGATCGGTTTTGGATTGCTTTTCAGTAAAAAAATTATCCGATTCAAACACTAATTTTATTTGTAGTGTGGATTGGATTGGATGAGTTTTAAAAAAAATAGTATCCGATTCGATCCAATTTCAAGCGGTTTGGATGCGATTGAATTTAAGGTTTTGTAAGGTTAAAAAATGAAATATATATAATAAGTTTCTAACATCAAATTTTAAATAACCAACAATAACATAACGAGTCTCAAAAATATCTTAAATAATCAACGATAACATAATAATAGAAATAAAATTATAAGTCAGTTATAATAAAATAAATAATTCACATGGTAAACATAAAATATTTATTAAATAATAAGAATACATGAATAATATAAAAATAAAATAGTAATATTATAGCACATTGTACGGTTTGGATTGGATTGGATCCGTTATGAGAATTTGATCCAATCCAGTGGTTTGCAAAAAATATAATCCAATCAAATCCAAATTAGTGCGTTTTAATAGGTTTTCATTGGATGAACAGTTTAATTTGAATTGATTTAGATTTGAACACCTTTGTAAAGAACCTTACCGTAGTCTCCCTTATTCACAAAGTACTATTTTGGTCCTTTAAATTTGGGACAAATCTTAATTTTATCTCTAACCTTTCGAACACTATTTTTATTCGAAAAAGTTTTAAACAGGTGCAATATAGTGTTACCATTAAATTTGCCACTAATAATTAAGCGAATGAGTGGACCTTAATAAAGTTACTAATTAACTCATATCTTCTTCCATGTGTTAGAAAAATATAAACAGAGTTCTAATAAAAAAATAATACCCAAGGTAGCAGGCACAGACCTAGAGGGGGTGAATTAGGGGTGGCAATGGGTAGGGTAGGATAGGGTTTGGATCCAACCCTAACCCTACCTGCGACTTGAGAATATCCCAATCCTAACCTTACCGCTCTTAACCCGCGGGTACCCGACTCTATCCGCGGGTTACAAAAAATATACAACATTATTATATAACTTGATGATAATTTAAAATAGAACTGATTTTTATGTAAAAAAATATTAAATTATCAATTAACGATTTTCTTTTAGCGGTTAAAGATCTTTTGCATGTAGTGAGAGGTCTTTGATTTAACATCCACTTAAAGCATATTTTTTTATAAGTATATAACATAAACACATATAGAGTGCGGGTTGGTCGGATAGGGTTGAGGCTCAACCCGTACCCGACTCGACCCACACGAGAACTCTACCCGTACCCTACCCTATCCGCTGCGGATCGGGTTGGCAACCCTACCCGATCGGGTGGGGTCGGGTTGGATACCGCAGGTAAGGTACATATTGCCACCCCTAAAGTGAATAGTGGTTTCGATCCCTCTCCAAATCTTAAGGAACTTAAATTTATGTATACATCTGTGGTCAAAGAAAAATAAGATTGTTTAATTTAGTAATTTTATATGTATTATTTGTTATTATCTAATAGTCGCTTAAATTTTTTACTTAAACAATTTTTTTTGAAACAAAGAAAGCTCAACACATTAAAGTGGAGCATACAAAAGAAAGCAAGTAACATAAAGAGCTACGAACAATAAAATAACCCCCTGGCAACTCCAGTGCTGCCATCAGCCTCCCACAGGATCACAACCACGTTATTCTGTGTAGCTCAACACCGTCCTTGTGTGAATAACCTCAAGACTTGCTCTTTTATTCTTGAAGATCCGTGCATTACGTTCCAACCATATGTTCCAAATTACTGCAAAGAACGCGGTCATCCATGCCCTTGTTGTCTATTGTGCATGCCATGCCAACTCTCAAACAGTTCTTTAATGGTTCCAGGAATTACCCAATCTCTACTCAGTGACCTCAACCACTTGCACCACACCTGCCATGTTACCTCACACCAAAGAAATAAATGCTCAACAGATTCTACTTCCTTGGTACACAGTACACACATACTATCACTCATAATGTTAACTCCTAATTTAGTCAACTTCTCCTTGGTGTTAACTCTACCAACTAGCACAAACCATCCAAAGAGCTCAATTCTCGGAGGTACGAAACCTTTCTAGAGGGAACTCGTGAAACTATAGCTCGTGATCTCGGCCGACAGTGTCTCCAATTGTATGGCCTGTATCACAGAGCTAGTAGAAAAAACCCCTCTACTTTCCAACTTCCACACCACAGTGTCCTCCCGACTAGATGACAACTTCACTGGCCTTAACCTCTCATGGAGCTGATGGACTAGTTCCAGCTCCCATTGGAACAGCTTCCTCCTCCATTGAAAATTTCATATCCATTCTAACCCATCGCAAAAACCACAATCCCCAATGACAGCTCCTTGTTGGCTTGAGATAGAGTAGAGTCTTGGAAAACTCTCTTTTGAACACACCACCTTGAACCCAGTTATCTTCCCAAAATCGGGTTTGCATACCATTGCCTACCTCAATTGCCAAGCCACTAACCACTTTATCCATTATCCGTTGTCCTTTTATATTCAGTTGACATATGTCTTTCCAAGGTCTAGATTTTACTGGTAAAGACTGAGTTGCTAGCATTACAGCCGGGTTCAACTTGTTGCACGAACAAACAATCTTCTTCCACAGCGGGCAATCCTCCTTTGAAAACCGCCACCACCACTTAAACAGGAGCGTTGTGTTTCTCAGCACCGCATCCCCAACCCCCAAGCCCCCAGCCTTTTTTGGAGCCTGGACGAGCTCCCACTTGACCAAAGGTATACCATAGTCACCGTTCTCCTTACACCACATAAAGTTCCTTGGTAAAGCAATCAGCTTGTCCGCCACCGCCTTCGGCATCTTGTACAGACTTAGGTAATATATGGGGAGACTATTCAGGACCGATTTAATAAGGACAAGCTTACCTGATTTATTCAAAACCTTCGCCTTCCATAAGCTAAGCTTCTGTTCCACCTTATCGATGATTGGTTTCCAAGTCTTCACCAGGCGCAGATTCGCTCCTAGAGAAATTCCCAAGTATCTAACCGGTAGAGCGGCCTGCTGGCATCCCAATAGTCCAAAAGCATGATCAATCCATCCTTGTTCACAGTTCACCGAAATCAAATTTGATTTATCAAAATTGATGTTCAGCCCAGACATCAACTCGAAACACCGCAACAGTCTCTTGTTGTTTACAATTGTTTTAGTCACCAGCGGGCATAACAAAATGGTGTCATCCACAAATTGTAAGTGCGACAGTTCAATATAATCTCCCCCTACCAGGAGCGAAGTAATGCGCCCATTCCTGACAGCTTCTCCCACCGTCCTATGCAAAACATCGACAACAAGCACAAACAGAAGTGGAGAACGTGGGTCCCCTTGTCTGAGTCCCCTCTCCATCTTGAATGGCTTGGATGACGACCCGTTAACCAGGACTGCCATGGTAGCCGTAGTAACATACTCCCTCACCTAATTCCTCCATCTCTGCCCGAAGCCCATTTTCTGGAGCACAATATCAACAAAGCTCCATCTTACTCTGTCATAGGCTTTTTGAAAATCCAGTTTGATAATAGCCGCTGGCTTTTTCCGAGTCTTCAGCCAATGAACCGTCTCACAGGATATGAGTGCGCCATCATGAATTTTCCTACCCTTTACAAATGCAGTCCGAGTCTCTCCGACCAACCCCGGCATCACAGATCGCATTCTTCTCACCAACACCTTCGAAATTACTTTATACACACACCCCACCATACTAATCGTCTGAAAATCCTTCACCTCCTTTGCACCTTCAAACTTTGGGGCTAGTGTCACCCATGTTACATTCACATCCGTTGGCAACTTAGCACTTTGAAAGAACCCCAATACCGCTGCAGTGAATTCCGGCCCAATGTCCTCCCAGCATCTCTTTATGAAGTTCATATTATACCCATCGCTCCCTGGGGCCTTTGAAGATTCGCAGTCCCACACGGCCTCCTTGATTTCCTCCTCCGATGGCATCACTTCCAGTGCTTCAGCCTCCTCCCTAGATATGCTTCACTAAGCCATCTCTAACTCCAATCCTCGGAGCATATTCCTGTCTATAGAAATCCTTGTAGAACCCTCTAATCACACCTTTTATTCTTGCCTGGTTCCGCACAAGTCTTCCATGTACCATCAGGGCATCGATCCTGTTATTCCGTCTTCTGGCCGAGGTAATGTTATGAAAGTATCTGGTATTCTTATCCATACTTGCAGCATGCTTGGACTGAGACATCTGTTTCCAGTGTATTTCCTTTCTAATGTACCATTTTGCACAAAAGCTCACCAGTGCCTTTCTTCTAGCCTCCGTTGTACCATCATAAATCCCATCACTAACTAAATTGTCCAGCCTGGTGATCTCCTCCTCAAACCTCATGAGTCTCTTATCCATGTCCCGGAAATTATCCTTGTGCCATTGCCGTAGTGGTACTATTAAAGCTCTTAGTTTGCACGTGAACTGCGCTTCTCCGAGGCTTCTCCATTCATTCTTCACCATCCTCAGAAATTCCTCATGCGTAAACTAGGAATCCAGACTTCTAAATGGTCTAGGGCCCCCTCCTAGTATTATACCTTCCAAGATCAACGGGCAGTGATCGGACAACCCCCTTGGACCACCCTTTAGCCGAATATCTGGAAATTTCTCAGTCCATTCAATATTTACCAGAATCCTATCAATCCGACTACAGGATCGACCCCTAAACCATGTATATTTTCTATCAATAAGAGGCAAATCTATCAACTGCATGTCATTCACCCAGCCCTTAAACTCTTCCCATGATGCCGGCAAGCTAGTAACTCCTTCGCGATCCTCAACCTGTAAAATTTCATTAAAGTCCCCGATAAAGCAGAAAGAAACCTGACATAACCCCGCCACAAAGCTCAGTTCTTCCCACACCCCCCTCTTCGCCTCCCTCCCATGCGCCCCGTACACCAAACAAAAAGCACACCGGAAGTTGGTCCTTGTTAATAATCCTTCAATGCACAGCCACCGCTCACCTTTATAGCTGTGATGTACTTGGAACACTTCATCCTCCCAAATCAATAACATACCCCCCGCCGTCCCTACAGATTCCACAAACTCCCAACCAGCAGTACTACTTCCCCAAAGTCTTGCAACATCATATTTAGTAAGCACTCCTTTTTTGGTTTCAAGCAGTCCTAACATGTTCAAGTTATATTTATTCTTCAGGGATTTCACCATGCTCAATTTTCCGTCCCCCCTCAACCCCCTAATGTTCCAACAACTCACAATCATTTAAACAAATTTTTACTCACCTTATTTTGATTTTTTGGCCGACTCCTTCTCGCCTTTTCCTTTTGCTTCGCTAGTATTCTCTTCGCCGCTATTTCCTCATTTTGTGCTTGCAAAATCCCCATAATATCTTCTTCCTCATCATACAAAACAGCCCCCGATTCCACAGCCAGTGCCCATGTTACTTGATTTTCCTGGATCTGCTCTTCATGCGTCCCCTTGGACTCCACGCCCTCTGAATGACATCCTGTTTCCAGGTCAGACCCTACTTCTGCCCCCAGGGGATCACCACCGCCATCCATCGCCGGTATGCCCCCTCTGCTGTGCCGTTTGCTATCGCGGTACCTCCCTTCCCAGTTTGCCTTCTCAGGCCCACTTGGGACCTAGCGTAGTGTATTCTGTCCGCCCCTCCCCCTTCCTGCGTCACCTGGCCTTGCCGGCGGACTGCCTCTCCGGCGTTCGTCTCCCCTGATGCAACCTTGCCACACTCGCGCTCAACATCCCCGTGCGCGATCGGTTATGCTCCCTTCGAATCCACCTCCAATTCCTCGGTCCCAGCCACCAGCAATCTCCCCGCACTATGCGTCATCCCTCCCGCCGCAGCAGCAGCCTCCTCGAGGTACCCTAGTCCACCGCTCATACCTTCCAAAGGCGCCACTGCACTCAGATCCTGTGGAGTCCTCCGGGTCCTCAGTCCACCCGACCCGCCCGTGCCACCCATGGAGAGAGGTCCATGATTCTTTGCAGCCAATAAACAACCCTGGCCCAGCCCCACATCTACCCCAATCACTAGGCCCTCTTCATTCTGCAGCCCACCTCCACCTTGATTTGATGTTGGGCCAATTGAAGGCAAGCCCAAAACTAACCCCTCACACCTCCCAACCTTGTAACATACCGAATGGCCCACATGAACCTTACCATATGGTCTATCACACGCAACATGAACCCCTCCTCCCCCAATTCCACATATTTGCGTGACTGTTTTCTCCGACTCCCCCTCGTTAACCACATCAAATCCCTGAGAATCCTCTACCCTATCGTCTTTGATACCACTAACTGAATCTGGTACATGCATATCCTTTTTGAAATTCAAATAATCAACGTTAACATTATTCAAAAAGATATTATTAATTACTACTCTGTCCTCCCCGTGCACAGCCTCCATAGGACTACCGGCAACTAGTTCCGCCGCCGGATCCCAATTCCCCGCCCCTTTTGTCAGGAACGTTAATATGATTGCTTCAAGTCTTTGTGTCTTTTAAATTAGTTTTTATATAACTATGTCTATATCCAATTTAAAAAAAAATATCATTTGTTTTTTAAGATTAATATATTTAACTATTAATGATGTAGTACTCATAATCAACTATACGAGTACCATGACACAAGTACATTAATTTTTGTTCAATTGAATTTAATTGTTAATTTAGATTATATTTATGTAAACCTAAAATAAGAAATTTTGAAGTTAGAGAATTTTAAAATTTTAAATTAGTTGAATAAAATTACATGACATGAAAAAATAAGAATACACCACTATAATAGTGTTGAGGAACATTATATTAACATAAGAAGCCATGTTGTACATTTGTTGAATAAATTTAAAATTTAGAATTATAAAATTTATTCTTTTAAAAAATTTTAAGCGTTATTTATTTCGAATCATATATTTAAATAATCCATACGAGTAGAATAATATAAATATTGTGGTTAAATCATTAAAAAAATAAATATATATTTTTTTATTAAAAACAAATCGTGAATATGAACTAAAGATTTATAAAGAAAATGAATTCAAGAAAGTTTACTAATGTTTTTCTAATAACATTTAGAGATGGGAAAAGTATAATTTAAACTTCTTAAAATCTCATAAAAATTTAAAAATATATAAGTTTCATTTTTTACATCTTAATTTTAACCAAATAATGTTTTATTTTTATCGAATACAACGGTCACAAACTAATTTTAGTATCCTGAATCATTGAAATTAAACAATCTTTATCTTTCTTTAGTAAAAATAAAAACTAATCCGATTATCTCTTAGTACTCTTCTTTCATACTTTTTTTTATATTTAAGTATAACTTTCTAATAAAATTAATGTTATAAAAATTAAGAATAATAAATAAAATATATACTAATTTTAAAACATAATAAAAAATATATAAAATCAAATAAAAAAAAGTTCTATTAAAATAA
>NC_029787.2:128050033-128050819 GCF_000816755.2 Arachis ipaensis
AAACTATATTAAAAAAAAGTATAATAATGTATATAAATAAACATAAAAAAAATTCCAAAGCTATTGTTACATACATTAACAAATTTATCTCATTGATTATTTTCAACAATAAATTCAACTATGATAATTTTTATCAGCAAAAATAATTTAGGAACGTGATTCTTTTAGCAAGATAGATTCCCAAATTTAAGGTGCAATTATCATAAATACTTCAAGTTAGTGATGATTTTCAAAAAAAAAATTATCTAACTCGTTACTAAGCAACACAACAGCAAATTCACAAGTACCCTAAGTGATAATTGCAGCAATACGGCACCAAATACAATGTTTAGTGACGATCATTAATCAGAAACAAATTTCATTAACAAATTTAACATTCACTAGCAAATTCAACTTTCAGCCACAAAAATAAACTACAGTGATGTAATATGAATTACGGCAACAAATTTCAAAAACAGAAAAATTTACTGCAACTCACTAAATTAAGTACCAGCTTCTCAAACGGCGAGGAGGACCACATTGAAGGCGTTCGTGTGAGTGCGAACGGTGACAACACATAGAGCGGCGACAAGGATCAGCTCTGGGACCCGATTCTTCCGCCCGCGGCTACGACGACCGCGGGAAAGGAGCGATGCCGCGTGTGATACGGTGGCCACACAGTGCACCCTGCACACGACCAATTGCAAGACCGCGACACTAAGACCATAAAAGTTGGTTATGGCGGCCACAGCTAAAGAGGTGACACCGACAGAAATTGTGCTTTACGGAGATGGTCGCAGAAAAGAT
>NC_029787.2:128050888-128071135 GCF_000816755.2 Arachis ipaensis
ACTGGGTTTGACTTAGGGGTGATTGATCGTCATTACATTAGGGCACATGGTGGGGCATGCAGGCTGGTTTCTGGTTTTGGGAGGTTGTTTTACCTAAAAATGACACTGCTTAACATTTTAACAAAACAAAAAAAAAATATCACTACCGGGTCTGGGTTCTTTAAACCGATCCATCACCATTTTTCCTAACAATGTTAAATACCATCTTCTCATCAATAAAATACAAAATTTACCACAATTTCATTATTATTTAGTAATCCAAGCCCATTTATAATATCTCTTGGGTTGGTAGATAAATAGCCCATCAGCTTTCAGCAAACCTTCTCACGTTAGTTTCTTATTAGCTTCAATCATGAAGCACAAAGCCAGTCATTTCCATAATTTTAGTGTATAACTAAGGACATTTTAGACTTTCTATCCATCACTATATGACAAAGAGTTGACTGCTTACCAGACCGTACTTGCTATATGCCTGTACCAAAAAAGTAATTGGTATATGTGAAAGTTTTTTTATATTATATAATATAAGAAGTGTTTCACGTGTGCCATGGTACGGTACTAGAGTTTCAGAACTCCATGTACGATCAAGTTACTTGTAAAATTTTATTTTTTAGCAATTTGTTGAATTACCAATTCACCCCACATCTAAAATGGAAAAGACTACGTTGGGCAGCTTGTAGCTTTGAGAGAAAAGGCGGGGAGCTGATCTGCGCACAGTGAGTCTCGAAGGTACTCTGTGGTTGAATTACGCTTTCAACGCTAATTAACAAAAATTGCGTTTTGTTACATTTAGAATACTGTTATCCATGCTTATCGTAATCGAATTTTTCAGTGTTTGTCCTTGTTTCAATCTCATTTTCTTCTTAGCAAGAACAACAACGAACTAATTTAGTCAATTTCTATTTTAACATATATGCTTTTCTATATGAGATGCAGTGTACTTTTGCTAGCATTCCGAAGATAAAAAATAACAACCTATCCACTTTAATTTAACTTTTACTTCCATTAAATTTATAAAATGAAAAATAAGTTAAACCATAAAAAGTTTGCGATACAATTTATAAACATCACAATAAGATATGTCAATAAATTAATTACATTAAAAATTAAACTAAAAACAATCCTTTTTATTTAGTTCTTGTTATATATGAAAACTGAATTAAGTACATTAATTTTATTCTTGTTATGTATCAAAATTGAATTATATAGCAAAAATAATTTAATAACAAATTTATAATATTCTTAAGGGAGTCACTTAAATAAAGATATTTAAAACGTATTTTTTTAAAAAAATATTTTTTAATAATTAAAATTTAATATATATAATTGATTAAATTATGTTATTTTTGTCAAAATTAGATCAGATAAATTGATTTGATCGAAAAATCGATAAACTAAATAAATCTTAAACCAGTCTAAATTATTATTTTTATATAGAAAATGACTAAGATATTGCTATTATATATATTTTTTGAAATTTTGAGAATCCTAAATCCTAATTCGATGACGACACAGGAAGAAGAAAAGGGTTAGAATTTAGGATTCATTTATCTGATCTAATTTTAACAAAAATAATACGATTTAATTAATTATATGTATGGAATTTTAATTATTAAAAAACAACTTTAAATAAAGACGTTTTAAACTTCTTTATCTGAGTTGCTTCCTATCCCTAAACCTTCAAAAACGAAACTGATTTATCAGAATCATTAATTTTTATATAACAAAAACTAAGTAAAAAAGATTGTGTTTAATCTTTTTTCGTTGAAGTGTTATTTTTTTTTTATTATTTTTTGCAATGTTTTTTCTGTTTCAATTATGATTTTATAAATTTAATTTTTTTTTATTTTGGTCAACTTAGCCATATAAAAAGAACACTTTGTCAATGAATTATAGTTCAAATTACATAATATTTTCATATTCATTTAGAAGTTGCGGATCCGAATCTTTCTATTTTTGATAAAAAAAAAAATCATATTGAGTTATCAAAATATCCCATTTCTTAAAAATAAATTCTGTCCCATAAATCAATGGATTGACTAACTAATGAGTTAACTATTAGACCAACCCAACTTAATTAATTTTTCTTCTTTTTATTTTTTAGGTTTTACCTCAATATGTCATTAAAAGGCCCATGATTAATCGGACCTCAATGCCATGCCCAGAAGCCTAAGCCATGCGGCTGTTAGCGTGGGTTACAAGTCCCGTCAGTTCACTCAACCAAATTTTGGCCAAATCTGACTTTTAACATTGGATTAACAGCTCACTTTCACCATCAGTCGAATCTCCATGCTGCATCCCACCTAACTTGAGTCCACAGTATCAAAGCTTCGCCTCATCTTAGTCAATGAAATTTTTTATATTAAATCTAAACGCATTTAGAGGTTGGAGTTCTGAAACTCCAGTCCCGTACTGTGGCGCACGTGAAGCGTTTCTTATAATATATATGTAAAAGTTATGTATGTAGTGAAGAAAGTGAGTGTTAAATTCATAATCTTTTTCATATAAAAATTTGAAATAACCACTAAACTGATTGATGATCATTTTATTTGTAATTTTACGTTGGATTTCTTTAAGATTTTATTGTTTTTAATTTTAATTTGAACTTAGTTTTTTATTTTCTATTTTATTGATATGTATGAAATTCAGAATGGTTGAATTTTACGTTTACTTAAAAAAAATTATTTTCCTGTGGGTAGGATTGAGTAGGGTAGGGTTTAGAACTTTAGGGTGCGGGTAGGGTTAGGATTGAGAGATTCTCAACCCCCTGGATAGGGTAGGGTAGAGTTTTAAAAAAGTTTTCAACCCGCGGGTAGGATTAAGGTAGAATCCAAACCCTATCCTACCTTACCCATTGCTAGCCCTATCTACACCCAAAGTATTTAACTAACTAAGTCTAAGCCTAATTTGGACAAACAACTTAATTATAATTATACTCCTTTAGAAAAAATAGCTTAAATAATAAATAGTTATATTAAAAGTAGCTTATAAATAAGTTATTTTGTATTTAGTTTTTTAGTTCTAAAAGTACTTATTTAAAAAAAATGTGATAAAAAGCTTTTTATTGTGAGAGAAGTCATTTTTTTAACTTCTCCGTAAGCACTTAAATAGCTTCTTAGAAAGCTACAATTTGGTTTTGAAATTTGTATTAGATATTAATACTACTACTTTTCATAAGACAAAAGTTCAAAAAAGTAAAATTTGAAACTTCCCAAACGAGCCCCTAATCAAATAGCTTTAACCTAATTTACTTTTACGCGTCACTATCTCTAACAAACTTTTGGTTTAACTCGCAAATATATATAAATGTCTTTTTCATTTGGATTTTGTTTTTATTTTTGATTTTTTCTACGTTTTCTACATTTTCTTCCTTCTTTGCGTTCTCTTTTATCTCAGTATTTTTTTCGTTTTCTGTATTATCTTCGTTTAATATCAATGCTCTTTTATCTGATTTGAATATTTGGATCAAATTTTTTGAAATCGAGTAGTGAAATCAACTTTGAACAGGTATTTCGTTTTCGAAGACAATGAATGATTCAAGTTCAGATTATCAATTGAATTAGAGCGAATTAGTATAGTTCGTTAGTAGTTTATGTTGTGGCTGAGGTGTAGTTCGAATATAGTTTATGTAGTTCGTTAGTAGTTTATGATTCTTTAGTTGAATAATTTCGGTGTAAAAATTAAAGAAATTTATGTGTTATTGTTAAGAAATCTCGGTGTTATTTATTTTGATAAATTCTGCATAATTCAAAACTCTTTCTCTTCCTCCTCCTTATCTTCCGCTGCTTCATCTTCTTCTTTTTCATCTTTTTCATTATCAACATCTTTTCTTATTCGTCTTTTTCTTCTTGTTTTACCTTCTCAAATTTCTTCTTGTTTTACTCTCTTAGTAAGAATAAAAATAAGAAAAATCAAATAAAGAAGAAGAAATAATACATAATACTATAAAATTACAAGAAAAATAATAAACCTACATTCATTCAACTAAATAAGATTGCAATACATTACAAACATATTTATTCAAATCTAATATGAGAAGAAATGTTCCTAAAAGAAGAAATAAGAGCAACAGAAAAAAAAAAAGAATGCATCATTAAAGAAGTGGTATAAAAACTAAGAAATTTATGTGTTATTATTAAAAAATTTCGGTGTTATTCTTTTGATAAATTCTACATAATTCAAAACTCTTCATCTTCCTTCTTTTCCTCTTCTTCTTTTTCATCATCATCATCATCGTCATCATCTTTTTTTCTTATTCATCTTTTGCTTTTTGTTTTACATTCTTATATTTTTTCTTGTTTTACTCTCTTAACAAGAATAAAAATAAAAAAATCAAACAAAGAAGAAGAAGAAAAATATAATACTACAAAATTACTAGGAAGAGGATGAACCTACATTCATTCAACTAAATAAGGTTGTAATACATTTCAAATATGTTCATTAAGTCTAATATGAGAAACAATACTTCTAAAAATAGAAATAAGAGCAACAGAAAAAGAAAGAAAGAAAGGAAAAAAGGAAGAAAAAGTGCATCATTAAAGTAAAACATTTTTGGGCTTTTGTAGCAAAATTTTAGTGTAAAAACTAAGACATTTATGTGTTATTGTTAATAAATTTCGGTGTTATTTATTTTAATAAGTTTTGCATAATCTAAAACTCTTTCTCTTTCTCTTCCTAATCCTTCTTCTTCTTCTTTTTCATCTTGTTCATCATCATCATCTTTTTTCTTATTCATCTTTTTCTTCTTGTTTTACCTTCTCGTATTTTTTTTATTTTACTCTCTTAACAAGAATAAAAATAAGACAAAATTAAATAAAGAAGAAAAAGAAACACATAATATTGCAAAATTATTAAGGAAATGAACCTATATTCATTAAACTAAATAAGATTGAAATATACATTATAAACATGTTCATTCAAGTCTAATATGAGAAATAATGCTCCTAAAAAAAAGAAATAAGAACAACAGAAAAAAGAAAAAAAGAAGAAAAAAAATGCATTAAAAAAGATAATTTTTGTGCTTTTGTAGCAAAATTTCGATGTAAAAACGAAGAAATTTATGTGTTATTATTAAGAAATCTTGGTGTTATTTATTCTGATAAGTTATGCATAATTCAAAATTCTCTTTTTTCTCTTCATCTTCTACTTCTTCATCTTCATCTTCATCTTCATCTTTTATTTTCTCATAATTCTTCTTGTTTCATTCTTTTAAAAAAAAATAAAACCAAAAGAAAGAGAAGAAAAATCAATGCTGCAAAATTACTTGAAAGAAAAGAAGAAAAAAAATGTAGCAACAATAGCAACAATAAAAGAACGACGATGGAGAAAAAATACGCGAAGAAGAGGAAGCAAAGAAGAAGAAAGAAGAACCCGCAGAAGAAGGAAGGACGCTAATAAGAAAAAAGATATGAACGTTCATGTTCATGTTAATTGCTGGGGAGTTGGAACGTGTATTCACACTCTCACTAATGAAACTAATTTTTGTTGGATTTGGACCAACTTAATTGGACTTAGTGCTTGTTTGGGCGCCATTATTTTGATAAAAAAAAAGATTTTTTTAATTAAAAAAGATATTCCAAGCTGTCACGCCCTTCATAATCCGCTATAGGATTTTGCGGAATAAACTTTCGGTATATCTCTTCATAAATCGCTGCAGCAGTTTATGTATTTCAGCGTTTGAATATAATCTGTGATAGGGTCTAGTGGATTACGTATAATTAGAAACCGCGTTAAAGTGTCGCGGATTACATATAAATAGGTTTGTTGTATTTGCGTCTAGATTTTCAAATTGTTGTACTTACGTAACACTTTCTCCCATTTATTTTATTTATGTAAATTATCCATTAATTTTCATATTTATTAAGACAACATTAATTTAAAAAAGATAAAGATATTCAAACAATAAGTTTCATATATAACTTTTTTACGCTATTTTTTCAAGCTAAAATAAGTATTCTCTAAAATGCAAATAATTCACATTTAAAGATATTTTAAGGCATATTTCGAATAACCCAAAACTTAATCGCCATGAAAATTTCTAATAATGCATCTGAAACCTGATATACCTTTCTTAGAGAATAAACTAACAACACAATTAATCTTATAGAAATTACTCGGTGGGGGTTTCCAAGTTAGCCAGCCGCTGGTTCGAATATTTTGGTATTAGATTAACTAAGAATTATTTAAATTAAAAATATCATTATATTGATGTTTTCATATCCATCACAACCCGGCTCCAAAATAAATTTTCTGTTTGGTAGAACTTTTCAAATCTAAAAGTCAAAACTATTAGCCCCATGAACAACAATCAAAGAATAATAATCTAAAAACTTCCAAATAACTTTAAATTTCTGACAATATATGAACTTTAGATTTATAGCGATCTCTAAGGCAATGTTTAATCGTTCCTTTATCAAGTCCACATCTTGTGCTATATCCGAAGCAGAGAGATGACACCTATAACAAAACACTTATGTTAGAAGAGCCAAATTTATGCCAAGCCAGATGAAAAATTTTATTTTCTCATAAAAATTAACCTTCCACAGCCATCTCTATTTATTTTGGCTATAAAG
This sequence comes from Arachis ipaensis, assembly GCF_000816755.2. Classification (NCBI taxonomy): domain Eukaryota; kingdom Viridiplantae; phylum Streptophyta; class Magnoliopsida; order Fabales; family Fabaceae; genus Arachis; species Arachis ipaensis. The sequence goes on from NC_029787.2 coordinate 128,057,461, forward strand.
ATTTTCAAATGAATTAAGAAGGGAGGATGAATCAAGAAAATATAAATGATAAACATTTTTTTAAATTATGCAGCGAAACTAATAAACAAAAAATTATTTTTATTTTTGTCTTGTCTTGCAGTAGGAGAATAAAATGAAATAAAAGTAGATTTTAGAGAAGAAGAAGAGTAATACCATGATATATCTTGGTTCGGCCACGAAGTATAATGTGATCTACGTCCAGTCTTTACCACGACAATGGTAGAATTTTTACTATGATCAAAATTTTATTTATATTAGACTAAATACTAAATATTTTTTAAAAAAAATTAAATTATACATAATAATTTATTACTATTAAAAAAAGTTGGGGGGGCCGACGCCGCCACTCGCCCTCCCTTATGTCCGTCCCTGGATCAAAATTGATTACAAATACCAATTTTAAGAGATTCACACTCTTGTAACTCACCTAAACTATCCCAAGTTTAATAAATCACCTAGGTGATAACTTAATCTAGTTAAGAGGAACCAAGTGCATTCTAACCCATCACATTTTCGAAATCAAAGTACTCAAACAAAAGTTAAATGACTTTTGTATGCACTACTCTCTTTACTTTTTGTATCTCTCAAAGTAAACTTGAATTTAGAAAAAAGAAAAATAACAACACACTCAAAAATAAAGAAATAAAAGGTTGTTTTGTGTGATATACAATATGCACAAAAATAGTTGCTTCTTTTTTAAAATAAATATTCTTTCATAGAGTTTAATATCTTCTCTTTAATGTTGAAATAATTTTTCTTTTTCATCAATTAGCCGTTACACCATTTATGAAATGATTCCAATGACATTGAAGAGAAAATATTTTCTTCTTTATGCAGCAGCTCTTTGTGATTGTGATATGATTTTGGAGAGCATTACTTGCTCTCTTGATTGTGCAGAATTTTTTTAAATATGGCTTGATATCATCTTTAATGATATTCTCCTTAATATGTTTATATTGCACAATTTAGCTTTCTTGTTTAATTATCCTTGATTGGTTCCTACCTTCCTCATCATAATGATTAATTATAGTAGAAAATAATTAATTTTATTTGTTATCATAAAGTAGCAAATCAAATCTTGACTCAACAGGTTATTCCACAAAAAAAAGTCTTCCTCAGCAACCACTTGTAGCCCTCTCTAACACTATATTGTTTCGATGGTGCTGGTCACCAGCACCAACTAGGATCACTATTGCCTCGATGGGAGTTTATACTTCGAATAACTTGTTTGATTTCTTCAGATATTGGAGTACCCATGAGTTCGATTATTTATAATAACGTGTTCTGTTACTGTCATATGAGTACGAAGATGATGTTGTTTTGGACAGTGAAACATTTGTTATTATTTAATTTTTTACATAATATGTATCAATTATTTTCTATTTACCACAAACCTTAATAAAATAAGTGAAATTTTGTTTTAAAAGTTATTGTCTCTTTAATGATCTTTCATAAATAAATACCTTATTACAGTTAACGGTATATAAAAGTACGATATACCGTTAAGTTTTACATGATGAATTAATAAGAAAAGACGAGTGAAGTGAAGTGTTTATGTTGGGGGAGAAAACTGTTTTCATACTAAATAACATCTAAATGGCGTCGTTTTTTACTTTTAAGGGCGCCAAACCCAAAACGACGACGTTTTGGACCCCTCCTGCGTGGCAATCTGCGGCCATGTCAGCGCTCCGGTGATGAGTCACCACCTGAAATATGGCCAGGACCAATTTGGGTGCTCGGAACTCTATTTAGAGAACTATATTGAAAAAATCGAAATCTTAGAAATTACTATGAGTAATTGCGTGAATCTCAATGACGACTATAGATTTTTTTTTTGTCAAGATCGATACCAAATGACATTGACACATCCCTATCTTTGATCAAAATGACTTCGATCCAAATTTTGGCCAGTAACATTAATATAGAAAGATTTTAAACTTTTTTTAATTATTATACTTTTAAAATGTGTGATAATATCTAAATCCATAAAGAATACATATTTAAAAGAGATGGTTTGGATCCAGAAGAAGTGTTTAAGATTAAAATGTACATGTGTAGTTCTCTTCTTCCCATTAATAAACATCATTATTTTTGCATCTTTCCCATACAAAAATAAAGAAAGAAGCAAAATGAGAAAGAAATTAGACGAGATTAGCAGCGAGGCAACAAAGGAAGTGTTATTCGTTCAATAATCAGGATCAGGCAAAACTCTGTTGGTGGTGTCGTGGCGAGAACCCATCATCATCATAACCCTAAATTCTTCGAAATCGATCATGCCGTCACCGTCGCTGTCGACGCCGCTGATCATCCTCCGGCACTCTGCCAGCGTGCACTCCTCGCCGAGGCTCCTCATCACGGTGTTAAGCTCCTCCGCCGTGATGGAACCGTTGCCGTCAATGTCAAACACTGAGAAGGCCTCCTTCAGGTTCTCAAGGACCTCATCGGAATCCACGCCCTTTGTGTTCAGCTCGATGAACTCCTGGAGGCTGATGTAACCGTCGCCGTCGCCGTCAACCTCGCGGAGCATGTTGATGAGTTCTTGCTCCGTCGCCTTTTGCCCCAGGCTTCCCATTATGGCTCCAAGCTCCGATGCGTCGATCTTGCCGTCGCCGTTAACGTCGAATTTGTGGAAGACTTGTTCGAGCTCGGCGGCCATGCGGGTTCGTGACCGCACCGACATGGAGGTGGATCGTGACGGCGTGGATGACGGGATCAGGTCCTTGTTGCGATTAAACAGGGATCTTAGGCCCATGATTCTATGTTTTTTATTTTTAATTAAAATTTGAATGAAAGGGGATTTTGTTGCGGTTGGGTTTGGGAAGGAGAGAAATGAGGAGATTGGGAAAAATGTTAATGGTGTTTGTGAGTGGGTGGGGGTTTCAATCTCTTTTGACATAATGCCTGTCATTTTGCTATATTTGGGAACGGGAGCCGTTACAATTTACAAATATAGTTAACATGTTCTGTTTCTTTTCTATTATACTATATTTTTCTCTCTAAATTTATCTTTTTTTTTAAAGATCTTGCTAACAAGTATTCACAAATATTTTTAAAGATATCGTTAGCTAAAAAAATTGAATAAAAACATAAAGTTTTTAAGATTCTAATAAATACGTTGAATATATTAATCATCAGTTCAACTAGGTATCCTTTAATAATGGTATAATATTCAGCTATTTCTTACAATAATTCAAAAAAACTAAAACAAATACATCTAAAAAGTTGTAAATAGATTTAGTATCTTTAAAAATTAAATCTATATTTAAAATACAAATTAAATCAAACTAAAATTTAAAATTTAAATTTTAAATTTCTGTTTCAAATTTAATATATTTAATATAATAATACATTATTATTTAAATACACGTCATAAAGACACAGAGACTTCACCCCCTGCCGCAGTGCGCCTGCACCACCGTCCTCATTGGCCTTCATCGTCGACGCCCCACATCCAAAAACCAGAGACGCACAACTGCAACTCAGCGGCGCACACTCTTAAACCTAGAGAAGTCACTCCCTGCTGCCGTTCGTCTGCGTCACCGCTTCCTCCACCACGGCGCACATCCACAACGCTGCATTCCTCTCCTTTCAAGCCCATCGTCGTTGCCGGCGACTTAACTGAGGTTTGGATTATTCTGACACCACTAATTTTTGTGTTATTCTGTATAAAGTTTTGATTTTTTTATTAATTTGAAAATTAAATTCCGAATAAAATGGCTGATTTTATTAGAATATAACCTATAATTAAAATATAACCTATAATTAGCATGCAAGAAAAAAAGTCGGCCATAAATATCATAAGAATAAATTAATACATTATAAAAAATTTCAAATAAAAAAATGTCAACTACCTCAGTCGTGCACTCAGTTTTTGTAGCAGAATTGCTTGAGCTATTACAAATATTTATATCGTCCATATCAATCAAATGAGTGAATTTCTTCTGATGACGACTGCGTGTTCAAGTCTATAGCAAATGCCATGTTGATGTCTAATATTATAAATAAAATAATGGTCATTATAATATTAGAAAAACACAAAATTGTAATTAATTAAAATATATGCAAATTAATAACCAAGTGTCCATTTGGTTAAACAGTTTGGATCAGTAAGACCAAAAAAAAATCTTGTGCTATTTGATAGATTTTTGGATGTGTTCTAGCAATATTATAAGTTCGATTGTATTATTTTAAATGTGTAATAAATTTGGGATATTTGGATGTGTTCACAGGAATATATTATAAGTTCGGTTGTATTATTTCGGATATTTGGATGTGTTCACAGGAATATATATATTAAAATATAACCTATAATTAGCATGCAAGAAAAAAAGTCGGCCATAAATATCATAAATATCATAAGAAAAAAAATCTTGTGCTATTTGATAGATTTTTGGATGTGTTCTAGCAATATTATAAGTTCGATTGTATTATTTTAAATGTGTAATAAATTTGGGATATTTGGATGTGTTCACAGGAATATTATAAGTTCGATTGTATTATTTCGGATATTTGGATGTGTTCACAGGAATATATATATTAAAATATAACCTATAATTAGCATGCAAGAAAAAAAGTCGGCCATAAATATCATAAGAATAAATTAATACATTATAAAAAATTCCAAATAAAAAAATGTCAACTACCTCAGTCGTGCACTCAGTTTCTTAGCAGAATTGCTTGAGCTATTACAAATATTTATACTGTCTATATCAATATGGGTATCAAATGAGTGAATTTCTTCTGATGACGGCTGCGTCTTCAAGTCTATAGCAAATGCCATGTTGATGTCTAATATTATAAATAAAATAATGGTCATTATAATATTAGAAAAATACAAAATTGTAATTAATTAAAATATATGCAAATTAATAACCAAGTGTCCATTTGGTTAAACAGTTTGGATCAGTAAGACCAAAAAAAAATCTTGTGCTATTTGATAGATTTTTGGATGTGTTCTAGCAATATTATAAGTTTGATTGTATTATTTTAAATGTGTAATAAATTTACGAAATAAACTATTTCCAACCATTATCTAAAATACCCACCAATAACATCAATAAAAAAATTAAGATAAATAATTATTAATGCTCAAACAAGTAATAAAAATTCCAAAAAATACCATGATAATATATGTTAGATATTTTTTATAAATAATAAACAACTTAAATTAATTGTTGATTATAATAATTTTGAAAACGTTATTATTCAAATAAGTATAGAAAAAAATCTAACTAATAGTTAAAATAATAAATATTATATGCATTTTATCGAATCGAAAATAAATACATTAATTGTATTATTAACGTTTATATTGTATTATTAAAGTTGGCAAGATTTTGGATGTATTTTAAAAATATTTTGTATAAAATATCATACTATCAGATGCGTTATAATCGAAAAAAAACAACACAATTTTAAATTAATTGTTGATTATAATAATTTTGAAAACGTTAATGTTCAAATAAGTATCGAAAAAAATCCAACTAATAATTTAAATAATAAATATTGTATGCATTTGATCAAATAAAAAATCAAAAGATTAATTATATTATTAACATTTAAATTTATATATTTAAATATAGCATAGTTTTAGATGTGTTTTAAAAATATTTTAAATAAAATATCATACTATCAAATGTGTTAAAAATGAAAATAACAACAAAATTTTTATGACTATACCATCTACATCCTCTCTTTTAAACTCTATATTTTTTATTTTTGCTCAAACTACTTATGTACAAAGTATTTTATCTGTAACAACTCTATTAATAAATTAAATAAGATCAACCTTGTTCTAATTAAATAATAATAAAATTTTTATATTTAAAGTAAAATATAATTAGAAATATTGAACATGATACTTCTTAATAAATTATATAAACACGTGTAGAAAGTAGATTTACCTACTTACCTTTTAATAATGCAGAACGAGGGAGAGGGAGTGCTTCAGCTCTGGAATATGGTGATACGTCTTCACCAACGAATAAGAGAGGAAGAATTCAGCTGTGCGTACCTTTTTGGTTTGGGATTCAATAACGCACTATGCGTAGAATAAGGAATAAAAAACTTTAGTTGTTATTTGAAGTTTCGAAAATAAAGCAAAGTCACATAACTACCAATGAAGTGGGTGGATTTTAAAATTTAAATTAAATTTATTTATAGATATGTATCTACAAAATAGGAACATGTTTTAATAAAAAATAATTAAATATTATTTAATTCTGATTAAAGGCTGATTAAAGGCTGATTAGTATTGTACAACTAGCATTTCCCATATTAATATTATGTGTTGCAGGTGGAGTAATTATTCACTAATCAGAACGTGAATATTGAAGAACGTGACGTCTATTAGACAAAAAATAGGCTACATGAATAATGTGAGTTTACTATTCTTTTTTACCGAATTTACCACTTCTTAACTAATTTTTCTTTTAGACAAAAAATTTGTCATTGGAAGAAGAAAACTAACAACGGTTAAATTTTAAAGTGGTCTTTAAGAAAGGAAAAGTCGATCTCTTCCTCTCTCTATTACTCTGCTAGGGTACAATACCTAACAGAAACGTGGAGGGTAGTGATAGAAAGTTCGTATACACTGTCGTGAACTAGATCGGATTGTATCTAATCGTGTGTTTGCGCCAAGTGCTAATTAAAGCCTGCAATGGAAGCATCTACATCAGTAAATAGAACAGGAAACCCAAAACAAAAAAATACATATGAAGAAGAGGAAGAATCATTTGTAATATACGATGAAGAGGATGTTGCTGAAGGAGTCCAAAAATGCAAATACAGTATTGTGGGAAAGCTATTAACTGAGAAGACTATCAACCCTAACTGGGTTCAAAATGCAATGTACAACCTATAGAGGAAACCTGAGGACTTTCAGATGAAAGAAATTCAAAGTAAAATCTACCAGTTTTTCTTCAAGAAAGAAGAAGACATGAAGAGAGTACTAAAAAGAAGCCCATGGATATTTAGGAACTCATGGCTGATAATGGAAAAATGGGAGAGGAACATAAACATAGAGGAAATGGAGTTCACTAAACTAGAGGTAAATGTCCAGATCTGGAATATATCGAAACATTGTAAAACAATAAAACTGGGTTGGAAGCTAGCAGCAGTAGCAGGGAAAGTCCTAGAGTGCAACCTATATGATGGAGGTAATGGACATGGACTATTTATCAAAGCAAAAGTGAGGATAGATGTAAACCAACCAATCCAGAGAGGAACAAACATAGGAAGCAAGGAAGATGGGATAGCTTGGTGGACTTTAAGTATGAAAAACTCCCCACTCTGTGTTATTTCTGTGGCAAATTGGGACATGATGAAGGAACATGTGAAGAGGCAAAAGAAAAATAAGATGGAAGCAAACAAAATCCAAAGGTCTTAGAACTTGGATAAGAGCTGATACCATGGGGATAAGGGTCAGTGACAATCGAGAAAATAAAAGGGAGGCTGGGGAAGGAATAAGATTTGAAGAATATGGGAGAAACCAACAAAAAGAGAGTCAACAAAGGTTGCTAAACAAATTGGCTAATCTAACAGTAACAGACAACAGACAATCCAAGCAAAACACAAGCAACAACAAAGCCTTCACTCAAGTGCAAACAACCAAGAAAGATGATGAAAAAGAGAATGAAAAGAAAGGGAAAGGATTGGAGAAAGATAAAGACACACAAACAAGCCAAACACCGAGACAACAAAACAAAGAAGAAACAAAAGAAGGAGAGAAGCCCAAGGAAAAAGCCAGAAATGAAGAGATAAGAATTGAAGAGGATAATATGACAGAGGTACAGGAAAAGAGGAGAGGAAAAGATGGAAAAGAAGAGCCAGAGAATCAGAAAACAACAACTCAAACAAAGAAGAAAAAATGAGTACAGATGCAAAGAGGAAGCTGGCAAAAGAAGTACCTATGGAGATTGAAGAGGAAGAGAAGAAATCAAAGAAGCACCAATCGAACCCACCAACGGCAATGGTTGCTAAGCAACCCTGCCGAGACCAATGAAGCTTGTTAGTTGGAACTGTCGTGGGCTTGGGAACCCATGGGCAGTTAGATCTCTTAATAAGCTCTTGAAACAAAAAGATCCCAATCTTGTTTTTCTAATGAAAACAAGGAAGAAAACTAATGAAATTAATACTCTGAGGAGAAGAGGATGTTTGGAGAATGTTATAGGAGTGGATTGCAGAGGGGAAGGGAGGAACAGATCGAGAGGACTAGCGGTCATATGGGGGAAGGAGCTAATAATTGAGATAAAATCAATGTCGCTAAACCACATTGATATGGTAGTTAAAGAAGAAGGGGACAGCAGGCAATGGAGAGCCACATGATTCTACGGATGCTCAGAAACAACTAACAAGCACAAATCATGGGAACTCCTAAGATCTCTAGGACAAGCAAACAATATGCCATGGATGGTATTTGGGGACTTCAACCAAGTACTCGAAAAAAAAGAGAAGCAAAGAGGATTGCCGGTGACATTTTCACAAACAAGAGATTTCAAGGAAGCACCTCAAACAAATGAACTACTGGACCTTGGGTTTGTTGGCCACACATTTATGTGGACAAACAATCAAGGAGGGAATCAAAATGTACAAGAAAGGTTAGACAGAGCCACTGCAAATATCAATTGGAAGGAGGCTTTTCCTAGAGCGGTGGTGCAACATTTGCAAAGATATAGGTCCGACCGTTGTCCAATTCTCATAGATATGGTGAGAGATTCAACATTCAAGAAAAAGAGGGTAAAGAAGTTCAGATTTGAAGAGGTGTGTAAAGACACACAAACAAGCCAAACACTGAGACAACAAAACAAAGAAGAAACAAAAAAAGGAGAGAAGCCCAAGGAAGAAGCCAGAAATGAAGAGATAAGCATTGAAGAGGAAAACGCGACAGAGGTACAGGGAAAATAGGAGAGGAAAAGATGGAAAAGAAGAGCCAGAGAATCAGAAAATAACAACTCAAACAAAGAAGAAAAATGAGTACAGATGCAAAGAGGAAGCTGGCAGAAGAAGTACCTGTGGAGATTAAAGAGGAAGAGAAGAAAACAAAGAAACATCAATCAAACCCACCAACGGTAGTGGTTGCTAAGCAACCCTGCCGAGACCAATGAAGCTTGTTAGTTGGAACTGTCGTGGGCTTGGGAACCCATGGGCAGTTAGATCTCTTAATAAGCTCTTGAAACAAAAAGATCCCAATCTTGTTTTTCTAATGAAAACAAGGAAGAAAACTAATGAAATTAATACTCTGAGGAGAAGAGGATGTTTGGAGAATGTTATAGGAGTGGATTGCAGAGGGGAAGGCAATCGGGAGGACTAGCGGTCATATGGGGGAAGGAGCTAACAGTTGAGATAAAATCAATGTCGCTAAACCACATTGATATAGTAGTTAAAGAAGAAGGGAACAACAGGCAATGGAGAGCCACAAGATTCTACGGATGCCCAGAAATAACTAACAAGCACAAATTATGGGAACTCCTAAGATCTCTAGGACAAGCAAACAATATGCCATGGATGGTATTTGGGGACTTCAACCAAGTACTCGAAAAAAAAGAGAAGCAAAGAGGATTGCCGGTGACATTTTCACAAACAAGAGATTTCAAGGAAGCACCTCAAACAAATGAACTACTGGACCTTGGGTTTGTTGGCCACACATTTATGTGGACAAACAATCAAGGAGGGAATCAAAATGTATAGGAAAGGTTAGATAGAGCCACTGTAAATATCAGTTGGAAGGAGGCTTTTCCTAGAACTGTGGTACAACATTTGCAAAGATATAGGTCCGACCATAGTCCAATTCTCATAGATATGGTGGGAGATTCAACTTTCAAGAAAAAGAGGGTAAAAAAGTTCAGATTTAAAGATGTGTGGCTGGAAAAGGAAGAGTGTGAAGAAATTGTCAAAAGAACTTGGATCCCGGGCAGCAGTGGAGTGAAGAAGAAGCTAGAAATTTGTAGTAAATCGTTGGAAGAATGGGGGAAGAATCAGTTTGGGCAGATTCCAAAGGTGATTGTAGAAAAACAGAAGAGACTAGATGATATGCAGCAAGGTCCTCAAACAGAACAAGCAGTGGCTAAAGCAAAGATGTTGCAAGGAGAACTAGATGAGCTGCTAAAACAAGAAGAGATTTGGTGGGTGCAAAGGTCGAGAGCCTCATGGTTGAAAGCCGGTGATCGCAATATGAAATTCTTTTCACCAAAAAGTCACACAAAGGATGAGGAGAAATAGGATCCCAAAAATTACAGATGCAACTGGAGTTGTTCATGAGGAAGAAGGGAAAATAGAAGTGGTTATAACAGAATTTTTTGAGTCTCTTTTTGCAGGGGAAGGTATTGAAAATGTGAAGGAAGTCACTGAAGTAGTTAGGGACAGAATTTCAAATGAAAGGCTAAGCATTATCTAAGAGTACTTCTCAAAAGAAGAAGTAAAGAAGGCTCTTAGCCAAATGCACCCAACCAAGGCGCCAGGCCCGAATGGAACGCCAACACTGTTTTATCAGAGAATGTGGAGCATAATTAGGAAAGATGTGACCATCTGGGCTCTTGATGTGTTGAATAATGGAACAGATCCTGCAGAGGTAAATAAAACTCATATATGTCTTATCCCAAAGACTAGAAACCCAACTCACACAAAAAATTTCAGACCAATATCACTTTGTAATGTGCTATTCAAGATTGTTACTAAGACGATTGCGAATAGATTGAAGATTATTTTACCCAAAATTGTGGGAGAATATCAAAGTGCCTTCGTCCCTGGAAGACTTATAACTGATAATGGGTTAGCATCTTTTGAGATATTCCATTTCATGAAGAAAAAAAGGATGGAAGCAAAGGTTACATGGGACTGAAATTAGATATGGAGAAAGCATACGATAGGGTGGAGTGGGCCTTTTTAATTGAAGTGATGAGAGCTATGGTGTTTCCACAACGATGGCTAGACCTCATATGGAGCTGTATAAGCTCGGTAACTTTTTCTATTCTACTCAATGGGAGCCCATCAAAAGAGTTTAAACCTGAAAGAGGAATCAGACAAGGGGATCCACTGTCCCCTTATCTATTCATTTGTGTGTGGAAGTGTTCTTCAATCTTCTGAGGAGAGCACAAGAAAGAAACGTCATACAAGGCATCAAGATAGCCAGATCAGCCCCATAAATTTCTCATTTGTTATTTGCTGACGACAGCATAGTCTTTCTCAGAACATCATATCAAAGCATCTTGACAATGATGGAGATTCTTAAAGCCAACCAACTAGCTTCAGGACAGAGAATTAACCTGGATAAGTCGGAGATTTTCTTTAGCCGAAATGTGTCTCCTACCAGACAAATTCTTATCCAAGATTGGTTGAATATTAAGGCAGTGGAAAATCACTCAAAATACTTGGGAATCCCAACAGTTGTTGGGAGGTCTAAAAAGAAGATTTTTGAGTTCGTCCAAGAGAGGACTTAGAAGAAGCTAAAAATATGGAAAGAGAAATCACTATCTAAGGTGGGAAAAAGAAGTCTTAATTAAGTCAGTGGCGCAATCAATTCCTTTCTACATAATCGGTTATTTTTAGTTACCAAAGAGCCTATACAACCATTTGGAAAGAATCATCAGCAATTTCTACTAGGAAGTAAAGAGGGAGAGAGGAAAATTCATTGGGTGGCGTGGGATAAGATGTGTGAAGCAAAGAATGATGGCAGATTGGGGTTCCAGAATTTTGAAGCTTTCAACCAAGCCCTTTTGGAAAAACAGGGATGGCGCCTAATTAAAAATCCGAAATCCCTTACAGTTAGAATGTTGAAGGCAAAGTATTTTGCAAGAAAGAAGTTCACATGCGCAGACATAGGTTTCAACCCTAGTTACACTTGGAGGAGTATTTGGGGGGAAAAATGGGTTTTAGACCTGGGTGGACTTTGGCAGATCGGTTCAGGCAAAGATGTGAGAATTTGGGGTGATCCGTGGCTTCCTAACCAAAACAGTTTAAAGGTCTGGAGTACTAGAACAGGTTTTGACAAGGAAGCTTGGTGCACGAAATTGTGATCTCTGGTAATGGCTCCAAAAACTTGGTGCTCTAATCTCAATTCATAATTTGTCACAACTTCGATACAACTAACCAGCAAGTACACTGGGTCGTCCAAGTAATAAACCTTACGTGAGTAAGGGTCGATCCCACGGAGATTGTTGGTATGAAGCAAGCTATGGTCACCTTGTAAATCTCAGTCAGGCGGATATAAAATAGTTATGGAGTTTTCAAAAATAGATAATAGAATAAGGATAGAAATACTTATGTAAATCATTGGTAAGAATTTCAGATAAGCGCATAGAGATGCTTTCGTTCCTCTGAACCGCTGCTTTCCTATTGTCTTCATCCAATCAGTCTCGTTCCTTTCTATGGCTGGCTTTTTGTAAGGATGTCACCGGTGTCAATGGCTACTTTTAATCCTCTCGGGAAAATGGTCCAAATGCTCTGTCACAGCACGGCTAATCGTCTGGAGGCATCACCCTTGTCGATGGTTGCGTCCTATTCCTCTCTGTGAGAATGGTCCGATGCGCTGTCACTGCATGGCTAATCATCTGGAGGTTCTCGATCATACTGGAATAGGATTTACTATCCTTTTGCGTCTGTCACTACGCCTAGCACTCGCGAGTTTGAAGCTCGTCACAGTCATTCAATCCCAGAGTCCTACTCGGAATACCACAGACAAGGTTTAGACCTTCCGGACTCTCATGAATGCCGCCATCAATCTAGCTTATACCACGAGGATTCTGATTAAGAGATCCAAGAGATAATCATTCAATCGAAGGTAGAACGGAGGTGGTTGTCAGGCACGCGTTCATAGGGAATGGTGATGATTGTCACGTTCATCACATTCAGGTTGAAGTGCGAATGAATATCTTAGAAGCGAAATAAGATGAGTTGAATAGAAAAACAGTCGTACTTTGCATTAATCTTTGAGGAACAGCAGAGCTCCACACCTTAATCTATGGAGTGTAGAAACTCTACCGTTAAAAATACATAAGTGAAAGGTCCAGGCATGGCCGAATGGCCAGCCCCTCTGATCTAAGAACCAGGCGTCCAAAGATGATCCTAAGATACAATCCCGGATTCAAAGATGGTTCAAAAGATGTCTAGTACAATAGTAAAAAGTCCTATTTATAATAAACTAGCTACTAGGGTTTACAGAAGTAAGTAATTGATGCATAAATCCACTTCCGGGGACCACTTGGTGTGTGCTTGGGCTGAGCTTGAAGTCTACACGTGGAGAGGTCATTCTTGGAGTTGAACGCCAGCTTTTGTGCCAGTTTGGGCGTTGAACTCCACTTTGCAGCTTGTTTCTGGCGCTGGACGCCAGAATTGGGCAGAGAGCTGGCGTTGAACGCCAGTTTGCGTCATCTAAACTCGGCCAAAGTATAAGTAACCAATTTGGTGCATCTACAATGATGAGTTGATGACATAACAGATGGCACATGGAGGAATAGTGTTGTGACATATGACATAAAATAATTTTGTACTCAAAACCACGTTTACAAGCAATAATTCTCTTAGTTTCTGCGTTCACTAACTAGCATTTAACCATCGAATCTAAACCATTATTTTTCTTCTCCCAACTTTACCCTTTATACATATCATTGTTTTATTTATGAAATTTTTATTATTTCTCTTTATATAAGCTCTTTTTTTA
>NC_029787.2:128071148-128073886 GCF_000816755.2 Arachis ipaensis
AGAACAAAGAAGCCTGTGTAGATAGCACTTTGAAGTTTGAACTCGCTTTGCAAGATATCTCTACCTCGGTGTGTTTGTTTATGCGTTTGGCTGTTTCATTAGCCTTTAGCATTGTTTTGTTTAGTTTATAATGCGACGCCATTGGCCTTGTTCTACCAATAAGACCGAATTAAAGATGTATCATCTATTTTTTTTGTTGGAAGCTTTAATGACATCTAGTTCTTCAATTATTTCATTTGTTCAACATCTCAAGATGATAAATATCATCACCATGCATCCTTACTACCAACGCAACGATACATAAAACAAAAAACTCATGCAACAAATCCATTAATACATACAAATCTTTACGACCATACACTGATCATATTATTTATCAAAACTCAACTACCCGAGAACAATCAGCGATAAAGGCTTTCAGATCTCAGGTTCTCCGCTATTTCAGTTTCCCATCGATCTCCATTCTCAAGTAGCTTCTCTTTGTCATAAAGTAGCTCCTGCAATGGTTAAACAGGCAACAAATAAGAAAGGAAAGGAACAGTAACAGGCATCCACCAACGAAGCGCATTTGCATGATTGATCATGGATGAGAAAGAAATGAACCTCATGAGTCTCTGTAGCAAATTCAAAGTTTGGCCCTTCAACAATGGCATCAACAGGGCACGCCTCTTGACAAAATCCACAATAGATGCACTTGGTCATGTCAATATCATACCTGAAAGATTTAAGAAGTAAGACAGCAAGAAAGCCGAGTGAAGGAAGTAGAAAAGGTCATAGGCAAAGGAGGTAATTCACCGAGTTGTCCTGCGACTGCCATCTTCTCGTTCCTCAGCCTCAATTGTGATTGCTTGTGCAGGACATATCTGATAGATAAAAGATACGTTACTTAAACACTGTTAGACAGACCCAATAAAATATTTTGGAGAGAGAGAGAGAGAGAGAGAGAGAGGACAAAATGACAGTGATACAGTTGGAGGCTCTATTCAGAGATATGGCATATTCAGAGTTTGAAAATTGACGTTCATTAATAAATCAGTTATCTTGAGTATCCAGCACTTTCAGAATTTCTAGAAGAAATGAGTTTCTACCAAATCGGCATCACTTGCCTATCATGTGATATTTATCTGCTTTCAAATTCACTATGTAGGGACATTACATGATTCACTCATTTGAGCTCACATCCTATGTTTAGAGACCTCATCCAGACATTCCTCTTGAACATCCTTCATGTTTCTTAATTTCTCACAATGACCCTAGCCTCTGATGTAGGAGATTCAGCAGTAATAACAGGAATATTTAATGCAATACTATTATCATAAAGAAAAATTTCCCTATCATCAGACTCCAAAGATTAAAGGGTTTGATAGTTCTCTGAGGATACCTCCGTATGGAACCCAAATTTAATTAATACAAAATAGACTTTTCAAAGTTGCAGATCAATTAGAATGATTTCCAGGACATGATCATTAACAATAGACTAACATGCACACTATATGTCACTAACCTACAACCAACATAAAAAATAAACAAACTTGAAAAGGTTAGTATTAGAACAGGTTAGACGCTATCATGCATATGCCATACAGCAGTAACCACACACTCGAACACCACTGTTAAAGCAAAATTATCAGATCAGATAAATAATAAAATCCTTACAGCTTCACAAAGTTTGCAAGCAATGCAGCGTTCCTCTCCTGTTGGATATCGTCGCAGTGCATGTTCACCACGGAAACGAGGGCTCAAAGGGCCTTTCTCAAATGGATAATTGATCTGCATTATAGAAATCATGCTTTAAGCTAGAATCTTTAATGGTTTTGACTTTTTACCATTTGTTAGACAACACTTACTGTGACTTTTGTGTCAAAGAAGTATTTCAGCGTTAACATTAGACCCCGAACCATTTCAGTCAGAAACAGGGTATTGATGCTACGCTCAAAAACTGCAGGCATAGGATTAATAAAAAAGTCAATTTACATTTAATGGGCAAGAGAAAGAAAAAAGAAAACAGAGAATGTTAGACTCGCAAATAAATACCAGAACTCCAATCCTTTGAAAGTTCCTTAGCTAGTTGCTCTCTTTCTTCATCTTCTGCAGTTTGTGCAGAAGAAAATTAAGATATATACAAATACAAATTGAAAGCAGTTAGGATTCAAGTAGATTTCTAAATAGACACATAAAATGATAGTACTATAGAAGGTATTACATCAACAAAGATGGATCATCTTTATTCATTCTAACCATTTTTTTAGAAACTGCTTCCTTGACCTGCTTAATTGGATTAATGCTTTCAATTTTTTTTTTTTTTGGTGCCCCCGGGGGGCGGGAAGAGGCACATGTGAGTCCCACTCATTAACACCTTCAACTTCCAAGCAACCCATATTGACCCATCCAAAGAACTAAATACTCGATCATGATTGTCATAAAACCGATTTGGCATATAAAACAACCAAAATTCATTTAAGATTGTTCAACAATTCCGCAAGCTAACCTTCCATATAAATGAAGGAAATATTTGGGCGAATTAGCGAGGAAAAAGACAAGACCTTTTTTGGTAGAGAAGGAGTGTGCATTGAATCGCAGGGCATAGTTTTGTGAGTTATGCAGCCCTTGACCAGCTACAGCCTAAACAAGGCAGAACAACGAGGGATAAATGCCAATAGTTAGCTAAACAACAATCTCCCTACAACAGAATTTATTCAAACATTCACCCTAAGATTACATATCTTGCAAATGATCAG
>NC_029787.2:128074013-128080072 GCF_000816755.2 Arachis ipaensis
ACGGTTACCTGCTGAAATCAAAGAAACGAAATTAGGATGCTAGGGGAAGATATTCACTGTATACAAATAATCATTTGGGTCTCTTAACTTCCCCAACATCTAATTCCGAGTTTTGTGTTCTTACTTATTTTAATTCTAAAAAACAATACAGGGAACTAGGAGCTGGGAGTGGTGAATTTATGATTCATGAATGGAAAATCAAATGAATCTTACCAGCTGGCGGGTACGAAGAGCAAGAAGTGACTTCCGAGCCAAGAATGCTGCCATTTCTACCAAGCCAGGTGCAACGACAAGCTACTGTCCCAAAACCGGAGAATTAAAAAAAAAAATCTGGAACAGTTCTTACACTGTTTATTTCAAATTACTAAATACACAAGTTTGGTTTAATCAAAGGAAATTGATGAAATCAAAATACAGAGATAGCGAAGACTTGCTCGAATTTATTACCAAGAACCCTAAGATAAGAGATTTGAGATGGATAGTGATTATTTTCAAATCGAAATCGTTATCGTAGCTATGTATTAAACCCTAATTGAATCACATTGTGCAAAGGGAAAAGGAAAGTAAAATGGAAATAAGGGAGAGTGTGGTACCAGCAGCGGTAACGTGGATTCCTTCTTCTCTGCAACTCTTTCAGGTTAGTGCTGTGTTGCGATTTCGTGGTTCAGAAATGGGAGATGCAAATTCGGGAATCAATTAATCAAAGATGCCAAACAGCCGATTAAGGCCATATTATTTTTGGGCCGCCGTGAACCGACATAATATGTTTTGGTCACATATATTTGGGCCTCGGTTCCTGCCCATATGTGTACCCATTACGTTTGGGCCTAAAAAGGGCCCAAAGAATGGGCAGAAACAGAAGCAGAGCAGTGAGATAGCGTGCACGTCACGCACCTAAGCACAGCCGTTTGGGTTGGGTTTCGCTGATCATCATCTACCACCTACTGCCGAGAACTCAAAAATATTCCTTAATCCCCTTTCTTCTTTGCTTCTTTCTCACTTCTTCTTCTGTTTTCAGATCAAGCTAACTTCAGGTGATTCATTCCTTCCCTTCTGTTCCCTTCCCTTTTCGTTTCTCTATTTCCTCGCTAATTCCAATTTGTTTGGTTCAATTCCCTAAATCCAATCTTCCCCGTCCATGCAACTGGACTGTACTATGATAGTGTTTCTGCCACCTAGGGAATCGGAATGCTTCGCACGCTTCCCTTTCTCCTAGGGTTTCGTCTAATTTTGATTCCAGCTAATCGTGGTTTACTCTTGTTACAGGGTGCAGTCAGGGTTGATCCTCTTGTCTAATAATCACAGCAATAGCAAAAAATGGTATGCTTTCTAATGTAATATTGCCACAAAGGATAATTTATATTGTTTAGCTCATTGATGATTTATCTCAGCTCCTTTTTTGCTGTTCTGATTGCGTGCAAAGATGTAGAATATGGATGTAGTGATGATGATGATGATATTATCTTGTGGTTTAATTTTAATTTATCTATCTACTGGGCTCTACACTTGTCACAGTTTTTTGATGGATATGGATATCATGGGACATCATTTGAGCAGACTTACCGATGTTACCCTGCTTCGTTTATTGAGAAGGTAGCATTAACTTTATGCATCCCTTGCTAAGTTTTTCTTGGCAATTAAATATGAGATTTCAATTCTAAGGATCACCAATCAAATTGGCTTAACCTGTAACAGCTAATGCATAGAGTTTGTAGGTATCTTAAAACAAATATTTCTTAAAGTAATCTTACTTTTTTTGGTTCTTTCTCTTTTTCTCCTATTAAACTTGCAGCCCCAACTCGAAAGTGGTGATAAAAGTAAGTTTCTGTGTCCATGCTTGATCTGATTGGAATATCATGTGTTGTTTGTTCCCTTTCTGAGATAAAAATCAAATTCTTTTCTTTTCTTTTGTGCTTCAGTTATAATGCCTCCATCAGCACTTGATCGTCTAGGTAAGTTATGTTACCTCTTTCAGTCTTTGTATATGTTGCGTAGTGTTTTTCCCCCCCACATGATTGATGAGTCTATTGTACTAATATCAATTTTAATTTGCAGCATCACTGCATATTGATTATCCAATGTTGTTTGAACTTCGGAATGATGCTGCTGAGCGGGTTTCTCACTGTGGAGTTTTGGAGTTCATAGCAGAAGAAGGCATGATATACATGCCATATTGGGTAGGCATTCAAAAGTAATTGTTAGTGAATATGCTTGTTAGCTTGTTCACTTGGTTGGTTCTACCTTGAATTTTAGTTCTTCTAGTAGATGATGCTTCTTCTAAGTTAGTTGATTTACAGATGATGGAGAACATGCTTCTACAAGAGGGGAGCATTGTAAGAGTGAAAAATGTGACCCTACCGAAGGGGACATATGTTAAGTTACAGCCTCACACAAAGGATTTCTTGGATATTTCTAATCCTAAAGCTATGTGAGTGGTTATTATGTTTTTGGATGTAAGATTAATATGGCTATACTATTACTTGATCAATGTGAGTGTCTATTGCAAGGGTGGAATTTTGGTATTTTGATAGTTTCATTACCAAGTAGCCATCAGAAGCTTTTGGTAGGAATTTTTTTATGTTTGGTGCAAAACTTCGGATTTGAAAATTGAGCTAGACCTCCCCCCCCCCCCCAACACAAACAAAAAAAAAAGATGGCATGTTAATCCATGTTTGGTGGTTGTTTATAAAGAGATAAAGTGAATCTTATTTGGTGGTCATATTGATATATCAGTGACTTCTCATTTCCTGATTTCAAGAACATTTGCATGTTTGGTGATTGATATCTATGTTCTTCATTTGTGTTATGTACTGAAATGTAAAAAGTGTGTGGGAACTAATAGTACTATATATAAAATGGCGTACAGCTTGATATTACTGTTTATTAAATTCCTGTAGACAAGTGGACCTAGGAAGTAATTATTGCTTGTTCCCTATGGTTTTGTATTGTTTTGTTTGTGTCTTCACATCGCCATTAGCTCTGTATTTCATTTCCATATTGGCTGGCATTAGATCTTCATGTAGATATCTGTACTTTTTAATGCAGATTAGAAACAACATTGAGGAATTTTTCCTGCTTGACCACCGGAGATAGCATTATGGTTGCTTACAACAACAAGAAGTATTACATAGATATTATAGAAACAAAGCCTGCCAATGCTATAAGCATCATTGAGACTGACTGTGAGGTGGACTTTGCTCCTCCTCTAGATTATAAGGAACCTGAAAAGCCCTCTCTACCAGCTTCTTCAGGCAAGGCAGCAGCTGCTGGTACGTAGCATGAACTTATTTGTGTGCTGTGTGCGTATGTGGGTTTTTGTTTTGTTTGTTTTGTTGTGGGGGGTGGAGGGGGTGTTGTTATGCCAGAGCATTTTTGTCTACTCTCTCTCTCCAGATTGATTTCCTCTATCACTGTGGCGGTCCACAATACTTTAGAAAAAAGTATTACAGAATTTTGTAACTTTGACAGAGGGTAATGTGGAAAATATTATTGTTTAAGTATCTTACCAAGACTTGGAAATTTTTTGGTAACAAATACTTGTTGAAGTTGAAGCTCGTGTTGTTTACATACATTGATGCTCCTCAATAGTCAAGATCACAGTATTAGTGCTTCTTCTGTTTTGAAGACTTCAACTTGTATTTATTTATTTATTTCTACAGTTGAAGAGACCCCTGCTGAGACTGAGCCCAAGTTTAACCCATTTTCTGGGGCTGGGAGACGCTTGGATGGAAAGCCATTGAACTATCAGCCTCCTCCAGTTTCTTCTTCGGGTTCTAAGGACAAGAAACCTGATGTTCCAAATGCTAATTCACAGTCGTCTGCAGCGTCTAGCTCACAAAGTAATGCTCGTCAAGCTCAGGGCAAGCTTGTGTTTGGGTCAAATGCAAACCGTACTAAAGATACGGGAAAAGTAATTCTGCAACTTATTGCTTATATTTCAAATTATATGCTATCTTCGAACTCATTGTGCCTTGTGTTCTTTGACGGACTGCTAAGTTCTACAATTTGTCTTTGCAGGCAAAACAGTCAAAAGAAGAGCCACCTAAAGAGAAAGAAGAAAATAAATTTCAGCCTTTCACTGGAAAGAAGTATTCTTTACGGGGTTAATTTATATAATATCATTGCTTTCATAACTTTATAATGTAATTTATTTCGTTCATCGGTGCAAGGATCCCGGTCTACTGCAGAACTATGTATTTTTCAGTGTAATATAAGCAGATTATAAGACCCAGTAGACGCTAGAAATTACTACAGTTTCCTTGATGGTTTGTGGATGAAAGTTCTTGACAACTGAAGAAAGTTTTCAATCATGTTGTGTGGGAGGTAACCGTGCTCGAATTATTTTGCTTTATGATATTAAAGAGGGGTGCGAGTAATTTAATTGGCTTCTTTCCAATTAGTGAACTGACTTCCATTTTTTATTCGTCAATTTATTTATTATATTTAGAGAAATTGAAGATATGATAACTAATTAGAATGATAAATAATAGGATCGTTTGGGCACAATATTATAGTACAAGTGATTTATAATTAGTTTTTAGGATTGGAAGAGAAATGTCATGCAGGATGCAACAGTATGCTTTCGACTTTAGTTGTTGAAAACAATTTAAGCCTTCTACTTCTAGCTGTTCAGCAGAATTAGCTTACAGTTTTTGTGCTGGCACCGATCTTGATTGGTACGAGGAAAGTAACCAAATTAAAGGCCAAAAATTAGTACTGTTTATATGACGAGATCAAAGCCGAACGAAGTCTATAAACAAAGTAGCTGCATTACAAGAGTGAGGTGGATTTGTTGGAAGTTGGAATCTAGCACTTGTAAGGAATCTATCTTCCTCTTTTTAAATTGTAATGCTACATCGATCCCAGAAAACTATTTTGACAATAGTGGCATTAATGAGTATATCATATCACTTTATTAAAATTTGAACTCTTTGGTATCTTTTCCTCTATAAATTAGAAACTTCAGATAAAAAATAAATAAATAAAAGTCGGAAATTTTTTTTATCGCTCTCCTTTCCCTTATAGATATTGGGGTAATTCAAACTTTTCCCTTTATAAAGGAAATATATCGTACTAACTATAAAAGGAAATATTTAAAACAACTAACTTCTCAAATCGCGAGGAAAGGTCTTGAATCAAATAAAGTAACCAGCTCTAGCATATTTTGTTACTATACTACCTCGTTACAATGTGGAATAATAAAATTGGATTTCAATTTACTAAACCAAGCAGCTAAATGACAAATATGAAAGACAATAGTAGTTTCATTGTGCGATAAATTAGTCATATCGAGAGAGGGATCATGCTTATTAACATGGTTTCTGTAACACATGAATGATGATATCTTAAACCGAATTATCATGATTAGATTAGATATTAGTGCCCCATTACTTAATTAGTTTATGTAACACAAACACGCATATGCAAATGCAGAGTGTTGTAGACATGTAATTCAGTAATTGAAGAACCGAATTGTCGTAAAGCAAGAATCTATTGAAAAAGTCAATGGCATCATACCCACATGGATTTTCTCTGTAACTAAGACTCCAGTGTCCCCACTCCGTCATCAAAATTATTAACATCTTTAATTAATTTTAACAGATACATACAAATAATTGAGAACCGCCACTTGGTGCACACATCCACTACCTTCTCTCTCTTCTTCTCTCTATCAATTGGTGCACCGATAAAGCAAGAACACGGTAAAGTTTCACACTTTTCCCCCATTTCCATTTGCTTCTCATCTGGGTCACACGGGAAAACAATTGAGATGGAAGACAGGGAGAATTGACTTGAACTGCAAGATAGTCCAAGGAGAAGAAGAACGACAAGATTGGATTTTTTTTGCAGTAGAGAATAGGAGTGGTTGTTGATGATGGAGTCTTCGAAGGCTCTGCGGTTCATAACACACCAATCGTTGTTCTCGACCGTTCGATCTGGAGACCTTGATGAGCTGAAGAAGCTGGTGGAGCAGCTGAGAAAGGAAGAGTCTTGTTCTTGTGCTTCAGATGCATCATCTTCATCGATTTCTGACGTGATGTCCCTTCAGAACGATGCTG
>NC_029787.2:128082301-128103839 GCF_000816755.2 Arachis ipaensis
ATAATCTGAAGGACGTGTTCAGCTTCTTGCTCAAACTCTGTGACTTCGAGATAGTGAAGATCAGGTCCAAGTCTGACATGAACGCCTTTCATGTTGCAGCCAAGCGCTTGGTAATTGGTAATTCCTCTTTCTTTCTTTCAATTTTTTTGTATGTTCTTCAATTGGGTATATAATATATTCACCTTGGAATAACTTTTCTTATTGTTATAATCTGAAGGACGTGTTCAGCTTCTTGCTCAAACTCTGTGACTTCGAGATAGTGAAGATCAGGTCCAAGTCTGACATGAACGCCTTTCATGTTGCAGCCAAGCGTGGTCATCTTGGTAATTCCTCTTTCTTTCTTTCAATTTTTTTGTATGTTCTTCAATTGGGTATATAATATATTCACCTTGGAATAACTTTTTCTGTTTCTTATTGTTGATTCTTGATTCTTTCATTCAGTAATTGAAGCAAATGTTACAATCTTTATCTTTAAAAATCTTGCTATTGTCTTATTAGGTCCTTCGAAAATCGAAATTAGGAAGAAAGGGTGATTAACATGCTCTAATTGTTATTCATAATAAGGATTTCAATTATGTTATATTAACATGTTAACAGATATTGTGAGGGAGTTTTTGAGTACTTGGCCAGAGCTTTGTAAGTTATCTGACTCATCAAACACCAGCCCGCTATATTCGGCTGCTGTTCAAGATCATCTGGATGTGGTCAATGCTATCTTGGAAGTCGACGCCAGTTCCATGATGATAGTTAGGAAAAATGGGAAAACTTCCCTGCACAATGCTGCTAGGTATGGTATGGTTCGAATTGTGAAAGTTCTTATTGCCCGGGATCCAGCAATAGTCTCCATCAAAGATAAAAAAGGTCAAACTGCACTTCACATGGCTGTCAAAGGACAGTGTAGTGCAGTGGTGGAGGAGATATTACAAGCTGATCCAACTATACTGAACGAACGGGACAAGAAAGGCAATACAGCTCTTCACATGGCTACGAGGAAAGGCCGTGAGCAGGTTGATCTTACTTCCCGTCGACCACAATTGTTGATTTTCGTACCATGTTTGCTTGTTGTTTTCATTATATTCTTATCTTATATACTTTGTGGCGAGGATATTTGTGAATTCCAACTATTAAGTTGCTAATACCAAAAAAATTATTGATCTTCCTATATAGTTGGTTATACACCCATGACTATGTGTTTGATGGTAGGTCCCCTTTGCACTCTTTCTTTGTTGAGTGAGAGCACTGCTTTTAACTCAACCGCTCTCTTTTATTTGAGTTTTGGACATCCCCTTGTAAAGATATTAAGGAATGGCCTAACACATGGTAACATAAGGAGCTACATACTTATTCAAAACTTTGCTATGTGATTTGATTTGTATTTTTTGATACAATATACCTAATGACTCAGTTGTTTAAATTTACACGATTGACACCCATTCTTCCGAAGGACCTTTCCTCTTATTCATTTTTTCTCCATTTACTAACATGTTTCTCCTGTTCTCAGATTGTGACCCTTTTGCTATGCTATACCGCCATGGAAGTTAACGCCATCAATAAGCAGCAGGAAACAGCTTTGGATTTGGCAGATAAGCTGCCGTATGGAGATCCGTCTTTGGTAATTAAGGAAGCCCTTGCAGAGTATGGTGCCAAGCATGCCAGGAATGTCGGAAAAATAGATGAAGCCATGGAACTCAAAAGAACTGTCAGTGACATAAAACATGAGGTGCAGTCACAACTTATACAAAATGAAACTACTCGTAGACGAGTTTCTGGAATTGCCAAGGAACTGAAGAAACTTCACAGGGAAGCAGTTCAGAACACCATTAATTCTGTCACAGTCGTAGCTGTCCTTTTTGCCTCAATAGCATTCCTGGCCATATTCAATTTGCCTGGTCAGTATATAACAGGAGGATCAGATGCAGGGAAGGCCAATATTGCCAATCGTCTCGGCTTCAAAGTTTTCTGCCTTCTGAATTCTACATCTCTCTTCATCTCACTTGCAGTCGTCGTAGTTCAAATCACTTTAGTAGCATGGGACACAAGGGCTCAAAGGCAGGTTGTATCAGTGGTTAACAAGCTAATGTGGGCTGCATGTGCTTGCACATGTGGTGCTTTTCTTGCAATAGCTTTTGAGGTTGTTGGAGAACACACATGGATGGCCTTGACCATCACCATTTTGGGAGTACCAATTCTAGTTGGAACACTAGCAAGCTTGTGCTACTTTGTTTTTCGACAACATTTTGGTGTTTTCCGCAGCGATTCACAGAGGCGAATCAAGAGAGCTAGCGGAAGCAAATCTTTTTCATGGTCGTACTCTGCAAATATATCAGACTTGGACGAATATAATTCCGACATTGAAAGGATCTATGCTCTGTGAGAACATACATAGCATCGGATGCAACTTTTTACTGAAACTGAGGTGAAAATGTTAGAGCAGTAGAATGGAGTATTCACCTGTTTTCAGATGAAGTTTCAGGTTGTAGTAGGCTGTGCAAATCTGTTTAATTTGCTCATATCTTGATTGTTAAGATCAATAATCAGCTCTCGGATGTAGATTTGTGTATATTATATTATAAGTGATGGAAAGGAAGTGCACTAAAGTTTTAAATTTGGAATAAGAAATTTCATCATAACACGAAATCCATCTAAATCTCCTCTAGTACTATTGGCAAACTTTAATGATTGTTTGTATCAATATAAGAAACTGCTGTTGAAACATGCTTTTTAATGTGTTTGTTTCAACTTTCAAAACCCTGTTTTTCACAGAAAAGTGAACTTTCTATGCCACAAGGAAAATTATAAGTTGAAACTTGAAAATGAAATATTTCGGTTTAGAAAGCTTCTTTCCATACAAGATCGATTTGGTTTAAGCAAAAAATTAGACTTCGAGAAACAAAATATAAAAATGGTGTGTGAAAAGTTTTCTGAAACCATATGTTTCTTTCATATTGGAGGTTATTTTAAATTAGTTTTTTCCTGGTAGAAATCCTCAAGAAATGAACATTTAATAGGAAAAAAAACTTGCCAATACTTAAGCTTACATCATAATGAGTTCTTAATACATGGAACAATATTCGTGAAATGCATGTGTAAGTGTTCTACAATGTTGCAACCTGAGGTAGCAACATATGATTCTCTGATATTATGAGATCAAACCAAACAAAACGCGTACCCCACACCCACACACACATGCATCACATTGTCATTGAGTATCTAATTCCTTATCAAATATTATTTAATTATTATATATCGCAGCAAATGATAAAGAGGTCAACAAAAAGAGACCTTTTCCTGAATAAAATATGGCCTCTAGCCCTCATGGTTTTCAACAAAAACTAAAGAATACCTCAGCCAAAGCCCGAAGCTTCATCTTGATTCCAAAAACCCAAGAAATTTCTATGACAAGAGTATAATAATGAAACAAAACGCGCTACTATGTGATTTACAATTTTTTACAAATCAATAAGCCGATCCCGTTCAAAGTTTATAAATATACTGAGAGAGATCATTGGCATAACAAGGACTCAAGATATGAATGTGCAAGAACCACCTCTACACTTGGGGGCTTCTCTTTGATGATGATCTTGAAGTTGGAACATTAATTTCACTCAACTGCGGTCTCCTTGGTTCTTCTTGTTTCTGTGCTTCAACCATATTCTGCAGCCATTTACATCACCAAATACAAAATCAAAAGGATCACATAAATATGGTTTGCATCTAACTACAAGACTTGAGAGAGGTTGCAGACCTTTGATAATGAGGTCGAATTCTTGCGTGACTGCACCTGTGCTTTTGAATGTAGACGATGCAGGTGCTGCACTTGCTGAAACTGTTGTAGTCTTGCAGCAAAATTTATCCCGTTATGTGAGTTTCCACCATCCATGGTTATGTCGCCATCCTCGGTGATTTGAGAGCCACCAGGCATTTGATGAAGAAACTGGTAAGGATTCCCTGAGGGTGTTCTCTTTAGTTGCTCGCCATTGAAAGAATACGACGGCACGGCTTTTAAACGAGTTTTCAGTATCTTAAAGGCGGCACTTTGCTGCATAATGACGGAAAATGAAGTGTCAATATTAGCAACTACATATGCCGCCAAGGTTTCCAAGCTGTTGTTAATGTAGATAATGTACATACATTCCTTTAGCACAAGAAGGAAATACTGAGACTTGAGTGGACAGAAATTTGAATTATATCGTAAATAGAATTGTTCATGAAGTAGTGATGTACACCATGAAACAGGTAAACAGCAACATGCTTAATAATAAGGAGTAAAAAACATTCAAGCATGATATCTTAGACATTGTCTCACCACAAAACAAGGATGCGATAGAAAGAAATAGTTTAAGTTGTTTATACCTGAGGAAGCAACATTAGAAGACCATACAATGCTTTAAACAACCATATATGTCTTCCAGGTTCAAGAAGCTGCAAAATTGCATGATGCTTCAGTGGATAAGAGAAGCATTTTTTAAAATATTGACATTCATTACCAAAACTATCTAACTGCCATCACTCCAAATGATGAAAATAATGCTCAATGCTTAATTTAACATAACAGAGAAAGTTCTGCACATTATATATTTTATCCCCCTAACAACAAGAATATTATATTACAGTATTGTAAAATATGAGCAGATCAAACAAGCAGTTTCAGTAAAGCACCTGCAATCTTAGATAAGCAAATATTGGAGTTTCCAGCAACTGAATCAATTTATCCAGCTGGACTAAAAATTTGACATTAATGTCTTCTTCAACGAGAGATTGAATCACAGTGCTAGCATGTTGGTAAGTCTGTCATGATAGATAATTTATATTATATGGGGAACATGATCTAAACAAAGCTAAGCTGTCAATCACAAATATACAAAATTTAAAGAGGGCATTTGTGCTAGTGTGTCTCTGTGTACATGCACAAGACTTAAAAACTAACAATCAAAACCAAGTTACAGATACCTACCTGAGATAATAAGCAAAGACTTATAATTGCCATTGGAGAATGGCACCACGATGCATACAAAGAAATATATAGATCCTTCCCAGCAGGATTTACCAGTGATTGCTTCAAAAGATCTCGGATCTCAGATAGTTCCAATGATGTAAGTAAAATCAAATTCAGAGCCTGAAAATTTTGTTACAAAAGGAGGGGGGGATATTAAAATCCATATCAATACCACTCTACTACACTGGATTGGCTAAAGGCCTATTAAGTATTGTACACAAAATATTAAAATGCATATCAATGTCAATCAGTATACTTTCTATAGGTCTGCTCAAAAGAGAAAAAACAGAACCAAGTTATGCAATAACAATTCACAAAAGAATGATTTTCATCATTCCCATAAAAGCGAAGCAAATACACTAGATTAACTACAAAATTCATGAAGCCGTTTCGTTTAAATATTTGGTTAGAGCCTACAGGGTGGTGTGGGTCATAGACCTGTGAATTTATATATATCAGAATTTACACGTGTGTTGCATCTTGCTATTCAAGCTCGCAGAAAAGTCAACCAACCTGAACCATAATTGATGCAAAATCCAAATCAGGTTCCCCTTCTAGTATTGTAGAAAGTTCACGATAGACTCTCTCAGCATTCAAGAGAACACAAAGTCGGCGAATTATCAAAGCACCTCGTCTTAAAGCATTTAAAAAAATTAGAATTTAATAACTAAAGATGAAAATATAAGCAAATACAATATTTTAGTGAAACTGCATAAATAAAGATAAAATTTTGGAAC
The DNA here is from genome assembly GCF_000816755.2 of Arachis ipaensis. NCBI lineage: Eukaryota > Viridiplantae > Streptophyta > Magnoliopsida > Fabales > Fabaceae > Arachis > Arachis ipaensis. The sequence goes on from NC_029787.2 coordinate 128,088,035, forward strand.
AAGTAAAAAGCATACTTCTCCAAAAGAGAATTGTCTATCCGAAATTTGTCCACCAGGAAAACAACAATCTGCCGGAAGTGCTGAGGATCTTTTGCAATAGCTGCATGAACATCGAGAACTAATAGTACAACCTGTTTAATTTAAAAAAAAGGGAGATGAAATCACTGATAATTCCAGTAAATTGCCTATTCCAGAAAGTGAAAACATTGCAAATAAGAAAAGGGGAAAACAAAAACTCATTTTTATTTAGAATCGAGTCAAGGGTAATGCAGACATAAAAGAAATCTATCTAAATTTTCTGACAATGGCCATGTATTTTTTTTAAACTAATTTAAGATAATGGCTTGTATGAATTGATAGAAGGACTTACCCTTTGAACAAATGTACAATTACAGCAAGATTGGCATATAGATTTTGTGAAAGAATGATTTGATGAAACAAATAATTAAAAGAGGATACCAGTATAACAAGGCTACCTCATCGGATGGGTCTGAAAGTGCTGTCAGTAGGGTACCAAATATGTCACCCAGATACTGTAAAACCTGTTTCAGACATAGATCCACATATGTGAATAGAAACCAAAATCTTCCATCGACATAAAGGAGATCTTGTACTATCCTTTACAAAGCATTTTGAATAAATACAGAAGGGACATTAGTTTGATTACATGAAAGATTTTTACCCACAGAAAGAGAATGTCAAATGAAACTTTGCGAACTAAATTAAATTGAATATTATCAGCTAGCCAAGTATCGTATTTATTTCCTTGTTAACTGGGCCAGATCAACTCCAACAGTGTAGAGGGACCTAACAAGAACATCAAAATGAAAACCGAGTTTGAACAATCTAGTCACCTCAGTGCGATGTCTGTTCAAAAGGGTTGATATCCAGTGCAAAGCTTCAATGCGAGTAGCTTCCCATTCACTTGACAATTGGCTGATCAATCAAACCATCCCAAAATCAATCTATAGAATTACAAGTGCAAAATCCAGTTGGCTAATTCTTTAAAAAAAATAAAAAATAAAATAAAATTCATGTAATAAGTTCCCCTAATAGCTTCTCACGTCAAACCATCACAGAAATTCGTAATATTTCAATTGCAAGTACCAAAAAAAATTCAAACCTAGCCTATTTCCCAGATCAGAGAAAAATTATACCTCCTAGCAATGGAGAGTATCGCTCCCACATCAAATGCTTCAGCTGGATCAGCCTTGATGGCACGTAGCTCTTCATTGGTTTCACGAGCAACCTTATACATAAGCCATAGATTGTTTCAAATGCTTTGTTTTGCATGGGGGAAAGGAATGTAATTTTAGTAAGAACACAAAAAACCGCGGGGTGGCCCAGAAAAATGCACGATAAGAGGATGGGTACAAAAAAAGGGAAGCTCAAATAACCTACCACTCGAATTTTCTCTTCTTTATCTGATATGCAAGGCAAAATGGCTCCAAGAATGTCAGCATAATACGGAACAAGCTGGTCTCCACCAAGTTTGACAAACTCATTTATCTGTTCAAATAAGAAAGCAAAATGAATCACACAACAGTAATTGTAATTTGGCTTTTGTTATAAAAGGAAATAATATTTGGGAAAATGCCAACAATATGCATAAAGTACAATAAAGCTAAATAATTAATTAGTCAAAGCACTGTGGTATTACTCACCCATGTGATAGCTGTTAGCCTGGTAAATTCATCTGGAGAACCTGCCCTTTGTACCAGGATTTCAGCCATTCGACCATAATCTACAGACTTCAAGAGTAGCACTGCTGAGTCAGAAAATGACTAATGAACAAAACACTTTGCTTTTGTGTCAAAACAGTAGTTGCAAAAGCAAAAACGATGCATAGCACATTTGATCAAACACAAAATTCGAAGACATACTAAGCATAAAATATTGATTATGGGGAAGATAAAGAAATCCAACAAGAAGAGAAAAATAATGAATAAATGCAGTACAGAAGATAGGAAACATTGTCCAGAGTGCCACAAGACTTGCAACTCAAAATACAAGTGGAAATTACATTAGCAAGAGCCTTACTGGGGAGTTCTTAATCTCTTGAAGAAACTCTGAAAGAGCGGAATCAGCTTGTTGACGTATTTCATGACTTGAATCACTCAACATATTAAACAAGCCTGGAAATTTTGTATATGATATGATTAGATGGTTGATCTCCATTTCATTTGTCTTCAAATGTTGAGAAGAATGGGAATCACTCTTTTAAAGGACATGCTTACCATCAAGAAAATCAGGAAGAAAACCCAGCATATCAATATCTGGGACGCTGTCCAATACAGTAATCCATCCTACCAAAAACTGGCGCACATATGGATTCAATACATTCATGCGCTCCCTCAACAGTGGTATGAATTCTTCAATACTGAACCAACAAAATAGGAAAAAGAAAGAAGAGGAGGGAACTCAGGTCAAGAAAAATTAGATACAGACGAAAAGGTGAAAAGTGAAATTTGCCTCTTTTTTGGTTAGTATTAGATAGCCTGGCACCTCACATTGCTTACAACCCTTACCTATTAAAGTTCTATTGAAAAGTTACATCCAAAATCTTAGGGTGCATTTGGTTTGCATTTTCATTTTCAGTGTTTTCTGTTTTCTGGATTTTGTGAAGGAAAAAGTGAAAACGGAAAAAATGATTTTATTATTTTCACTTTTTCCTTCACAAAATCCATAAAACAGAAAACACTGAAAATAAAAACAGAAAATAAAAACCCAAACCAAACGCACTCTTATGTACCCACACAGTCTACTGAAAATGTAAAGTAACATACTAACATGAACAGAGAAAAATATAATATAGATGTGAAAGGATGGTGCACCTGAACTGATCGCTCTCGGTCACAATATCCTGCACGAATGAAGCAGTGTTTGATTTTAGTTAATCAAAATGGAACAGCAATTCAAGTTATTTGTTTTCTATTTCCTATTTTCGGATAAAAAAGCAATGTCAATTATTATTTCGTCATATTCTTTGGGAAATCTTGCTATGCGCATAGATAAAAAAAAACAGCAGAAAAGGCTTTAGTGCTTTACTGGCGTGCAGGAGTGATGAATACCTTCACCAGTCGATCTAAGAGATGAGCAGCACTTTGTACATTGGCATCCGAGTCTGCAGAAAGCTTGCATAAGGCATCAAAGATCTGGTTGAAGAATACAATAAAATCCCCTCTCACAACCTGAGATACAACTAAAAATTTATACATTAGAACAAAGCAGATGATCATACTGAAACTGAACATGGGTCAACACAGTCACCTTAGCTATGTTATATAGTGCTTCGCAAGCATAATAACGAACTCTGCTATCTTGGTCAGAGAAGGAATTCAAAACAGGGGGCACAATTTGCTGTCAATCACAAAAAGAAAAAAAGGGCTTATGCTTAGATACAATTATCATGCCAAAATTCCAGATATTTCATTTATGTTCCTTAGAGTGAATTTTATTTCACCATTTCTAATGTTCCTCAAAATGTTGCCAAAAAATTTGGTGCCAATGATTAGGGCAGAAAATTGCACCAATTCCAAGCACACAACATGTATTTCCCATTAGACACATTGAACGCGGATAAACTTCTTATGTACTACTAGAATGAATTCAAATTGTAACCCATGATAAACAAACAAACAAACAAACAAACAGACTAACTCACTCCAATAAAAAGGACAAAATTCTTAAACAAGTGAGTAATCCCTCACCTCAAGATGCTGAGCTGCATCGGAAGTCAACCCAACAGTTGCAGCAGCCAATCCTATTAATCCTCCCTTCACCCATAATTTATTTTCAATTTAAGAAAATATATCATATAAGATGAAGAACCTATAAGCTTATTTAAAAGATATATAAAAAAATCTTTTAACGAATGAAAAAAATAAAAATAAATAGAAGAAAAGAAAGTTACCTTCCGGTGATTGGCTTGTGGAGAATAAGTGAATTCCGTTGTCAACAAATTGATCACAGCCGTTATTTTTTCATGCTCCCCAGCAGCAGCAAGCTGCTTCACTATGCCCTCAACCTATAGGCACAGATAGATACCCCCACAAAATCAACTCCCCATAAAAACTACTCAAAACCCTAAAACCCCAAATTAACCGAATTGCAACAGGATAAACAAGAAAGGGTTGAGGACAAACATCAAGTGCAGCGTTCTTGCGCTTCTCGTACAGTTTGTCAGCAAGGTTGCGGAGCACGGCTGCCGGAATCACCTCTGCCATGGCAACACCCGCAAGCTGGGAAGCACTTGGATACTCAAAAGCACAAAACCTTTTCAGAATCAAATTCGTTTTCGGATCTTCTCCTGCTCGAAACGAAACATTTCGGTAGTGCTTTTTGTTTTCTGGTTCTTTTTCGCTTTTTTGGGATCAGATACGGAATCAGAAAGTCAAGATTTTTTTGGGGGATAACGATTGACGTGGAAGTGGAGTGCGATTGTGCTGGGGAAATTGGAATTAAGATGAATGAATCAGATCTAGTAACTTTTTTGTGAAATTGAAACTAAAACTGAAAATGAAAATAAAATAAAATAATTGAACCCTAATTTTTCCCCTTTATTTTAATTAGAGATTAGAGATGAAAAGAAATGGAAAATTGAAAATTCTTGTCGCTACAGGAATAATAACTTTGGGATTTAAGATCCTTTTAATAATAAAATTAAAACAAGTTTGTGAGTGAGTGTCTGCATTGTTTCTACTTTCTACCAATACCAGGCCAGCTCGAAGCTGAAGTTGAAACTTCTAACAAAACCACACTTCGTGAAGTTACATAAATGTCCTCTGTTCGTGCCCAATCATATTATATTTAATTATTTATTATTTATGTATATCATGCTCAGTGGTATTTTAGGAATTAACAGTAATAAATTCAACATTTTCTTCTCTTCAATACTTTTCCAAGTATTACTTTATCGTTTGTATATTAATATTATATTACGACTTTGTTTTATTTATCTTCATGTTTTCGGATTTGGTAAGGCTACTTTTTGTGATCTAGTCAAGAAAGGTTTCTTTTAATGATTTTATCTGAGATGGTTTCCTCAATATCACCGCTTAACAAAAATTATTCTCGAGACTTTCTTAATTACAAGTGTTTTAAGTTAAAAATTAATATTTCAAAATCTATATCTTCATGCTCTAAATTAATACTTATTGCTTATAATCCACAATCAAACTTTTTTTTCTCTCACCAATGTGATATTAGTTTATATACACTCCACTGTTTTAAAAGATAAAAAACAGTATTATTACCAATTTACCATCACAGAAGAGACATATTTTAGCTTATAGCTTAGAAGAATAAAACCGATCCCATATGGTGCACTTGGTTCCGATAATCCCATTTTGAATTTATGAAATGTGAAGATGTAATATAAACAACAGCTTCCTAAACTCGCAAAATGCTAAAAAATTCTACGAAGCAGCACCATCATACATTTTTTAGTATATAACATAATCTTTTGGATTATGAAACTAGATTGCCCGCAAGTAGACAATTCAAACCATTCAACCTGAGGCAGCAAAGTTTGCAAGAATAGGCTCAGGTGAATGGAGACCCGGAATGTGGAGATTTTTATCATCTTAGTTGATACACAAACTAAAGGCTAAAAGGGAAGGGAAGGGAAGGAAAAGAAGAACAAAAAATGAGATCACATGATCACACATCCAATATGGAAAAAATTAGACACCTCTTATTGCAAGATAATTATTTTATAAGAAGAAATTGATACAACACTATTCTAATGGAACAAAGATCAATATCGATCAAATGATTGGGGACTTATAAGCGACTCTTCGAGTTCTCTAAAGCCTCGGTAGACATGTTCTGTTTGATTCTGGGGAAGGGCTAACCTTCGCACTTCAGTCATGTACCTGTAAAGGTTGGGAACATTTAATTTCTAATATAATGTTGTATCCAGCACAGAAAAAGCATATTCCTTTTAGAAATTTTAAATGGACAAAAAGTATAGAGAAGTAGACCTGTTTGCCGCACTTGTGATCTTATCACGAATTCCTTGGCTAACAATTGTTCTTTCAAGTGGGAATCCTGAACCTAGTATGAGGGAAGAACCGGAGGCACTTGCACCCATTCTCTGTGAATATACAGACATTGCCCACTCGCGAAGAACCACAAGGACTGATCTCAGCATGCGTAATCTAAGATTTGGGGAGGGCAACACAGCTCCATTTGATAACAATTGGTCATATGTATTCAATACAGGCTCAGCTGCACCCTTGCAAGCAGAAAGAAGGGCTCTAGCAACATCTTCATCACCAACAGATTCAGCCCCCGAGTTTAACCTCTCCTACAAAAAATTATGAATTCATAGTTTGAAAATAATAGTTTAATCCATATGTTGTTCAAATGGAACAAGTTTTGGAACATACCAGTGCAGACTTCTCTAGGTGAAGACAAATAGTGTTGAGTGGTATAACAGCTCCATCACCAGGATAAATCCGGGGGCCAACCCTCTTCAATACCGAGCAAGCTTCAGCAATGCCACCTCTTGAAAGAGCTTGATCAATAAGTCTAGCCCATGTCTCTCTGACAATTATGCTGTCAGCATCACCAGAATAATTGGCAAAGTACAGCATCTCCAGGCATATCTGAAACAAAGGTATTAAGTGAAGGACAATTAATAAGAAATTTGATATAGAAGTTTCAGTAGTTGGCAAATTATTATTGCAACCTTTTCAACAAGAACCCATGTGAACAATCTGAAGAGAAAATCTGAACTTATGTAAATCTGACATAAAACAATATAAACAGTACCTCCCAGAGTTCAAAGGGAACAGCATATTCATTATATAATTGTGTTATGCTCTTTACATCTGATGATAGCTCCATGGCCTTCTCTCGTGCTACGCTTGCAAAATTTGCATCGGCAGTTGAACTGCCCACATGGACTGCACCATCTTGAATGGAATCAGATGTGCTAGGTAAAATCTCATTCCTGGAAGCCATTGCCTCCAATTCCTCTTTGATCTTTATCTGAAACCGAAGAACAGCAAGCTTCCCTTCAAGCAAATCTAAGAATCCACTATCAATGGAACTCCGAGCAGAACCTACTAAACCATCACTATTAGCTGCACTTTTTGCTTGTAGAACTGCATTACTTAGGTATTGACACCTGAATTTTACAAATAATATTAAGATGATAAGAAGATATCCAAGAATATAGACCAAAATAATTCTAGTAATCCTAATAGATTCTAAAGACCATTGGGGAGGGCTTGAAACCAGAAACAGATCACCCTGAATACATGTGAAATGTAGAGCCTTGCCACAGAACAGCTACAACCATAGACCCAGTTAATCTATCTAACCCAAGACACATAACAAGCAGAACTTATTTGAGAATTAATAGAATCAGTAACCAATTTCCATGCTTTATAGGATTAAGGGCCCGTTTGGGAAACTCTAAAAGTAGCTTTTTTTAACTTTTGACTTATGAAAAGTAGTAGTATTAATGTCGGGTGCAATTTTCAAAACCAAATTGCAACTTTCTAAGAAGCTATTTTGGAGCTTATAGAGAAGTTAAAAAAAACAACTTCTCTCATAATACTTCTACTTTTCATCACATTTCTTTAAAATAAGCACTTTTAGAGTTAAAAATCCAAACACAAAATAACTTATTTATAAGTTACTTTTAACAGAGTCATTTATTGTTTAAGTTATTTTATCAAAAGGAGCTTAATTAAGTTAGTTACCCAAACTGGGCCTAAATCACGTGCCAGATCTTGCATCTTTTCCTAGTGTTGATGAAAGTCCAGCTCAGTAAATTGATCCAGGTTTGCAGCAATGAAGTAAGAAAACTACTTATAAGGCCAGAATCTTCAAAAGAATACTAAGAAAGAGGAGATAATAAGTTACAAGGAACTAAGAAACTAATTAACCTCTGTTCAAGAGTAGGAACCCCATCAACAGAACGTCGTTCAGCTAGTCTTAGCAATGCATGAGCTGCAAGCATATGTTGCCGCTTCAAGACATAATACCGTGCCAAAAGTTCATAGTACTTGACTTGATTGGATGACATAGGTGCTCCAGATTGCCCAGTTGGAGAAGTTGTTGCAGTCACAGCACGAACCTTGAAGACCGAGAAAACATAAGAGGGCAGATAATTAGAAAAATGAAAACTTTACAGTAAATAGTATGAAAATATGGCTTGTATGTAGTTTTGCATTCAGCACATACACAAACAAAATTTTAACGCTATGTTTGTGCCCATTTTGACCAATTGAAGACCAAGCCACAGACAAATTAGAAAGAGAAAGAAACAATTGAACCTCTTGGATGGGTTTACGACCCGCACTTTGCAAAAAGGGCAACAGATCAGGACCTCCATACTCTAACAACTCATTTTCAAGACCTAAATCAATCATAGCTTGGTATAGATACTCATGGAAAATTCTGTCAGGAGACTGGACACCAAGTTGAACAATTTGACTAATATATTTTTTTCGAGAAGCTGGATCAAGGGTAGATTGCAAAGCAGCAGATCTGATAGGAGAGCCAAATTCCTTATGAGAGTTGTCACCTTTCAGAGACCGTAAAGCACTAATAACTATCTCATAACACTGTTCGCGCTGAGCAAGTGTCTGTTCTCTGACACTTGCATCAATTTCATCATTATAAGCATCACCTGCAGGATCGATAGCTTGTGCCTTTTGAAGAGGTAAGCGCACTACAGCTTCATAATATCTGCAGTTGTCAAGTACATTTTATACTTTCAGATTGAAGCATTCCAATCACAGACCACTAAAACAAATGATGATGCTTGACATAAAAAATGGACGACAAGAAAAGAAAAAATACCTCAAATCCTCAAAACGCTTGCAAACAGTTCGTAAGTCTGCAGACTCTGGAACTTTGCTTAAGCAATTAAATGCTTCTCTTGCAAGATTCTCCTTTTCCTCATCATCTATAGTCACAGCAGCTCTCTCCAGAGCTTCCACAGCTAAGAAAAACTTGTAATCAGACTCCTTATAGTAGCTTGGACAACCCTCTCTTAATCTCCTGCTAATGTCATCTACAGTTCCCCTACCATCAGGACCAGTATAATACTGGAACGATGTATGATATGAAATAAAACTCAGAACTATACAAGGGAGAAACAAAAGTTTGTTCAAGAAAACATAGAAAGCTATATTAAATCATTAACATATAAATTCCCACAGAAATTTCCTTCACATCTAGCCTAAAACAGGCTTTACCTCCATTAGAGCAGAAATAAGTCTCGTAGCAAGCCGGTCACCCTCCTCAGAACAAACTAACTGATGAAATGTTAACTGAACTAATGCTTGTTGAAGGTTAGCATCAAATCCTTGAATCAATCGAGTGACATGATGCTGGGAAATAAGTTGAAGCAAAAACAGCGCTTCACCAGATCTAAGAAGCAACTGCCTAATACATTCCATTGCCCTCACCTGTAACAAAAGCCTAAATGAGAAATTAAACCAATAAATGAGAACATATAAAACATCAAGAAAACACTTGACATAACCCACCTCCATGGCAGCTAATTCTGCAGGACTATATGGCAGCCTTTGTCTTTTGTTACTTGTTCCACCACCATTAGACTCCACATTTCTGGAGTACGCACCAAATAAGTTTCTCACCATACTTCGATCACCTGCACCTAATGCTGAACCAGTACCATATAGAATTGAACCACTTAGATCGCCCAAACCTGCAACACATCCATAAAGTCCTCTCCTCTGGTTCCTTCTAGATCTTAAGAATTTTTCTAAAGATCGGATTTTGTGTTCAAGGACTTGCATAGCACCAACAGAGAGTCTGCAGACAACTACCCCATTTTCAGATAAAGCACCTGAAGGGGCTAAATTACCTTTCACAAGCATCACAGGAAGTTCCCAAAGAGGAAAAAGTAATCTAGATGAACACAAACAGAGTCCTTCATGTGCGGCTGAAAATACTGGCTCAGCCTCCTGAACAACCTGGCCCATGCTAAATCCACCAGCAGCAGTTCTTGTGTTTGATAATGCACTACTACCTTCAAGTTGTGGCATTCCAACAACTCTTGGATCCTCAAAAGCTTCAGCAGCCTTCTCGGCAATAACATTGCTAATAAGGTTTTCCGAGTGCACTATTCTTGCAGCTAGCATTAGACACATAGCAGCTGCCTCACCAGCACCAAAACGATTGAAGAAATCTTCTAAAACTGATCTTGGAGAGCTGGACTCTAATAACCTTCTTAAAATGTCCAGTGGCCTGTTTAACACAATTTCCATCATGCCCATTGTGCTGAAGATAACAATCCTCCTTCTTGGCAATATATGTTGAGTCGAAAGGTCTCCCCTTGCCCAGAGTTTCCCAGATACCCTGTCACATGATTCCATTGGGCTCTCATAACCACTGAACTCAATTTCTGAATATAAAGACTGCACAGTAGATGCAGTATCAGGCAAAGGTAAGACATCTGCCACAGAAAGCATTCGCCCTTCAACTGGTAAAGAAGATACAGATTCTCGTAATGCACGGGAACTCCTTGAATTTGTCCCAAGATTACCTGATGGTGATAACTGGGTGCTTGAATCCCGGTTCAATACAAGGAGAGAAGGCATAGCTGAAGGTGATGCATCAGAAAGGATAAGAGTTCCTGCAGAACAATATGCTGCCTCAACTTTCAATGAGAGATCCTCATTTTGAGGCCTAGACGCAAGAGCTATGGCTCCAAATGTGAGATTACCACTAACACCCCAAGGAGGAGCAGGCCTTGTAGCAACAACCTTTAAACAGCTAGGCCTGTGATGACTGGTGCTGAACCCAGTCAAATTTGCACTAGAAGGAGAAGTAGACAGGTACATCCTTCTGCCATCTGATAAAACAGCAACAAGATGCAGCAACTTGGATTCAAGTGTGGATAACGGTGCAATACAAACAATAGATGGCTTGGGTGAACGATTTGAGACTCTTGATCCTGTTGATTGTCTACCTCCATAATGACCATCCCTCTGATTAACAAGATTCCTTTCTTCAGCAACTTTCTTTAATGGACCATCCCCATTTTGCCCTAGAACATAAACCTGAAGCTTCATCTCTTCAGTTCGTGCATACAATATTTGCCTCTCATTATCAAAAACCATTTCAACAATGGGGTCGATGGCTCCAAAGTTGAACACATTTGGTATAACCCAGCTGCATAAAACAGCTAAGTCACGTCATTAGGGAATTAGCAAAGAAACATATACCACTTAAAATGAGGCAAGTTACAAGTCATTTAAAGAAAATACATGCACAATTTGGACTTTAAAGATTAAAAAATTGATCGAAGGAATCAAATAGCATAGTTAGATTTAGTAACTTGTATGCCACTAGAAGATCCAAAGCTCCAAGTACCTTGAAATTAAACTTCCTAAGCCAGCAGTGAGGCAGATTTTTCTGCAGCGCTTTTGCCATCCTGAACCTGTAGAATAAATAAGCTCGTATATATGGCTATCACGACCAGCAAGGAAAATACGGCCCTTATCAGTACATGTCACACAAGTCATTGTAACCCCATCAGACGGTACAGTATACTCTGGCAATGGCTGTAATGTTACTTCTGCAAATGGGTCTGATCCATCGGCTCCTCCAGAGCAGCACACTCCTACCAAAATCAACTGACAGAAAGCGATTGGTAAGAAACAATATTGCTTGGACAAATTCTTGAAAGAACAAGCCACACAAGGTTCATAAGAAACAAATCATACAGAGCTTCTTTTGAAGAATAAAGGGATCTTATAACATATTTTCATACAAAGCTAAGCAGCACATATCAAAGTGATAAGCATCACAAAACTATTAGTATCAATGGCAAATAAACTCATCGGATCTTGCACGGATACAAAATAAGCAATTCATCATATAACAATAAAAAAGTAATTCAGAAGGATGAATTTTATACTTTTCGTAAACAAGTACTGGAAAAAAGTTAAGCATAATTTGGTTATTACCTCAACAGGCGTTGCTAAAACTAAAAGATATTGGATGGCTTCAACAAAAACACCTGGTTTTGATTTTGCAAGACCAACTGCACAAATAGCTTGCTCTTCCCCACTATATTCAGGACATTGACCATCCCTAAGGAAGACCAACATTAGATTAGAGGTAATGCAGCACGTATAAATATAAGTTCTAGTAAATAGAAGATGCCGTTAAACTAAATTAATTCCAGAACATCATCATGGTGCTTACCACTTATCAAAACGCCAAAGAAACAAGGAATTGTCCACAGATGCCCATGCCCTACGTATTTCAGGAAATATTCCACAAAAGGCAGTTCCTTCCCCACCAGCTGCATTGTATCTTTCAATGAGAACAGGAGGCAACTCCCATGTATTGGCAACCTCAACTAAAGGGGGCCACTGAGATGAAATCCAAAGAAAAAAAATATGGCATAAGATACATGCTAGAACTAAACTCCAACCCTAGACAGTATGCTAACAGGCATGCTATATACCTATAATGCATGTTGCCGTTATGATTTATGCTACATTGTAGTATTATACCCACACACAATAACACTATAACAGATAAAAACACTTCACAAAAAGAAGCAACTTTTTTTGCTTTACAAGCAAAATTTGATCTTGTATCTTTTACCCTATTGAACATTCACTCTGGGCCTTCTGTGTTCTGAGTAAGCAAAATGTAAGGAACCCCCTACCAAGACACTCAATTCTAGCTTGGAGGCAAAATTGGCTAAATTACAGAAACACATAGCGTATGGAGGTGAATCTAATTGAACCAATTCGAAACCCTGAGAGTATGAGAGGTAAAAGATAGGAAGATAGAGATACCTCTCTGGGGAGAGTGGAGTAAGGGTGGCTAGCATATCTTGAAGCTTCAAGAGCTTCTTCGAGGTCAAGCTGAGACGAAACCTCGCGACCAATGCGATCACTGACAACGAGACCCGCGTTCGTCACATCACGCATCACAATCTCGTCTTCCCACGACATCTCCGCGGCGCCGAGCTTCAACTGAAATTTCAGAACTACTAAGGGGATTGGAGAAACTGAATATTTAACTCTCCTTCCCCAAAAACAAACGGAGAAAATGAAATTTGAAAATTGGGGGAAGAAAGAGTGGGAGAGGGAGGGAAGTGAAATGAGAGAAATGTAGGGTTTTGAGGAGGGTTTCGTAAATTTGATAGTGGCGGGCAAACACTGCTGTCTGTCACTGTGTGACCGAGTGACCGCGATTGTTTTCCTGTTCTTTTTTAATTACCCCATTCTTTCCTTGTCAATTTTTCATTTCTTTTAGAATTTATTTGATTCAAAAGGAAACAACAAATCTTCTTTTTTATTATTTTATTCATGTTATAGGCTTATAGCACAAGTCATAATTTATTTTTAAATGGTAAGTAACTAAGTATCATGGTATAATGCTGGATTATGGAGTTGTTTTTAAATTGTCACAATTTCTTATCTTCAATTTGAGATTTCCATCATTGTCTCTTTTTTCTCTAAATCTGAAACATTCATAATCCTCTTTTTCTATCATATTAACCATTTTTTTCTTCTCTCTTACTTCACCACTACCACCACCCTCATGCCTCTTTTACCGTTAGAACCTCCTTTACTAAATTCTGGTCACGGCTTCGCCTTCAAACTCATTCTAGTGGGATTTGATAATTGTTCTAGTTTTTTGTTTTGTTGCAAATTTTATTGGTTCTTGCTGTGAAGGAAATTGAGGATGTGAAGGCGACAAGTGCAACAACGGTTGTTTTCTATTATTTTTCACCCTTTTTTTTTTTTGTAAGATCGGTTGATATTGTAGTGTAGTTCTAAATTTAGTCTACTTCACACTCTACAGAGCATCTTTTTCTTATCTTTAATATCTCAGCTTATAGAGAATAAGGGAAGTTCTGAGAATAAAGGAGACATGGTAGTCAAATAGAAATAAAAAAGGAAGTTAAAGTGGTGACAATGGAAAATTAACAAAATTTGAAATTAGAGAAAAGGAAATAATGGTGGTCATAAAAAGCTGGATAATTTAAAATTTTCGATTAATTTCTTTAAATGCCAATAAAAATTTAGTTAGTTTTTTTTTTTATGAATAATTTTGTCAATAAATATAAATAAAAAATATAGGAATTAGCAAAACGTAATCCTCCAATGACTGTCATCGCGTAATCGTTTCGTCAACGCAAAGTCTCAAATCATTACGTAGTTAGTATATCGTTTTCAACTGTCTGCTGGCGCTGCCATTATGCCTTTCGACGCTACTCCTCTATGCGTCGCGCGCTGCCGACTTGCATCGAATAAAAGAAACATTCTAAGTTTAAGAAAAGAACCATCCAAAATTTTAACAAAAGAAACATATGAAGTCGAACAGTAGAAACATCTCATGTTTAACAAAAAAAAACATCCCAAAGTTAATAAAAGAAACATCCCACAGTTATCTTCTTAGGGTATTCGTTGCAATCTATAGCAAGGAGATTCTTTATCTACCTTTCATGGAGAACGAATTGCGTGGGCAGAGGCCGGGTGAGGGCTAGTCAACAGCGTGATTGGGCGTGGCGCCATCTGGAGATCCTTGTGGCGTTGTGAACGTCGTCTCTAATGGCTCCTTGGGAGACAAACGAGTTACGATACCGTTTCAATGACGGGGTCGGACGACACGACGACGCAAATGGCCGGTTAGTTCTTTTCGTGGGGTTGTGGGCATCAGCACGAGAATAGCGAGGTTGTTGCTATGCGAGAAGACGGCAAGATGAACGGCGTAAGTGGGAGTAGGAGTAGGAGGGAAATATAGGGTGTGCGGTTGGTTTTTTTTCTTTTTACAGTGAGTAATAGTGAAAAATCAAAATAGGATTAGGTCTATTTTTTTGTGTTATTGAACTTTTTTATTAGGACCTACATTGTAAAAGACAAAATTGATTGATACGCTAATTACTTTATTTTTTTAATTTATTAAATTCAATCTTTAAAAGTAAAATTTTATTAATTTGTTACATAAAATATATATATAAATCATAATTTAATCCTTTTTTTTATAAAAATATAATCCAATTTATTTAGGGTTAATTTAGTTTGAACAAAATATTCAGATTGGGTTCGAATATATTTATTATATTTGGTCCGACCTGGGCGACGACCCCATGTACAATCTTTTTATAAACTCTTTCCTTCAAACATTCAAGATAGGCCGTTGCTAGTAGTTATCAAATCCGACTCAAACCGTTTGGTTCAACCAGAAATTTGGTCACTCGGTCACCCAGCCGGATCGAGTCACTTGTCGAACTGCTTAAGTATTGGACCCAATAAAAGCCGATTCGACCTGGACGAATTTTGTGAAAATCGATGACTCGGTCGGCTCATATCACCTGAACCGGGTCATATTTAATTTTGTTTAGTGTAAATTATCGAAATGGTACCTGAAAGTTCGTATTGCTAACAAAACAAACTCCAAAAGATGCTAATAACAAATAAGTCCCTGAAAGATTTAAAAATACGACAAAAAAAATTATATATTAAATATATATTTTAAAAAACGACTTTAGAGATCAAATTTTTTATGCAAATTTTTATAAAACATTATTAGAAAAATATGATCTTTTCATCTCTAAAATTTGATAATTTTTTGTTAAGTGATTTTTTTTAAAAAAAATTTATATTGTAAATGACCAAAATTTTTTAAGGTTTAATTACTTTGTTGGTCCCTATAGTTTCGCTTAGGTCTCTATACTTTTTTTCCTTTTAATTGAGTCCTTGCACCAAATTTTTTTTAAATTGAGTCCCTAAACTTTTTTTTTCCTTTTATTTGAGTCCCTAAATCAAATTTTTTTTTAGTTGGG